>NC_091979.1:243810569-244110569 GCF_044704955.1 Pristiophorus japonicus
AGACATTTTAGTGACATCAAAGTCGTGAGTGCAAAGCTCGAGTGGTTTAGAGAGTTATCGGAATAGAGCGTTAGTGCCTTGAATACATTCCCAAACACTAGAGGTTTGATTCCAGTAAGATACAGATGGAATTTAGTGACCTGTAAACCTGGGGGGTGGTGTGAGCAAGCTGGATAGACCACATCGTTCGGATGCCAGACACAAGACTCCCAAAGCAAGCGCTCTACGCGGAAGTCTTTCACAGTAAATGAGCCAAAGGTGGGCAGAGGAAACGTTACAGGGACATCCTCAAAAGCCCACTTGAAAAAGTACAACATCTCCACTGACACCGAGGAGTTCCTGGCCAAAGATCGCCCTGAGCGGAGGAAGCACAGAGGACGCTAAGCACCTCGGGTCTTGTCGCCGAGAGCATGCAGAAATCAAGCACAGGCAGCGGAAAGAACGTGCGGCAAACCTGTTCCACCCACCCCTTCCCTCAACGACTGTCTGTCCCACCTGTGATAGGGACTGTGGTTCTCGTATTGGACTGTTCAGTCACCCAAGGACTCATTTTATGATTGGAAGCAAGACTTCCTCGATTCCAAGGGACTGCCTATGATTGATTGCTTGCCCAGAGTAAAAGCAGTTACAGCTTACAGCCTGACCCAGAGAGCAGGTTCTATGTATTTATATTAAAAAAAACAGCCGTTCCTGTTGGCTGTTTTACTAGATATTATATCAACGGCTCATACCACTACTACATCAGCAGGTGTTTTCTGCACATGCAGTGAAATGTTTTAGCATTCTACACCAGGGTTATAATCAAGTCAGCAGGCAGTACGGTACAAAAGCAAAATACTGCGAATGTTGGAAATTGGAAATAAAAATAGAAAATGCTGGAAATACTCAGCGGGTCAGGCAGCATCTGTAGAGAGAGAAACAGAGTTGACGTTTCGGGTCGATGACCTTTCGTCGGAACAGGTAGTAAGGTACAGTTCGCAAATTAATGACCAGTTCTCGCTCACATTATAAAGTGCAAAATTAAACACGCAAACCAACTCAGCTGGTTGAGCCAGTTGCAGCCAAGTTGAGCTAGACTAGGAAGGTCTCGGCGGAGATCCTGGAACTCAGCCAGGGTGCAACCGCTGCCTCAGTGCTCGGGATTTGGGGAAACATAAACCTGCTTCTAGATCACTATCCAGTGAATTATGCCAAAAACGTGCACATGCAGATATTGGGCGAGAGCAGCACAGGGCCTGCCCGTCATGCCTCCAGCAGCGAGTCAGAGAATTACATCGAATTCTAGCGACGATACAGCCCAGAAACAGGCCATTCGGTCCAAATGGTCTGTGCTGGTGTTTATACTCCACACGAGTCTCCTTCTCCCGTTACATCCACCTCATCTTTCTATTCCCTTTGCCATCATGTACTCGTCTAGATTCCTTTTGAAAGCATCCAAGCTATTTGCCTCAACCACTTCCAGTGTTAGCACTCTAACCACATAGAAACGTAGAAAATGGGTGCAGGAGTAGGCCATTCGGCCCTTCGAGCCTGCACCACCATTCAATAAGATCATGGCTGATCATCACCTCAGTACCCCTTTCCTGCTTTCTCTCCATACCCCTGGATCCCTTTAGCCGTAAGGGCCATATCTAACTCCCTCTTGGATATATCCAATGAACTGGCATCAACACACTCTGCGATAGGGAATTCCACAGGTTAACAACTCTGAATGAAGAAGTTTCTCCTCATCTCAGTCTTAAATGGCTTACCCCTTATCCTTCCCCAACATCAGGAATATTCTTCCAGCATCTAACCTGTCCAGTCCCATCAGAATTTTATATGTTTCAATGAGATCCCCTCTCATCCTTCTAAACTCCAGTGAATACTTGCCCAGTCGATCCAGTCTTTCCTCGTGTCAGTCCAGCCATCCTGGGAATCAGTCTGGTGAACCTTCGCTGCACTCCCTCAATAGCAAGAACGTCTTTCCTCAGATTAGGAGACCAAAACTGAACACAATATTCAAGGTGAGACCTCACCAAGGCCCTGTACAACTGCAGTAAGACCTCCCTGCTCCTATACTGAAATCCCCTAGCTATGAAGGTCAACATGCCATTTGCCTTCACCGCCTGCTGTACCTGCATGCCAGCTTTCAATGACTGATGAACCATGACACCCAGGTCTCGTTACACCTCCCCTTTTCCTAATCTGCCGCCATCCAGATAATATTCTGCCTTCATGTTTTTGCCCCCCAAAGTGGATAACCTCACATTTATCCACATTATACTGCATCTGCCATGCATTTGCCCATTCGCATTTCCCTATTGGATTCCCACTCGGGAAAGAAATCAGAGTTTAACTGGTCGCCCCAAGAGCCACACACTGAAGTCAAGGGCCTCAGGAGAACAGGTTTGTTTTTGTAAGTTGGGGGGGGGGGGGGGGGGGGGGGGGGCGAGAGAGAGAGAGAGAGAGAGAGAGAGAGAGAGAGAGAGAGAGAGAGAGAGAGAGAGAGAGAGAGAGAGAGAGAGAGAGAGAGAGAGAGAGAGAGAGAGAGAAAAGTTGTCAGAAAAAGCAGGAAAGGAAAAAAAAATAAGCAAGAGAGATAAAAATACATTATATGATTTAAGAAATAAGCATGGTAACTATTATGATGATTTTGAAGGTTATGAAGAAAAACATCACTGAAAGACAGCCATTTCCTTCAGGATCCCAGAGCCTGATCAAAGGAAATCATTTATCCACTGTTCGAGATAATGAGATTTCCAGCTAATGTTCATGGGCAATTGCATGGATGGACAGTTTCTCCCTCCTTCACCAATTTCTAGAAGCACCCAAGTCTGGCAAGAGAATCATTCATTTACGTTTGATGAAAAATTCTACAAATCATTAACTTATTTTATGCAACAAGTCAGTATTTATGGATACAATCAGACACAGATGGCTCCCCACGTGATAATTTATTTAAAATATTTCAATGTCTAACGAGGAGATCTGGTGCAAAAACATCCATTAAAGCTTTCTTTATGGACTAGAGATATATTAATTTACTTAGAACATTTAAATAACAAATGAAAGATTTTTTTTTTTAAACTTGGTCAATCGGCAGTATAATGAGAGATAGTCAATTGGGTCTTTTTCTTGAAAATGATACTGCTTTTTTTCCCATCTGAAAAATGAAATCCAAGAACTTTATATTCTCACCTTTCCATTTTACATGTAAATAGGCCTCCTCCTACCTACCAGCCTCCATGTACAGTTTCCCAAATACAGTCAAAAATATTGGCCAGTAAAGAAAGCATAATTGTAATTTTTTTTAACATATAAAGTGACATGAAATTAAAACTACTCACAGTACTCATTTGTCGTTTAACAGTTTGGATTGAGACATGGTTAATCATCTTTTATTTTATTTTTTTTAAATTTACATTCAAAACTCTCCCCCTACCTTCATTATTTTCTCTCCGTCTCACTCCACACATCCAGCTGCAAGGAGGGTGAAGCAGCTTCGGACATCTCACGCCTTGGAGCTGGTGGTTCTTCACCCTACGGCACATGTAGGCATCCTCCTTTCATAAGACCATACTCCTTTCACAACATAAGAAATAGGAGCAGGAGTAGGCCATTTGGCCCCTCGAGCCTGCTCCGCCATTCAATAAGATCATGGCTGATCTGATCTTGGCATCAACTCCACTTCCCTGCCCGCTCCCATAATCCTTTATTCCCTTATCATTCGAAAATCTGTCTATCTCCACCTTAAAATATATTCAATGACTCAGCCTGCAGCTCTCTGGGGTAGAGAATTCCAAAGATTCACGACCCTCAGAAAAAATTCCTCCTCCATTTCCGTTTTAAATGGGCGACCCCTTATTCTGAGACTATGCCCCCTAGTTCTAGTTTCCCCCCATCAGTGGAAACATCCTCTCTGCATCTATCCTGTCAAGCCCCCTCAGAATCTTATACATTTCAGTAAGATCACCTCTCATTCTTCTAAACTCCAATGAGTATAGGCCCAACCTTTCTTCAGAAGACATCCCCTTCACCTCAGGAATCAACCTAGGTGAACCTTCGCTGAACTTTCAATGCAAGTATATCCCTCCTTAAATACGGAGACCAAAACTGTACGCACTACTCCAGGTGTGGTCTCACCAAGACTCTGTACAATTGGGCTTCCCTACCTTTATACTCCATACCCCTTGCAAAACATTTCGCCTCGCCCTAGAGGCTCCTCTACCACAGGCCAAGGGCCGACAAGCCTCATCAGAAGTGGACCTGGTGGGCTGGGCTGTCAAGCAGCCCTGGGACTCAAACTTGAAACCACAGGGGTACAAAAGCAAGTCTCTTAACTGCTGTGCTACTAGGACAATAGATCTCATTTAAAAAGGAAGGTATATATATATATATATATTTATATATCACACACACATTTCCAAAGAAAAAGGTAGAACAGTATTACCTTTTTAAACATTCCCCACTGCACTGACATAAAAACACACAGCAAGAGCTTCTACAGGTATATAAAAAGGGCTGTCCCAACATTGTGGGCCGCCCCAACCCGAGAGAGAGAACACCACCGCAGGTCGGGGCTATAAATAGAGCTGGAGTGCCGGGCCCTGGAACATCGTGGGCAAAAGTGCGGCGAATGAGGGTGCGGGGCCCAGCCCACACTGTGATATGTGTGCGCACTAGGTCCATGCAGCAGAGCAGGTCTCCAGTTGTCCAAGTTAATCCTTGCCACTGGACCAAGACCTAGCTCTGTCAAGCTCATGTGCTGGCTGATGTGCAACAGCCACCACACGTTTAAAAAAAATCTACCCACAGACATCTTCCACCCCCTCAACTGGAGTTTATGACTGGAACATCAGGTCCTTCATTGAAACATCTGTGAACTCATATGGAAGCAAGTCACCCTCGTTCGAGGAACCGCCTATGATGAGGGCTTTGTAAATCACCAAACCTTCATTTATAGAATCAGTTTGGCTCTCGGACAATCATCATCATCATAGGCAGTCCCTCGGAATCGAGGAAGACTTGCTTCCACTCTTAGAATGAGTCCTTAGGTGGCTGAACAGTCCAATGAGAGAGCCATAGTCCCTGCCACAGGTGGAACAGACAGTCGTTGAGGGCGAGAGAGGGTGGGACAGGTTTGCCGCACGTTCCTTCCGCAGCCTGCGCTTGACTTCCGCATGCACTCGCCGACGAGTCTCGAGGCGCTAAGCACCCTCCCGGATCCACCTCCTTCACCCAGGGCGGTCTTCGGCCAAGGACTCCCAGGAGTCGGTGGGGACACTGCACTTTACCAGGGAGGCTTTGAGGGTGTCCTTCTAATGTTTCCTCTGTCCACCTTTGGCTCGTTTGCCACGAAGGAGTTCAGAGTAGAGCGCTCGTTTCGGTAGTCTCGTGTCCAGCATGCGGACGACGTGGCCCGCCCAGCGGAGCTGATCACGTGTAATCTGTGCTTCAACGCTGGGTATGTTAGCCTGGTCGAGGACGCTAATGTTAGTGCGTCTGTTCTGCCAGGGAATTTGTAGGATCTTGCGGAGGCATCGTTGGTGGTATTTCTCCAGTGACTTGAGGTGTCTACTGTACATTGGCTCAGAGACATGGACTTTCAGGATGGCGGGTATTACTACAGCCCTGTAGACCATGAGCTTGGTGGTAAATTTGAGGGCCTCGTTTTCGAACACACTTTTCCTCAGGCGGCCGAAGGCTGTGCTGGAGCACTGGAGGCAGTGTTGAATCTCATCAATGTCTACTTTTGCTGATAAGAGGTTCCCGAGGTATGGGAAATGGTCCACGTTGTCTAGGGCCGCGCCATGGATCTTGATGACTGGGGGGGGGGGGCAGTGCTCTGCGGCGAGGACAGGCTGGTAGAGGACCTTTGTCTTACGGATGTTTAGCGCAAGGCCCATACTTTCCTACCCCTCGGTAAATATGTCGACTATGTCCTGGAGTTCAGCCTCCAACAACAGTGCCGCAAAGGTTCATCTCTCCAGGCAGACATTGTGTGTCTCCTGCAATTAGCAGAGTAGCACAGAGGGGCCAAATGCCCTTCTGGCCTCAGTTGTTCAGTGGCCCAAGGATGTCAGATGGAAGAAAACTGGAGACAGGGCCAAATTAGGAATATAGTTCTTTCAAAACAAAATCAGATTTTATCCACAATGAGTTAAATAATTACTCTGCAAAAATGCACCTGCAAACCTTCCTCTTCCCACAATCCACCTTGGCTCTACTACATATTATATGAATAAATAAATGCAAAGTAAGGAAACATTTGAAAAGATGTCAACCACATAAAATGCATCAAGGCAGCTCACTAAAGCTTGCATTTGTACGGTGAGATGCAAAGAAGACAGTATAAATATGCAACTTGGTTGAGTCAATTCAACCCCATTGAAATGCACACTTCAAGCATCCTACAATTACACAAGGCAACGCAGCCCAAATGAAACCGTATATGCTTCCTTGACATTGTGACACTCCCTAAAATAACTTAATTCATGCTACCCCTCCCGGCAAATACTACGCAGTTTAAAAACCAGCTCCGCTTTGCTCACACTGCAACTGCTCGACAAGATTAGCCTCGTAAGTATAGTATTTAATCATTCCTCTTGGTACATAAAATGCACGGCAAGCATTACGATATTCAGCAAGATCAACGGTAGATTTGATTTTCAAATTCTGGACAGGGCTTTGAATATGATTTGAAGACATTAACAGGGAATGTTATGGAGAGTGGGGGACTGCCATATTGCTTTTAGTCAGGGTAAATAAATGGTAGCATAGATGGAACAACAATCTGGGAACCAAATAGCCTTGGATACTTCAGTTACACATCTGGGGGGGGGGGGGGGAACGCAAATGGAAAAATTAAATTAAAAATTCAGTCACTCTGGCTACTTGCTGATCAAAAGACAGACTTGTACTTAGATGGCATCTTTCATGACCTCAGGACGTCAGGACGTCCAAAGGTGCTTTACAGCCAATGAAGTACTCTTGTAATGTAGGAAACACGGCATCCAATTTGCGCACAGCAAGCTCCCAGAAACAGCAATGTGATAATAACCAGATAATCTGTTTTAGTGATGCTGATTGAAGGATAAATATTGGACAAGACACCAGGGAGAACTTCCCTGCTCTTCTTCCAAAAGAGAAAAAGAAACTGTTCTGCTGACTAGTTCCTTTCACAATAGTTAATTCAGTCCAATCTATAAGTATTGCTCGAAATATGGACATTAAGCACTAAACTGCTCCACTGCAGTCGTGGTCTTGTTTTGGCAAGTACAGGGTTTTTCTTTTTTTTTCACCTCCCAACACCTCAAAAAAAGGGCAGTTATTTGAATAGGACGCCTTTAGGATATGGTTAATATGGTCAATGTGTCAGCCATGGCTCAGTGAGTAGTGTTATGTCTTGAATAAAGAGTCAGGCTAGATACTGCAAGCTCAAAGGCGTGACCGCAGTCCTTTATTACAGATCTGAGTGCCTCTCCGGCCTCCTTATATACGGGTGCTCCCAAGGGAATGTGGGATCCCTTGGGAATCCAGGGGATACGCTCTCTGGTGGTTAGACGTGGTATTTACAGGTTTACATACATAACAGGCAACACCCTGGTCTCCGAGTCAGAAGGTTGTGGGTTCAAGTCCCACTCCAGAGACTGGAGCACAAAAATCTAGGCGGACACTCCCAGTGCAGTGCTGAGGGAGTGGCACACTGCTGGAGCTGGTGTCTTTCGGATGAGATGTTAATCAGAGGCCTCGTTTCTTCTCTCAGGTAGATGTAAAAGATCACATGGCACTATTTCGAAGAGCAGGGGAGTTATCCCCAGTATCCTGGACAATATTTATCCCTCAATAAACATCACTAAAAACAAGAGTATCCGGTCATTATCACATTGCTGTTTGTGGGAGCTTGCTGTGCGCAAATTGGCTGCCGCCAATTACAACAGTGACTACATTTCAAAAAGTACTTCATTGGCTGTAAAGCGCTTTGGGATGTCCAGTGGTCATGAAAGGTGCTATAGAAATGCAAGTCTTGTACTGCAGCAAAACAAAAATGTTCAAAGAAAATTTTGCTGTTTCAAGAACACAGACTGTATCCGTCTCCTCTAAGGCTTCTTGGGCTGCATTTCAAATCCATAAAGAAATACGAGACACGCACAACGTACCTTTCAAATCATGCCAATATCCTCAATAGTTCAACACAGCCCGCTTCAAAATTCAGCTTGAACATTACAACCATCAATTTTTATTGACCCACATACCAGTCCATGTTCTCACTGCATAAAGCTGCCACATTAGTAAAAATACTTAGCATGAACAGCTCTCTGATTAGGTATGTATTTTTATGCGGTTAACCCATGATCAAGAAATCACTGGGTAACAGCTAATCAGCGTGCAGATTTCTAGTTTTGCCTTCACGTCAGACGGACTTGTTAAATGAAAGCCAGGCTGAAAAGGTTTAATAAGAAACAGTCGGCCAAAGTAAGCCGAGGAAAAAAAAAAACACTAAATTCCAGTAAAGGTCACAACTGTACTTTGAACAATAACCTCGATGGTCTTAAGGCCTGGAATGAAGGCTGGTCCACGAGAACAGAAACAGAAAACAATGCAGTTATCAGTGCACTATTTTATCGTCAAGCGCATCACAGCTGAAACAAATCCGGTATTGCACACACTTGCCACCCTGATATACTGGGTAACTCAGCACGTACCCGGGATTGAACATGGCACCTCCTGGTCTGAACTGTTCAGCTGCAGATTTGCCAACAGAGTAATCGGGGTAGTCGGTCGTTTGGTGAACCAAATGGCTCTTCAGCTACAGGCGAGTAGCATTGCAAGCTACTAGCCTGTAGTTAAAGCACTGTGATCACATGCAAGTTCTCTTCCAAGTCACACACCATCTTGACTTGGAAATATATCGCCGTTCCTTCATCGTTGCTGGGTCAAAATCCAGGAACTCCCTCTTCAATAGCACTGTGGGAGTACCTTCACCACACGGACTGCAGCGGTTCAGGAAGATGGCTCACCACCACCTTCTCAAGGGCAATTAGGGATGGGCAATAAATGCTGGCCTTGCCAGTGATACACATATCTCAGGAACAAATAAAAAAGGCCTTAAATTTTACAAATAAACTGCAAAGAATATGGTATTGTACATGGATCATAAGCAGACCCGTCAACCATCATACCAGTATCTAACAAGTATAGTTACTTAAATTTAGGGGAAGAATAATATTGTGCATCTGCACATATTCAATTCAAACTAGATTTGATTTGGAGTCACAGGAAAAGAAAAAAAGACTTGCATTCATATAACACCGTTCACAACCAACAGACATCCCAAAGCGCTTTATAACCAATAAAGTGCAGTCAGTATTGTAATGTAGGAAACAGAGCAGCCAATTTGATTTAAACTCAAATCAATTCATTCACAAAACATATGTAGATGTGCTAATTTATTTACTTAGTACAAATCAAAGAATTGTTTAAGTAAAGCAGCATGGTAACCAGTTTCACCTGCAACTTTTTGCAGGCCAAGTACAGGGTAAGAATCTGTAAACTTTACCCATGTGAACAGATACAGGCAATAGAAAAATAACAACAACACAAGACAGGTTTAGTGCCGTGTTGTACAACAGAAATTGCTGACAAGCCAGTGTGGCTATGGGGACACTGGCACTTTTAGTAGAAAATGATTTGCATACACTTACACAATACAGGCAAATGTGTGTCTATTTACTTAAACATCTACCACAATTCAGTAACCAAGGAAATAAAGCACTCAAACATTAAAAAACACACTTGCACACTCTACTTTCTGTCTTACCATTTTGCACAACAAATGAACAAAGGATTAAAGTACACATACACAGGCTGTATAAATGAGTGTCGAGATCACACGGCCAAATAGTGTCTAGTACAATTTTGAAAAAAATGTACTAATCAGTAATGGAACTAGCCATATCTGAATGCTCAATAAGCAACATATGGCTAGTGGCAAACATATTGGGCAACACTGTTACTGGAAGCTCAAGTGTGATGGTTGCATAGCAACAAGTGCAGACCGACTACCCAGAAATACAGGTCTGGGCTAACTGCGAGGACAATATATACATTAAAAAAACAGGAGACTTCAACTACCTGTCATAACTGGCAGATCCATTTGTGGGAGTCACAGTGAACTCCCAAGAATGCAAAAACTTTATGAGGCCCGCAACAATGAGCATAGAACAGGGTTAATGAAAATTTGTCTGCCTTGATTCAAAGAAAGTCCAACTTAACCATCGCCATGTGATGATTGATATTTCTAACTAACCCAATAGATGTTAATTTTAAAAAGTGAAGAACTACATTGGCTCAGTTTTATCCACCCAGTGTTTAACAAAAGGATCACTTTTTCCACATATTTCAAAAATTTGAGGTTAGCTGTGAAATGCATTGTGCATATTTTTATATTTAAAAAAATGCGACCGCATTTTACAGACTTTGTGTTGCCCCCTTTCAGCCCCGGTGACCTGCCCTGCACACCCTTCACAAAGCAACACTGATGGTGGTCACAGACATTCATGGCCTGTTGCCCCATCGAGGGCCTCTCCTTCCACTCCAGGGCAACGGAAGCAGCCTCAAGTGAAAACTGGAAGAGTTATAAGTAATTTGTATAATGTAGCTTTGTAGCCCTGTAAACAGCAACATACAGAAAGGGCTACACTATGCACAAACATGAAAATGCAATCAGAAATAGATCTTCAGTTACTCCTCCAGTCCCCTCCCATACTCAACTGCACAGTTGAAAGAAAATGTTTGAAAGTGCCTGGAAGATGGGCTACAGATAGTTTTAAAAGGTCAGCTGTTTTTTGAATGGACTGGTGACTTTTAAAACAAAAAGGTTGGTGGGTGGCTCTTGGCCATGGAGCTGCAGAGTCTCAGTCACTCGTTCCCATGCTGTCATGATAGGAGGACAAAAGCCAGCAAGTCACCCAGAATGCTCTTGCTCACCTCCTAGCATCTGCTGCAAGAAAGGCAGCGCCAGAGGCATGGGAACAGGTCACCTCGTCACCATAGTGTTTGGTATTTTAGCTACAGATCGAATATTGAGGCGGGGGGAGGGTTCGCTGCAGACTTTTACTGTCAACACAGACAAAAAAAAACTGTAGTGGGAAAATAAAACTCCCCACTTAGAATAGCCGCTCACAAAGTCACTCCGGCCTTAAATGAAAGTCACTTTGCCTTTTTTATAGCTGTTGTGCGGGCCACACCAGAATCATCGCCAGCACTGCCAGGCAGTGTTGCTTGCCTCACCACTGAACTAAGCTAAACTGTCTCCAGAAGCTGGGTTTATATTTACTAGTGGCACACAGGTTCTGCACATTTTTTTTTTTAAAACCAATCTTTCCGGCAGCAGCGAATCAGACATGTTTGCTTTGGGATTGCCGGTGGCCAAGAGACTAGCACGACTGGAGCCAGTGACACTAAAGCAATATAAAAGCAGCAGCGTGGCTGCAAGCAAGAGTCAGCAATATAAAAGTAAGCGTTTAATCATGCAACGATATAGAATGAAACAAAATGGAAGGTTGGATTTTATATTGGGTCTTTTTTTTACAATTTATTGAGCCTCCCGCTTAGGTTGCACTATGCATCTGAAAAGTTGGGCCTAGCACCTGGAGGCTTTTCTTGGCTACCAGAAGCTGGAGGATGCACAAAATCAAAGTAATCCAACTGGGCATTACTTGTGTTGGTGCATCATTGTACTGTGCCTCAGGTTAGGGTGACACTGTCCTGCACTCTCAGTTCTTCAAGTGGGAGAAAAATGAGAACATTGTGGAAACACATTTCTGGTCATTTGGTATCAGTGTTTAACTACAGTCACCACACGAAAAGGAAAACAGGCTTGCCTTAGAAGAGTATAGCAAAGAGCAATGAGAGTGATCCCAAGTAAATGATCATAAGCTATGAAGAAAAGGCAAGAAAAGCTGAAGCTTAACAGTCTAATCAGGAAGGCAGTTAAAAGGGAAAACTTCAAAGTACATAAAATATTAAATGGCATAGTTAAGATCAACCCAGATTACTTCAAAGGCAAAAAAAAAAGAGTATAAAATGAAAATTAGTGAAACAGGAACTTTAGAATAGAAAAACGGGGGGGGGGGGGGGGGGGTGGGGCTTAAACTGAAATTAACATTTCTAATAATCGACAAGCAAGGTAATAGAGGCAAACATTGGTGTTACTCAATACAATTAGATCCCATATTGAGACTGTTAAGAAAAAGACTTGGATTTATATAGCGCCTTTCACGACCAGCGGACGTCTCAAAGCACTTTACAACCAATGAAGTACTTTTGGAATGTGGTCACTGTTGTAATGTGGGAAAATGCAGTATATGGATGAATGTTGATGGGCCAAATGGCTATTTTTCATTCCTGCAATGTTCTTGCTCCTCTGAAAGAGCAAGGCTCCCATCCCAAGCATTAGCCTCTCTTTTCTCTTGGCTATCTGATGGACTTGTGCACTTCAGTATTTTCAATTTTCTTTTGATTCTTTTATGGGCCCTCAAACTAGAGGGGATGAAGAACAATGCAGTTCATTGCGAGTCACTTTTGCGTACTTTGGGACAAGAAAGTCAAGAGCAGCTCTGCAAAATGCATATAAGCAGACGCCTGCACACCCATCTGGCAGGCTGAGGAGATACAGAACACCAAGCTCACAGTGAAGATTCATCAGTTTTCACATGCTTTATAGAAAACCAACTAATGGACAAGTACCCTTGGACAGTAGTCACAAATTCCCCCCAAAAAAGGTGCCTAGCATCACAAATTACCACATGTACGGTCATCATCATCCTCATAAGCGGTCCCTCGAAACGAGGATGACTTGCTTCCACGAGTTCACAGATGTTTCAATGAAGGACCAGATGTTCCAGTCCTGAACTCCAATTGAGGGGGTGGAAGATGCCTGTGCGTGGATTTTTTTTAAACGTGTGGTGACCGTTGCACACCAGCCACCACATGGGCTTGACAGAGCTAGGTCTTGGTCCAGTGGCAAGGGTTAACCAAGACAACTGGAGAGCAGCTCTGCTGCATGGACCTAGTGCGCACACATATCACAGTGTGGGCTGGCCCGTGCTGCCCCTGGGCCCTCGGCTCTTCTGAGCCCCATACCCTCGTTCGCCGCACCTCTGCCACAATCTCTCTCCAGCCCTACAATCGTTTCCCCAATGACATCCATGCAGTCAAGCGGATAAAACTGTACAGATGAACCACAATCAAATATACACATTTTAAGAGCTGTTTCCAGCAAGCACTAAACCACAACCCCCTTCTCTGAAAGATCAAATGTCTGCTTTTCAAACTATGACACTCAGCATTATGCATCCAGTCCAAATAAAGGCAAACATAATCCAAACAGCACTCTGACCCAAGCAGAAAACCTCACGTCACCATTCACTCCCAACCTGGAGAAATCCTGATAGAGATTGCTTCCTGACAAACCAGTCACGCGTCAGGATTCAGCTGGTCTGGGTCAACACTCACTTGGGAGTTGAAAGTCAGTATCTGATCAATAAATCACATTTTAAGAACCCAAGCTTCAGAAAATTTACATTTCATTCAGTTTGGTTTGATATTTAACAGAATACTGGAATAGCCCATCAGTTTACAAGTTGAAAGGTTCCCCTTTGAATCGGCACTGACCCGCAACACCTGGCTGCACAAGAGTTAATAAAAAACTGCCACTTTTTAATTAAATGCACAATGCACATCAGGATTGTTAATGAAGTTAAAAATTATTCAAGTCCAATTTAGAATCATGAACTATAACCAAAGGAAAATTTCTGAAAGATAAATAAATAAATACAAAGAACAAGGTAGGGAAAGATCAGTAAGCGCACACCACCACAAAATAAGAATCAGAGAAATAATCAAGGCACAGAATACTGGGGGGGGGGGGGGCGGGGGGAAGACGCACAAAAGTGATTTTCAAGCAACACTAAATGACTGACTTTTAGCTCACTAAACCAGTGAAGCACCTCTTCCCTCCCACAGGCTAACTTTCCAACCCCATTGAGTCTGAACAATTTTGAAAGTGCAATGTGAAAATACAAGGCACTGCTCTCATGTCTCCCCCAAGGAGAGTCACCTTGAATCAGAATAAAAGGCATATATTTTTTTTTTTATGCATAGAATTTATAGCACGGAAACAGGTCTTTCGGCCCAACTGGTCGTGCTCCACAGGAGCCTCCGCCCACCCTACATCATCTAACACTAGCTGAATATTTTGTAAAATAAAAACTAATGGAGTTTAAGAAAAAGCCAGGGAGAATTTAAATCCAAATACCAAACTTGATTCACATTTAGCTGCCCTTTAAATGTCAAGAACAACCTCAAGCATCTGGGGTTTAAGATTAAAAATACCTGTAAAATTCATGATACTCCCAGCCTACCGTGCATAGTTTTAGCACAGATCATTTCAAATCTCACAAGCTCCATCGATATACATTTTAATATAAAACACAAAATGCTTTGGTGCTAAATTCAAGGGCTTGTGTCACAACATAGAGCAACCAGCAAAAACAGCTACCAGAATCAGCTCGAGCATTCTACACCCAGGTACTGCTGGTGGGGACAGAGTGGAAATTTTAATGCTGTGGTTTTTCTGTATTAGGATTACTGAAATATTTCTAGATAGCTTCAATACATCATGCCACAGCTAGAGCAAATGTCTGTGCAGCCAGACTGCTAACCAAGAATTGCCTTGGGATTACTGCCAAGCCAGCCTGCCTGAGACTGAAGGACTGCAGTCAGATGGGAGGGAAACAATTAAAAGGCCTGCCTGCTTGTAGAATTATCTGCAGCAGTCAAGTACTGGACCTGTCTCCTTGCGATCATCTCCAATCTGCTTAGAGTAGCTTGCAATTGTGCAAACTCGTCCTGCTTTACTCGATATTATAAGTCAGCAAACTGGGGCCATCTTTGAGAATTCTTTGCTATTATTCATTGGTCCAACTGTTGATTTCACTCTTCTGACCAGTCTGTCTGTCTGTGCCATTGAACTAATCAATGTTATTTCAGCTGGCATGGAAGGCTTAATGCTCATCAGATCTGGTACTACCTCAGTTCAATAATGGCTATATTCTGCTAGCTCCTCAAAAATTCTTCCCATCACATCTCGATCAGTCTGAAGTCTTGTCGACTACAATATGCATTTCTGAAACTCTGCTCTTGAACACCATCACTGTTAATCAAGTCATTATCTTGAACATATCCAAAGCCTTTGATAGGGTCTGGTACTGTGACTTCTAAACAACCAATTACAATCATACGATCTAACTGCCCTGGACATATCCAAAGCAGAGCACAGGGTCTGTTATTTGCACTTAAAAAAATTTCAATCATAAGTACCCCCAACCAAAGCTTTGATCATGTAGAACTGGTTTCTCAGAGATATCCTTTATTTAACAGCTCGGCCTCGGACTTTTTCCACCGACTCATGGACCCCTAGGGCTTTGTCCTCTCCACTGTTGGGTTCCTTTTCAATATTAACAACCTCTACTCATCAGAACTCTCCATTATGTTGCTGATAATTCCATTCTATGTTCATCAACTTCCTTCAGATCCGATGCCCTCGGTACACAGAGCCTCTGGCCTTCACAGTCCAATGGTTCAAACACACCATCTCTTCCATGCCCTTAAAGACAGTTTCAGAATCATAGAAATTTACAGCTCAGAAGCTATTCTGCCCATCATGCCTGTGCTGGTTCTTTGAACAGTCCCACCCTCCCCCTTTTTGTCCGTAACCTGGCAAGTTCCTCATCCTCAAATACCTGTGCAGCTCCCTTTTAAATTATTTATGGAATCAGATGTTTGCCATATCTTTTGCCACAATGCGGAGAAAGCTCGAAGGGCCAAATGGCCTACTCCTTTTTATTATGTTCTAATTATCACCTCTTTCTTTTGATGGATCCACCTCTAGTCCTTTTTCACTTTGCAAAATTCTTGGCCTCCATATCTCCTCGGAGCCCAAATAGATTTCCTCCTTCAGGAAAGCTGTCTCCAAGCTCTTTCACAGCAAATACTTCCTTTTCTCCTCTCAACAAATCTCCAACACAAGTCTGTCCAATACTTGATTACTGCTCCCATATCTTGGAAGCTGCTTCTGGCAGCTATCTTGCACTGCAGTACAGGTTACAAGAAAAAACTGCTGTGATAAGTTTATCTCTCACTCACCTCTGAAATTCAAGTTCTTTCCTGTAAATCGCCTTTTGAATTTCCCGCTTTTAAAAGTTGATACTATATGATCTGTGCTACACTTTACTTTCCTCCCTTGTTCCACCAAAACATCAATATGGTGTCCAACGTGTTCTTCCTCCTCCCTATAATGCCAGTGTTGAAATTAAGACAGATTGATAGCCTCCTGTTTCTTGTTCTCTCCCACAATATATCATATCATATCATAACTCCTTATCTCCCACAGACTCCATTCCTCCCTACAATCTTTTAAAACATAAGATTGGCATCATCTAGCCACTATTTTGATTTACCTGGTCTTATCTTGTATTCTTTCCTAAAAAGATAGAAATGAACAAACCAACTTGTACCCAACATTAAGATTTAAACAAACCACACTAAGGGCTCAATTTTCCCCAGTAATTGGTGCCGTTTTTTTTTTTAAAGCAAGCCGCTTTTTTGGCCCAAGTTAAAAAAAAGTTTCCCCGATCAATTTGCACCAGCGTAACTCAGTTATGATTTTTTTGGGTACTTTTTTTCAGCCAAAGGGAGCGTAATCTGCCACACGCTTCAATTCTGGCCATTTAGGGAAGTTTGGCCAGCTCAAAGTTACTCCAGTTCTTCTTAGGCCAGCGTATGTGGCCTCTGCAGAAAAACCTTCTGGAGAGTTAAGGAAATCGGCGCAGGCAAGTGCAGCAGCTGCCCGGACAGCAGCAGCAGGAGGTGTAAGAGAGGGAGGAGAGAAGCCTTCCGGTTATAGTTAGATGCGGGGGATGGGAGGGAGGAGGCCATTCGGCCTGGGATAGTGGTGGAGGAGCAGACCTGGAGGCCACTCGGCCAGGGGGAGCAGAGGAGGAGGACACTTGGCCAGGGGGAGCAGGCCCGACAAGCCACTCAGGGCTAAGAACGGGCGAGGGAAGCAGACCGGGAGGCCCTTTGGCCTGGGATAAGGGCGGGGATCGGCACCAGCAAGGGGGGGGTGAAAAAGAGAACACTTTAATTGGAGGCGAGTTGCTGCAATGTATTTTCATGTGTTTTTAAGTTGCTGGCTGTATGTTTCACTTTTCAGCCTCAGCCTGCATTGTCTCCCTGGTTACCGTGGCAACACAGTCTTTTTGGCACAGATCAAGGCTCCACCCCCAAAACTAAAGGACAGGTTAGCCTGCGCCAAAATGAAGAAATCAAAAAGGGGAAACTTAGAACATTTTTTTTGCTGTAATTGGGCCCCCCCAAAAAAAAACAGGCGTAACTCTTCAAAGTACACTTTAAAAAAAAGCTTTGGGAAAAATGGAGCCCCAAGTACTACTACTCGTTGAAATTTTGCTCTGTGCCAACCACAGAAAGTTTGAGGCCACAGTTACCCGAGCAGTTTGCTTTCCAATTCTTAGCTGTGCTTTCTGGAGAGGCCCAGAGCCGAGGTCAGGCTCTTTCCTGAAGGAACAGCAAGAAAAACAAACAAGACGCACAAAGAAAAACTGAAGGATCAGTAATCCCAAACTGCTCTCATCGCCTAGCAGCTAGTTTGAAAGCAGCATATGGAAATACACTATATAAGAGAAGATGCACTTTATGCTGCAAGGCCTAGCAAAAAGGGATTCTTAAAAGATTCAAAAGAAATTTGTATTCTGAACTGCATGAGTTTACTGTTGAAATGCCTGTCGTAGAGTACTTCTTCACTAGATGAGTTTAGAGGAGCTTGTGCTGGCTACCCAGATACCACAGCTCAGAACAGGTTTCAACTGTCAAGTCGAGGCGCGGTGCTTGGGTTTTTAAGCTTGACCACAGACTGAAGATCTTAGAAAGATTCTTAGCTCTGCTTCACAAAAAGTATGCAGCAAGTTTCAACACTCACATTTTCAAGCCAGTGCGAGTGCGGATTCCACAATGTTGACCACACGATGGGAGATTAAGATCGAGACGTGTTCAATTATATTTTGAGCGCAGTCTTTAAAACCCATGTGCAGTGAAAACAGTTTTGGAAAGTAAATTACGGTACTCATTTACATAGTGCACAACTTGAAGTTTCAAATACACTGAAGAGTTTATTAAAACACTACTGTGTCAGATATTCAGGGGGCATTAAAATGGGTGGAAAACAAGCCCCTGATCTCCAACCAGGCCTCACCGCCCAACATCTTCATGTGAACAGCGCTATAGCAACGGCTGCTGCAGGAAACTAGCTCTACTTCGGAATAAAGACCTTGCAATGCTCGCAGTTCCGTTTTAATAAAGAACATTTACATTTAGATGATATGGCTACATTAATACAGCAGGAATAAATGTAATGGGCTACAACACCACTGCCTACTTTCCAACACATCCATCCCTCCCTGCATGCCCTCATGATAAAAAGCAAGCAGGCAAACCACTCCCAGGTCTTTGCTAATTCCCAACCATTTGCTTGGAGGCAGTGCTCAGTTTCATCCACAATTAGATTTTCTTCTCTTCTGTAACAGCGCATTAGAAACATAGAAATTTACAGCGCAGCTGGAGGCCATTTCGGCCCATCGTGACCACACTGGCTGACAAAGAGCCGCTCGACCCTCGGTCAGCAGCCCTGAAGGTTACATATAAACCCATGAACAATGAACAATGGTGGAAAGGCAAAGAGCACCCAGCCCAACCATCATCATAGGCAGTCCCTCGAATCGATGATGACTTGCTTCCACATCAAAAAGTTTACAGATGTTTCAATGATGGACCTAAAATTCCAGGTCCCGAACTACATGTTGAAGGGTGGAACATGCCTGTGCGTGGATTTTTAATATGTGGTGGCCGTTGCACACCAGCCACCACACGGGCTTGACAGAGCTAGGTCTTGGTCTAGGCAAGGATTAACCGAGACAACTGGAGACCAGCTCTGCTGCACGGACCTAGTGCACACACATATCACAGTGTCGGCTGGCCTATGCTACCCCTGGGCCCTCACCTCTTCTGGGCCCCAAACTCACGCCTCTCCTGGGCCCCGATCACGTCCCTCTACAATCTCTCGCCGCTTCTTCACCCTGATCTCGCCGCTCCTGCTGTATCTGCCCGCACTCCAATCGGCGACCTGGATCTTGGTGATGTCCCTCTTCACTGCTGTTGCTCTCCTGCTCCAGCTCCCTGGAGTGGTATGCCGCCACGCTGCTCCTTCCGCTTCCCAGCCTGCTCCAATGGTGCTCGCAGGCCAGGACCCAACCAGTCCACCTCACACAACTGCGACACCTAGTAGCTGAATTAGTACTTGAACACAAAGCCAACTAGTCCATTGTTTTCTACCCAGGAATCTATTGCACCTAACTCAGCTAAGAAGCCCATCTAGACGGTACCAAATGCAACTTGTAGATATCATGCGCAACACACATATTACAAGGTAGAAACAGAAGAGGAGTTGAAATGCAGTCACTTAATTACAAATGAATACCACCATAACTTTTACCATTGTGTGCGTATTTATACAAATGTAACAGTACTGTGACACTCAAATCCCTGACTATCCCCAATAGAACAAGTGCAATGAGACAGCTGTCACAATAACTCTAGGTGTGCACGTGATATTTCAGTTATATAAATGAACCTTCAATATCAAAAGCCCTCTATTCAATGATGGGAAACACAACTTCAAAGCCATATGGAATCAAATATACAATCCACTGCAATTTAGGACAATCGGATTCCAGCATTACCAACCGACTATGAAACGGAGTATCCAGACTAATGGTCCTGTATTAGAAATGAATGCAATCTCTTCTCCACTGGACAACCAGCCACAGGTAAACTTTACAGGGCAATGGTGGGAATCACTGAAACAATGATTTCAAGTACTGAAAAAGAATAGGGTGACCGTGGTGGAATGCAACCTACATGTCCCCAGTACTTTAGAACCAGTGTGTGCTCTAACCATTGGACTGCGAAGGCCAGAGGTTCTTGAGTCCCCAAGACCATACAGGTAGTTTTATATTTGTTTCAAAGACTTAGGTTGAAAGAACTGAAAATTGCAAACACCATCGAGCTCCAGCAACTCCCACAGTGCTAGTGACTGACTAGCTCTTTTTTTGAAAAGAAGCCAGACTGGTGAAAACAGCTCAAAAAGTCATCTGGAGGCGTGGCTTTTTTTTTTCATACTGGAGAAAATAAAGCATTTTAATAAACCTTTCAAGCAAGGAATAGTGCAAAAATTTGCTGTACATATAAAATTATTTTCATGGAACCAAGATGATTCTCACACACACACACAAACAAAAAAAACTCCCTGCTGAGTTAAAAAAAGCATTAAGTACACCCCATATTATGGTTGCTGACTTGGAGATGAGACTTTTACTGACCACATAATGTTTATCCAGTACAGATTGTACCTCTCCAGTCCAGGACTTCTTGGTCCGGCAACATCCTTAATCCGTCATCATTCCCAGCAAGGGGGGCGGGGGGGGTCGCAACCACGTTGTGTCCTGGGGCTGGCTGCTCCTCTTCTCCCCGCTGTTCCCTCAGAGGTCGGGTCTGCGCGGAGGGGGAGGGAGGAGTGTGACTGACTGAGGTGCCGAAGCTGGGCCTGAGAAATGCTGCACAGTAGGCTTCTGCGCAGAACGTGGCCAGGTTGTTGTCAGCAGCACCCGGTAAGTCTAAGGTACTGCTGACAACGCTAGGGTCGGCGTGACCTCCCGTGGTCCAGAAAATTCTCTGGTCCGGCACTGATCAGATCCCAAGGGTGCCGAACTGGAGAGGTACAACTGTACTAGTAAAATGCACCGTATACTCCAATTTCTTCACAGCAGCGAGTGCCTGCCATGTGGAGAGGGTCAGTCTGTGCCGAGGGGATGCTGGTTAATATTTGGGCCAGGGACTCTTAGAGCACAGCTCAGGTGGAGATCTGTCCCAGTTTGGAGCTGCTCTTACGATTGGCAGATCCACTGCGAGTCACTTGTATCTTCGGTTTTACTTTCACATCTGCTGCATTTGCAGCTTTTCTACTCCCCCTATTTCTTTACTATTAATGCTTTTGTTGAACATATCGCCGCACCACTATTTGAATATTCTTTTGTCCTTGTGCCAGCTGTGGCTCAGTGGGTAGCACACTCGCCTCTGAGTCAGAAGGTTGTGGCTTCAAGTCCCACTCCAGGGACTTGAGCACAGAAATCTGGGCTGACATTACAGTACAGTGCTGCACTGTTGGAAGTGCCGTCTTTCAGATGAGACGTTAAACCGAGGCCCTGTCTGCCCTCTCAGGTGGACATAAAAGATCCCATAGCACTATTTTGAAGAAGAGCAGGGAAGTTATCCGCGGTGTCCTGGGCCAATATTTATCCCTCAATCAACAGAACAAAAACAGATTATCTGGTCATTATCAAATTGCTGTTTGTGGGAGCTTGCTGTGCGCAAATTGGCTGCCGCGTTTCCTACAAAAGTACTTCATAGGCTGTAAGGTGCTTTGAGACGTCCGGTGGGTGTGAAAGGCACTATATAAATGCAAGGCTTTCTTTCATTTATATAGCACTATATAAATGCAAGGCATCAGAGTCGGGAGGCCTACAAAAGGCCCATCAGTCGGGAGGCACCTGCGGGAGGTTGAGGAGGCGTCAGAGAGACGGAGCAGCAGAGTCGGGAGGCCTACAAAAGGCCCATTAGTTGGGAGGTGCCAACGGGAGGTCGAGGAGGCCAGCCGGTGCAGCTGCAGCAGGGAGGCAAAAAAGTAGAAAGAAATCAAAAGGTGACGTCACAGCCAAGGGGGTAAGTGGTTGGTAAGTAGCTTTTCTTTTTTCTTTTCTTTATCAGTAAGTAACCTTTAGCATTGTTGCTGCCAAATTGAGTTAATCTAAGGGTTAAGACATGGCAGGTGAGCTCGGACACGTGTTATGCTCCTCCTATAATATGTGGGAAGTGAGGGACGCTTCTGGTGTCCCAGACGACTACGTGTGCGGGAAGCGTATCCGCCTGCAGCTCCTGACGGACCGCATTGCGGCACTGGAGCTGCGGGTGGATTCACTCTGGAGCATCCACGTTGCGGAGAATGACGTGAATTGCACTTTTAGCGAGTTGGTCTTACCGCAGGTAAAGGGTACACAGGCAGATAGGGAATGGGTGACCAACAGGAAGAGCAGTGCAAGGAAGGTAGTGCAGGGGTCCCCTGCGGTCATCCCGCTGCAAAACAGATATACCGCTTTGGGTACTGTTGAGGGAGATGACTCATCAGGGGAGAGCAGCAGCAGCCAAGTTCATGGCACCGTGGCTGGCTCTGCTGCACAGGAGGGCAGGAAAAAGAGTGGGAGAGCTATAGTGATAGGGGATTCGATTGTAAGGGGAATAGATAGGAGTTTCTGCGGCCGCAAGCGAGACTCCAGGATGGTATGTTGTCTCCCTGGTGCAAGGGTCAAGGATGTCTCGGAGCGGATGCAGGACATTCTGAAAAGGGAGGGTGAACAGCCAGTTGTCATGGTGCATATAGGTACCAACGATATCGGTAAAAAACGGGATGAGGTCCTACGAGACAAATTTAGGGAGCTGGGAGCTAAATTAAAAAGTAGGACCTCAAAAGGTAGTAATCTCAGGATTGCTACCAGTGCCACGTGCTAGTCAGAGTAGGAATCCCAGGATAGCTCAGATGAATACGTGGCTTGAGGAGTGGTGCAGAAGGGAGGGATTCAAATTCCTGGAGCATTGGAACCGGTTCTGAGGGAGGTGGGACCAGTACAAACCGGACGGTCTGCACCTGGGCAGGACCGGAACCAATGTCCTAGGAGGAGTGTTTGCTAGTACTGTTGGGGAGGAGTTAAACTAACATGGCAGGGGACGGGAACCTATGCAGGGAGACAGAGGGAAATAAAATGGAGGCAGAAGGAAATAAAATGGAGGCAGAAGCAAAAGATAGAATGGATAATAGTAAAAGTGGAGTGCAGAGAAACCCAAGGCAAAAAACAAAAAGGGCCACATTACAGCAAAATTCTAAAGAGGCAAAGTGTGTTAAAAAGACAAGCCTGAAGACTCTGTGCCTCAATGCGAGGAGCATTCGGAATAAGGCGGACGAATTAACTACGCAGATAGCAGTTAACGGATATGATGTAATTGGCATCATGGAGACATGGCGCCAGGGTGACCAAGGCTGGGAACTCAACATCCAGGGGTATTCAACATTCAGGAAGGATAGACAGAGAGGAAAAGGAGGCGGGGTGGCATTGCTGGTTAAAGAGGAAATTAATGCAATAGTAAAGAGGGACATTAGCCTGGATGATGTGGAATCAATGTGGAGCTGCAGAATACCAAAGGGCAGAAAACGCTAGTGGGAGTTGTGAACAGACCACCAAACAGTAGTAGTGAGATTGGGGACAGCATCAAACAAGAAATAAGGGATGTGTGCAATAAAGGTACAGCAGTTATCATGGGCAACTTTAATCTACATATTGATTGGGCAAACCAAACTGGTAGCAATGTGGTGGAGGGGGATTTCCTGGAGTGTATTAGGGATGGTTTTCTAAACCAATATGTCGAGGAACCAACTAGGGAGCTGGCCATCCTAGACTGGGTGATGTGTAATGAGAAAGGACTAATTAGCAATCTTGTTGTGTGAGGCCCCTTGGGGAAGATTGACCATAATATGGTACAATTCTTTATTAAGATGGAGAATAACACAGTTAATTCAGAAACTAGGGTCCTGAACTTAAGGAAAGGTAACTTCGACGGTATGAGGCGTGAATTGGTTAGAATAGACTGGCAGGGTTGACGGTGGATAAGCACTGGCAAACATTTAAAGATCACATGGATGAACTTCAACAATTGTACATCCCTGTCTGGAGTAAAAATAAAATGGGGAAGGTGGCTCAACCGTGGCTAACAAGGGAAATTAAGGATAGTGTTAAAACCAAGAAAGAAGCATATAAATTGGCTAGAAAAAGCAACAAACCTGAGGACAGGAGAAATTTAGAATTCAACAGAGGAGGACGAAGGGTTTAATTAAGAGGGGGAAAAGAGAGTACAAGAGGAAGCCTGCAGGGAACATAAAAACTGACTGCAAAAGCTTCTATAAATATGTGAAGAGAAAAAGATTAGTGAAGACAAACATAGGTCCCTTGCAGTCGGATTCTGGTGAATTTATAATGGGGAACAAAGAAATGAAAGACCAATTGAACAAATACTTTGTTTCGGTCTTCACGAAGGAAGATACAAATAACCTTCCAGATGTACTAGGGGACAGTGGGTCTAGTGAGAAGGAGGAACTGAAGGATATCCTTATTAGGCGGGAAATTGTGTTAGGGAAATTGATGAGATTGAAGACCGATAAATCCCCGGGGCCTGATGGTCTGCATCCCAGAGTACTTAAAGAAGTGGCCCTAGAAAGTGGATGCATTGATGATCATTTTCCAACAGTCTATCAACTCTGAATCAGTTCCTATGGACTGGAGGGTAGCTAATGTAACACCACTTTTCAAAAAAAGGGAGAGAAAAAACAGGTAATTATAGACCGGTTAGCCTGACATCAGTAGTGGGGAAAATGTTGGAATCAATCATTAAGGATGAAATAGCAGCGCATTTGGAAAGCAGTGACAAGATCGGTCCAAGTCAGCATGGATTTATGAAAGGGAAATCATGCTTGACGAATCTTCTGGAATTTTTTGAGGATGTAACTAGCAGAGTGAACAAGGGAGAACCAGTGGATGTGGTGTATTTGGACTTTCAAAAGACTTTTGATAAGGTCCCGCACCAGAGATTGGTGTGCAAAATCAAAGCACATGGTTTTGGGGGTAATGTACGGACGTGAATAGAGAACTGGTTGGCAGACAGGAAGCAGAGAGTCGGGATAAATGGGACTCCAGCTCTTTACAATATACATTAATGATTTAGATGAAGGAATTGAGTGTAATATCTCCAAGTTTGCAGATGACAATAAACTGGGTGGCGGTGTGAGCTGTAAGGAGGACGCTAAGAGGCTGCAGGGTGACTTGGACAGGTTAGGTAAGTGGGCAAATGCATGGCAGATGCAGTATAATGTGGATAAATGTGAGGTTATCCATTTTGGGGGCAAAAACACAAAGGCAGAATATTATCTGAATAGCGGCAGATTACGAAAAGAGGAGGTGCAACGAGATCTGGGTGTCATGGTTCATCAGTCATTGAAAGTTGACATGCAGGTACAGCAGGCGGTGAAGAAGGCAAATGGTATGTTGGCCTTCATAGCAAGGGGATTTGAGTATAGGAGCAGGGAGGTCTTACTGCAGTTGTACAGGAGCCTTGGTGAGGCCTCACCTGGAATAGTGTGTTCAGTTTTGGTCTCCTAATCTGAGGAAGGACATTCTTGCGAAGGTTCACCAGACTGATTCCAAGGATGGCTGGAATGACATGAGGAGAGACTGGATCAACTGGGCCTTTATTCACTAGAGTTTAGAAGGAAGAGAGGGGATCTCACAGAAACACAAGATTCTGACGGGACTGGACAGGTTAGATGCGGGAAGAATATTCCCGATGTTGGGAAAGTCCAGAACCAGGGGACATAGTCTTAGGATAAGGGGTAGTCCATTTAGGACTGAGATGAGGAGAAACTTCTTCACTCAGAGTTGTTAACCTGTGGAATTCCCTGCCGCAGAGAGTTGCTGATGCCAGTTCATTGGATATAGTCAATAGCGAGTTAGATATGTCCCTTATGACAAAAGAGATCAAGGGGTATGGAGAGAAAGCAGGAAAGGGGTACTGAGGGAATGATCAGCCATGATCTTATTGAATGGCGGTGCAGGCTCAAAGGGCCTACCCCTGCACCTATTTTCTATGTTTCTTTTTTTCCCCCCTTTCCATTTGTCTGCAATTTTCCACTGATTATTTTTGGTATCTTTGTCTATTAAGCAATTTGCAAGTCATTTAATACATTAAGTGCCTCGGTTGGTTCTCTCTCCCCCCCCCCACCCCCCCACTTGTATCTATTGCACCCCTAATCTCTTAGTCTTCAGTCTGATCTGATGAAGGGTACATGTCATAACTGGTCTTTTCTCATTACCGATGCTGGCCCATCAGCTATGTATTTCCAGCGTTTTCTGTTCTCTTCTACTCAAGAACTAGACTGTGTTTTATTTGAAAAGGACATTCTGGTGAATTTACAAGGCTGCTCAGAAAACACTGGGCATTTTTTTCTGGCTTTTGTATGCAAATGGGATTCAAGATAGAATTTGCATCAATATAAAAAAACACCCTATAGCCAAGGCCAGTGATTTGTGGCTTTCACAACAAAAAGGACAGAAATCACCAAACACAATCCCCAAAATGTTGGTAAGAACTCAGAATCTTACATGATAAAAATGGAGTTTGACAGTCACCAATTATACATGGAAAGAGCTCCAGAATACAATCCTCAGTACACAGTGGCAAGAGTCCATGTAAAACAGACCGAATCAGAATCCATAAACCAATGACCATTTCTATGGTAATAAAGAGAAAATGCTGGAAGCACTCAGCAGGTCAAGCGGCATCTGTGGAATGAGGAACAGAGTTAACGTTTCAGGTCGATGACCTTTCAGCAGAACCCTTCAGACCTGCAGAGTGTTTCCAGCATTTTCCGATTTTATTGCAGATTTCCAGCATCCGTAGCATTTCACCACGTCCATCTATGGTGCTTGCCGCAAACAACAGTGGCAGAAAGCTTACTTTTGATAGCATTGCCAGGGAAACCACGGGATATTGGTTACCAAAGCACTGCATTATCAATTGGCAGAGCTGCAGGCTTGTTCTTCAGATTCTTCTATATCGAGTTCCAAATGTCAACTGATCTGCGACGAGGTCATGCCAAAATGGAGTTGCGAAGTGGCAGGCAGGGGGACGATGAGGAAAGAAAGCTTCAACACACGCCACTCTGACATACTTTCTAGTGATTTCAGTAGCCAAGAGTGAGATGATCAGCAGGTTGTCCTTGTTTTAGGAAAGTGTAAAACGCTGTTTTATATTCTTAACGCCATGAAAACTGGGATGGAATAACTAACACACACCCTTCATCTTCTCCACCCTGCTGCAGATGCAAGAGAAGAACAACAATACCCGGACAAGAAATGCATTTCCTTTTGATCCCTGAACGAGGTCCATTAGCTTGGTATTATTCTGCTTCAAGATATACAACCAAAACACTACTACTCCTGCACAATGACATCCTATAGGAAAGTGCCTCTGTTTAAGCATAAAGGTTCAAGTTACTAGTGCATTAACTCAAAATTTCTAATCTGCAAGGCAGATAGAAATCATCCCAAAACACACGATTAAGGAACCTGCCTTAAATTTGAAAAACAGCTGGTGGCAATTTGACACAGAAGTCTAGTAAGGCTCCAGCACTTAAATTAACGTTCGGCACTTTCTGTCTCTTGCTACAGATCTTTCAAACCACACCACCAATAGACTTCCAAGTCACAAACTACGAGATACCAGTCGTTTTTGCCCGATCGCAATTGCACGGGCATTCATGTATTATAAAACAGAGAAAGAACAGATGGTGCAACAGTCACCAACCTTAAAAACTGCGATACAATATATACTGCAGGGATATAAAGCAGTGAACTGCTGCAGAAAATAAAGTGATTATACTGCAGTACCTGCCATGTGATCAGAATTACCCGAGGTCAAAAACCCCCACATTTTATTATATCCGTGCACCCATATCGCGAAGCGCTATGCCCCCAACACTACTGGTAAAACTAGCTGAGAGAGAGAAAGAGAAAGAGAAAGAGAAAGAGAAAAAGAGAAAGAGAGAGAGAGAGAGAGAGAGAGAGAAAGCTGAATTTCAGTTTAGACCCCTTGTAAAACATTGA
This sequence comes from Pristiophorus japonicus, assembly GCF_044704955.1. NCBI lineage: Eukaryota > Metazoa > Chordata > Chondrichthyes > Pristiophoridae > Pristiophorus > Pristiophorus japonicus. Next base: position 243,838,508 of record NC_091979.1, read on the forward strand.
GATATACACCAGGGAATCAATTTTGGGGGGGGGTTCAATGTCCATATAAGCAGCTTAAGCTTTTCACTTGTGGTTTATGATGTGATTAGACCATTGCAGCCCAGTCAAATGAAAACTGGATACCCTCCTCAACTATACACATCAGTATATTCCCTCGCTATCTCTATCACTATATTGCTGCATGCTGACATCTTGTGCTGGGGGGATTTATGGATAGGCTCCATTTTCAGGGCTTTATTATTTTTTTGGCCCAAATTCAATTAATCTCCAGTATCTCAGGGCCTTACCTCATCAGAATTTTCAAGGAGACAGTTTGTCTTGCACCAGAGTCTTTTGACCGGATGACTAATTTCATACAAGACAATGTATTCTCTATACAGGATTTATACAAAGAGTAGATGCAGTTCTGGCACAAGGAAAATGCAATTTTTGTTAATGCCATGGTTCAAAGAGGAAAAACATCTATCGTGTAGGAAAAAGAAATCAAGTTGTTCAGTGCGAGGAGATTGAGGAATTCAGTAGTTGACCTCAAAAATATAAAATTTCTCACCAACCTTTTTTACGGTTATAAGCTCGGGAACTCCCTCCCTAAACCTCCCTTTCCACTTTAAGATGCTCCTTAAAACCTACCTCTTTGACCAAGCTTTTGGCCATCTGCCGTAATTTCTTATGTGGCTCGGTGTCAATTTTTTGTTGTTATCTTATTACACTCCTGTGAAGCACCTTGGGATGTTTTACTAGGTTAAAGGTGCTACATAAATACAAGCTGTTGTTGTTATCTACCCACCCACAAAACCAGAACCTCAGATCAGCCTGGTCGCAATTTTTTTTTTAAAGTAGGTGTTGAATGGCTTCACCATCACAATGTGACTGACCAGCCAAAATCTTGCAGCTATGTTAATGAATCACGGTGAAATGTTCAGAATGGTGGTGTGTTGGGTGTTGGGGGGGGGGGGGGGGGGGGAGGGGGGGGGGGGAAAAAGAGAGCCAGAGTAGCAAAGAACTCTGTTTCCTTCTACATCATTCTAGTACCAGCAACGTAAAGTCAAACATACGCAGTGGAAACACAAGAGAGTGGGTGGGGTGTTAGCACAATGTGCACATACAACCTGCAGGGTTCAGGTTTGCCCATAGCAATGTCATATAATCCTCAATACAGCCTGGCACCAATCCAGCTTTGGTTAAAAGAAAATATAAAATAAAAGCTTTTCTCCCTTCTAAGATCTTTTCCTTCCCCGCATTTTTCGTCATGAAACAACGCACACTCTACACAAAGGCTTTAGTTTGAAGCTGGAGATTCCTGATTATAAACCAGTTTTGTTCCCTGGGTGTAGCCTCAGATGCAGCAAAGAATAAGAGATTTTGACTGAAAAAGGAAGACGACTCTCACTGAAGTATTTACACTGCCCCAGGTTAGTGACATGAAAGCAACATAACAACCAGCTCATTCCCTGCCCGCAAACAAACTCGCTGACATGCTCTTTCCTTTACCTCAAACAAGGTAAATGCGAGCACCTAGAATTTATCCAACATGCATAAGATAGATGGACAAGAATCAACACTCTTGCCTTCCAAGATGACCAGATGGATGTAAAGCAAATCTGTTAATGAGTGGGTTAGTGCTGTAACTGATGATCTAGTGCTGGAGACCAGTGAAGTCTGCAAGGGGCTCCAATGGATATTTTAGCTCCCTTTTAGAATTGAGGCAGGAGATGGTGTTTCCTAAAGTGTGTCCAAACTATGAGCAGCATTAAATCCAAAGTACTAGCGATGCGTCAATGCATACAAAAACATTTTTACAGCATTTTAGTTGGCTGTTTCTTACATCAATAATAGAAATAGGCTCACATTTAGAATCCCCACATCACGTGACAAGTTCCTCATCTCAGTGGGTCGTCAAAACAAAAAGGCAGTGAAGAGGCAATGTATTTTTTCACAAAAAGGGGGTGGGAGTGAACAAACCACTGAGATGGTAGTGAGGAGGGGAAGCAAACTAGTGGGACTGCAGGGAAAGTCACAGGGAGACACTGGTAACAGTAGATAAAACAATATAATCCAATTTTTAGATGCAGTTCCTATGAGTGTTATTTAGTGCTGTCCGCAACCATGGACTAAACTGATTATCGAGGGGTGCTAAACTGCCAAACACACCCATGCTAGACCAGAAATGTCCCACAGAAGTAACAAGTGTCAGACAATGACTATCTCTTTACAATTGCCTCCAACCACCTCCCCATGACATTCAACAGCATCACTATCGTCGAATCCCCCATCATTATCATGAGGGTCACCAGTGACCAGAAACTAAGCTGAACCAACCACTTAAGTAATGTGGCAACAAGAGCCGGTTAGGGGCTGGACATTCTGTGGCGAGTGACTCACCTCCTGACTCCCCAAAGCCTTTCCACCACCAACAAGGCACAAGTCAAGAGTGTGATGGAATACTTCCCACTTGCCTGGATGGGTGCAGCTCCAACAACACTCAAGAAGCTCGACAGCATCCAGGACAAAGAAGCCCACTTGATCGGCACCCCATCCACCACCTTAAACATTCACTCCCTCCACCACCGGCTCAACATGGCTGCAGCGCGAACCAGCTACAAGATGCACTGCAGCAACTCGTCAAGGCTTCTTTGACAGCACCTCCCAAACCCGCGATCTCCAACACATAGAAAGACAAGGGCAGCAGGCGCTTGGGAACACTACCACTTCCAAGTTGCACACCATCCTGACTTGGAAATATATCACTGTTCCTTCATCATCACTGGATCAAAATCTTGGAACTCCCTCCCTAACAGCACTGTGGGAGCACTTTCACCACATGGACTGCAGTGGCTCAAGGTGGCGGCTCACCACCATCTTCTCAAGGGCAGTTAGGGATGGGGCAATAAACACTGGCCTTGCCAGCGATGCCCATATGCCGTGAATAAATAAATAAAAAATTTAATTACTAAGCAGAAAGAGGAAGAAGGAAAAGATACAGTACCTCTCACAAATATCCAATTTCCCCAATTCTCTGTACGATCCTGGTTGAAAACTATACCTTCAACAGAAAATAGCACTGCATGCTCTGGCTAGCCTCTACCTGGTTAAGCAATACATCACACCATCATAATGAGCGACAGAGATGCATGAACATGGCTGAAACTAACTGGCATGGTCACAGATGGCAAACCTCGAGACCCTCCCATTGGTAGCTAATTGGATCGGGAAGTATTGACTTTGGCAGTGCAAACAGCTTCAAGTTGGCTACTTTCCACTAGCCAATTAAACAAAATACTGACAACATTTCTGGTTGGCTTATGCTTCTCTTGATCTTTTAGCCAAGCAACCTTAATCCATTAGTCAGATCGGTGCAAGTAGTCATCCTTCATTTTGATGCATTTTTGTTGGCACTGCAGTCTAGTTCAGACAGCAAAGCACTCCAAACATCAACTGCTATCCCACTGCCCACTGCCCTCGCCATTACCCAGATTCAAGCAGTTTCCAGTAGGCAGGAGACACAGGACTGATGTTTCAGTGGGATGCTGTCTAATCCGGAATGCATCAGTCGTAACTACATGCTGCAGAGCAGAGATAGCTAAACAAGCCAGCCCTGGAAATTAATTTATAGATATGCCAACATACAGAGTGCCTGCTCTTTAGAAAACACATTCACAAGTGCATATTCCATTTCTCCTGCCCTCTCCCTCCACTCTTCAATACAGAGGCCTGTGGAGGGAGGTGGGAGCTGGAAACAATGAGGGGGGCTTAAAAAAAGCAATAAAGTGCAACAGAAATAGTATGAAGGAAGAATACAAATCCCCACTTTAAACCCTGGAATATATCTTGCATTGAAACATACAAGATACTGAGGGGGCTCGACAAGGTAGATGCAGAAAAGATGTTTCCCCTCGTGTGGGAAATCTAGAACTAGGGAGCATAGTTTCAGAATAAGGGGCCGCCCATTTAAAAAGGAGATGAGGAGGAATTTCTTCTCTCAGAGGGTCATAAATCTGTGGAATTCACTGCCCCAGAGAGCTGTGGAGGCTGGGTCATTGAATATATTTAAGGTGGAGATAGATAGAAGATTTTTGAGCAATAAGGGAGTCGAAGGTTATGGGGAGCGGGCAGGGAAGTGGAGTGGAAGCCAAGATCAGATCTTATTAAATGTTGGAGCAGACCTACTCCTGCTCCTATTCATTATGTTTTTATGTTCTTATGCCAAGTTAGTGGGGAGCACTTTAACTGGCCCCAGGTGGGGCAGGGAGGAAGGAGGACAGAAGTCCTACTTCCTTCACTATCCAGTGACCTCCATTGAAAACTATGAATTTTATGGAAAGCACCAATGTCAAGAGAGGATAAATCTGGGCTTGGCCACGATGCCCCCACTGTGAATAGATTGTGTAACTATCGTCGTACCAGAAGGGCTGTCAGCACCAGGTCACCCCACCCATAAGGGAAGGGGAAACAGGATTGGGGGGGGAAAGAGGGCGGAGGACATGAAAGACATTTCTGAAATAATGCCAAGTGAACAGCAATAAATCATATTCTATTCCTTTAAACTACTGAAATAACAAAGTTGGTGCACAGAACAACCTTTCGAGTTGAGCATTCAATTAACTACATGGGATGGGTGACAAGGACCTCATGCTGTCAGACTGGAGGCCAATGAAGGAAAAACAAAAACGGCAGTTTTATTTTGACTATCAAAAGGCTCCAAAATTCAAAGTTGTCTCTTGTTTCCATTTTAAACATTTCGCTGCATTTCGTTTGGACGAAAGATAAAGGTGGTTTTCAGTTTCAGCTCCAGACAAAGACACAGCAAAAACCGGGGACCATTGCTGAAGCGAGTCTTCACAGGCCTCGCTACAGTTTGCTAGTTAAAAAACACATTTTGCAAACCCACGGCTAGCCAAGCTGCATTTTTTTTTCCCCTCCCAATAGAAATGCTGGCAGGCCCATCTCACTCAACAAAAATGATGTTTGTTACAGCAACAATGGCTCTGCCGCTCTGCAGAGCAGGGAGCTGAATGATCACGTCAAACCAACTGAGAACCGTGGCCACACTGACTAGCTCTGTGATTAATCAATTGTTTACATTTCAGTCACTTCAAATTTGACAATGATTAAAAGATTTAATACAATGACCAACCCAGCCTGTGTTAGGCCAGGATTGCTGCAAACCACTTATGAAAAATGCCAATAAAATATCTGCTTGGTAAATAGATTCCCCAACCCCTCCTCCCCTGGCCTGCTGATCCAAGATGACTGATAGATTTAGGTCAATGAACTTTTAGGACCTAGCTGGAACTGATCCACTTTGCCTCACAGTTGAAGCGACCCGGAAACAGCCTTGGCTGTTAAGAGATTTTTGTGTTTGTTTTCGTAGGTAAATTTAGTTCAAGTTTCCTTAAATTGTTTGGTCCAGGAACAAGCAGAATTGATGGATTTAAAAATAAACAAGTTACACTGGTTCCTGACAAAACAATGAGGAAACTTAGCAAAACAAAAAAAAAGGGAAATCACACAGCATTTGGATATGGCCGCCTGATATTCCATTCTATTGAAGCTGGCTACAGAATGGATAGCATGGAGTCTTCGTTCAATAGCTTAAGCTTCTCATTTGGACCCAGACTCCTTGTTGCAGTCATTATACTCACTGTGGCTCCCTGACAAGAGAAGCAAACTGCATTGGTCTTCAAAATGGCTGCCTGATCTTATCCACGGTTACAGAAATTGTGGAAATTCCAAGATCATCACAACTGCGATGTCATCTGTTCACAGCAGAAGCATAACAAGGAACAGAAAGCAAATACTTCCCAAACCCTCATCATCCACAGACCTCAGGGTGGGCTGTGCCCCTTTAAAAAAAGGTCTCAAACAAGAAATAAATAAATCCAACAGGAACACTGCAAAGTAACCAGTTTTTTAAAAAATTTAAATGTAAAAATAAAAGCACTTTCAAAAAAAAAAGGTTCCGAACCAGGATCAACAGAATATGTCCCTTTCAAAGTCAGATTTAATTAGTTGAGTGATCCCACAAAGCTCAGGATGAATGGGAGTAAAACACTTCCCAAAACATCGCATGACTTCCAGCAGCAAGCTTTTGTTATTGGTGTTGCTGACTTCATAAATTCAGGAAAATTGCAGCAGTGACTCTGCATTTCTGAACTTAATCTGACCTTCCACACCTGCATCCCTATCTGTCCACACAAGGCTGGCATTGCCATTAGCTCAGTGAAAAATGCTAACATTTAGCTAATGGAGCGTTCTCTGTGACCTCCAAACTAAACTGTCGAATGGATTTACACTGATGAACACTGATACAGGCCCAAAATCTTAAATGCCATTCCCAACTTCACTTAAATTCTGGCATCAAAAACTGGCTCCCAAACAGTTGCCAAGAGTGCAGAGATATTCAGGGCTGCTGAAACTATTGATAAAGGATGGTCACTTTGGGCTTCTAGATTAACAAACTTACCTCTCTGGAATCAATTGGCCAAATATTTTGAGTATTTTTATGGGGTTGGAGGGGGGGGGATAATAAGAAGTGAATCAAACATTTAAAAAATGGGATGGATGAATTTAGTAACAGAAGTGAAAAGAGATGAAATAATTAAAACAAAGTCTCCTACTCAAATTGTTTAAATCGAGGCACTTGATCCAAAGTCACTCGAGAAGGACAAATCCCTTCTGATACTAAAAACCAACCAATGAGCCACAGCTTTATTTTTCCCCCAAAAGATGGGTGTACTTCATCTATAGGGCAACCAAAAACTTGTTAATTCAGAGTCTGGCTTTAGAACATTCCAGTACATGAGGAAATTATTGCTCTTGTATACATGCAATTTGTGACCAAAAATCTCACTCCAGTATATAATGCTGGTCTGTCAGAACCACAATTTAAAGGTATCAGACTAAAATTTCACTTACAATCTGACCACTAATAAAATTGAAATATATAAATTATTTAAAAAAGTGCTTTTTTAAAAAAAAACAGCTTGTAAATTAGAACACTATTCTTAACCTGTCAGGATTGCAGATACCATCATGACTGAATTGCAGAGGAACATGAAGAATGCTGCACTATAAATTACAATTGCTTCCATGTGGATAACCCCCCCCCCCCCCAGTTAATCCCAGGCAGTTTAGGCTAGGCCAGAATTTAACTCTACTGCAAGAAAACCCCATTTACCCTTTCCTCCCCAAAGCCTACAAATGTCAGCTGTTCTTTGGGAGGCGTAGTCTCCCAGTTCGAACCTGTGCAATTACAGAATTCCCTATCTAAAAGCTTTCAGTTCAATAGCTTTGAGAGAGTCTCCAGACTCGCATTTTCTCTCTGCCTATCACAGAACTCCATGCTAACATTCTGTGAAAGCAAAGTCTCAAGGAGACATCTGCTCCTGACAAGAGCTCAACATTTTTCAGTTTGATATCCCAATACATCACCTACTCCCTCATATTATAGCCCCTCTTAGCTTAACATCTCATCATTCTATAGCTGAGGAGGAAAGAAATATACAGCATTGATGAAGCCAAGAACCTCTCAATGCATTAATTTATTTGTTTAAAATTCCAAAAACACTTTCCTACCAAGTTACTGATCTTTGACTATTGCGCCACAAATGTCATTTATAATGCAAAAGATGCCCTGCGCAACACTTTAGCCCTTAAAAAGCATGAAGTAAATTAGACATGCAAAATAAAACACACAGAAAAACGATCAGATTATAAATATCAAAGACAGAGAGAGAAAATTGCTGGAACTACACAGGATCGAACTACACAGGATCAATCAGTCAGCACTTGTAATAGGCCATTCAGCCCCTCGAGTCTGCTCCACCATTCAATGAGATCATGGCTGATCTGTACCTCAACTCCATTTACCCACAGTGGTTCCATATCCTTTGATACTATTGCCTGACAAAAAAAATATCGATCTTAGTCTTGAAAGTTCCATATGTCACACCATCCACAACCTTTGGGGGGGGGGGGGGGGGGGGGGAAAGAGGGAAGGGAAAGAGAATTCCAGATTTCTACTACCTTTTGTGGTTGGGGGGGATGTTTCCTGATTTCCCTCCTAAAAGGGCCTGGCTCTAATGTTAAGATTATGTCCCCTCGTTCACAATTCCCCCACCTGTGGAAATAGTTTCTCACTGTATCTAACCCTATCGAATCGTTTTAACATTTTAAACATCTCAATCAGATCACCCCTCAAATCTTCTATACTCAAAAGGAATATAAGCCTAGTGTAGGGTCCTTCTGAAGGATCTCTAATCTGCCCCCACCAAAAAATTAGCATTTTCAGATGCTGACTTGACTTGTTGTGCATTTCCAGTTTTTAATTTCAGATTTGTAAGTTTCACTTTTTCTCTCAAACTGACTCCCTCAGGAGATGAGAAAAGACAATGGTGATTTAGTCCTCTTGCCATTAGAGAGAGAGAGAGAGAGAGAGAGAGAAAAAGGATAGATAGATAGATAGATAGATAGAAAGAAATATAGATATAGATAAACGATGAGTTATAACGCAATGTTATTGCAGGTGCAGCTGAGCCTCCTTACCCGTATCTCGTTCCTCCTGACCTCCAGGTCGCAGATGCTGTGGCCGTGGTGGCTGCCCATGTAGTAGCAGTAGCGGCACACGGCCACCTGGTCGGTCTCACAGTGCAGCAGGCGGTAGGCGTCGTGCTGCGTGCAGCTCCAGGCCCGCGCGTCGCCCGCCTCGATCAGCAGGTGGCTGCCGCTGACCGAGGCGGCCTGCAGGTGGGCACCGACGTGCGACTGGCAGCAGCCGGTGTCGCAGCGCAAGCAGACCTTCTGGGCGGGCGAGCTGCGACAGTAGCGGCAGCAGAGCGGGCTGTAGGCGGCAGAGTTGGCGGCGGCGGTGGTAGTGGAGGTGGTGGAGGAGGCAGAGTTGGCGGCGGCGTCGGCCGTGAAGGAGTTGAACTTCTCCACGATGTTGCTGAGCTTGAGATTCTTCTCGAGCGCTGGCTTCTGCGGGTAGACATTGTTGCACTCGGGGCAGCGGCTCACCGCCTCCTTGCCCCACGCCTCGCCGATGCAAGCCCGGCAGAAGTTGTGCTTGCACGGCAGCTGCACCGGCTCGACGAAGACCTGCAAGCAGATGGGGCAGAGAAGTTCTTCCTCGAAGCAGCTCTTCCAGTTTTCAGCCATCTTGGAAAAAAAGTCGTTATTTTTTTTTACTTCAAAAAAAACCCGGCCTTTTTCCTTCTCCCCAACGGCCAAAACTCCCTTTCAAAACAAAGATACGAGGGCAAAAAAATTTCCTCCGAGAGAGACCGAAAACAATCACAAAAAATCAATCTATTTTAGCCTCCAACACACACACACACCCTCCTCTCTCGCTCTCTCTCTCTATCTCTTTCCTTTCTTCTTCACAGCTTTCAACTGTCTGACTTCCTCACTGCCATCCAGCTCATAAAAGCCAATCCTCTCTCTCTCTTCCTCCCAAAAGAGATTTAAAAGGGAAATTCCAATCTTCCTGGCACCATTTAAGCTTTTTAAGGGCACAACAAATATTCCTTTTGGTTTCAAATCCACTCATTTACAGCCATCTTGATTGAGCAAGTCTTTTTTTTTGGAAACTCTGTGCCTATTTTCTTTTTTTTTCCCTCTTCCTCCTCCTGCTCCAAGGATTTTAAATCATTTATATTTATGGCACATTTTTCTTCTTTTCCCCCCACCCCCCAAACACTTCTTCCTTTTTAGCTCCCCCCTACACACACACACACACACACACACACAGACGAACACCACCCTCTTCTGTCAACTCCAAACTGTTCCGACACTCCTCCTCAAGTCCTAGATAAATCCACCAAAAAAACACGATCAGAAGAGGCGAAAATCCAATCTGCTGTTGGCTCTCATCAACATTAAAATCCAGATCTAACACACACACAAATCAGTTTGCAGCCATCTTGCTTTCTTCTTGTCTCTGCTATTTTTTTCCTCCTCTTTTTTGTATTTATATTAAAAAGGTTTCTTCTTTATATATAACCACATGCACAAAATCAGAAATAAGGCATTGATCCTCCAGTAATGGACTACAAACTTCCTCAATCATACGCAGGAAGAGGTGTAAGGGGATGGGGGGGAATTAAAAGGAGGAGGCGATGGAAAAAAAATCCGATCTGGCCTTATCATCAGAATAAAAATCCAACGCACTGCCCAAAAGGAGTTTAGCTCCCCCCTTTTGTTCGTCATGTGCTAATTCACTTTTTTTTAATATATACACAGTAGGAAAAGCCATCTGCAATTAAATAGGAAACGCCTGCTAAAAGTTGAAGCGACAATTCTCTATCTTTTAATGACACTTCTTTTAAACCAATTTTGTATTCAGGAGAGGTTTAAAATATCATAAATCGGTGCTGTTATTAAATTAATCAAATCGTTTTTTTAAAACGTCTGTTTAATTTTTAACCGAGTTTAACACATTGTCAAGATTATTAAAGTGGAAAATATACATTTTTTAATGGATTTTTTCCCATAGAAGGGACAGTATCTGACAGAAATTGTTCCATAATTATTTTGTACGCCTGCTGGAGCAATATTTTAAACTGGGCATAAGTTATTTCTACACAATCTGATGCGCGTTTAGTGGTCCCCACGAGAATGTGGAATTAAATAATTTTACATATGTATTTAAAATATTTCAGAAACAAAGATTTTTTTTTAATATTTCACCAAATTTGGCTCTTTTTTTAAAAAAAACACCCCAGAAAGATTTTATTTTAAAATCACAAAGTTTTGAATCTATCCGATGAATAAACGTGCTTTTTGTCATTAAAAAGAAACATTTTGAAATGGAGTTACAATCCCAATCTTGTAACTGAATGTAGAAGTGTGTCCGCAAGGTTGGTGGTATTTGTGGGACCCACCACACCGCCCATTACTTAGCTGCAGAGTGCCTGCTTAGCTTCAGTGATCTGAAATCCCAACTCCCCTCCCCTTTAAATTATTAATCTTTACAGCTCGCAAGTTTATTTGACCCCTTTCCTAGATATTAAGTTTAAAAAATTGTCTTCATATAAGGCAGCTTAAGCTATTTGTTTCTGTCTAGATTGTGATAGGACGCTCACATGATTCAGTAATCACTATAAAGCTGGTACGTAATCACTATAAAGCTAGTACTCTCTAAATATTTTGTATATTTCCAGTAGAGTTATATGCAGTAATAAATATTAAGATAGGTGCACAATTAATGCAATTTCAATAATCCCTCTGAAACACACAGTATTGTGCGATCAAATTGCACAGCAATACCATTAAATAACGATTAAACACTCTTAAGTCAGTGAGCAATGATGCAGCGTTTCCTTGCGATGTGCAAAAATTGATCATTTCTCTAGATATTGCCGAAACCCGGGATTGAACCAGGGACCTTTAGATCTTCAGTATAACACTCTATTCAGGGGTGAGGGGGACAGGCTGCTTTCGATCAGTGCTGCAAATGACGAAGCGGATATTAACACACACACACAGAAAAAAAGACTGTGAGTCATTTCCTGCTCAGTTACACCAGTTTTCGCCTGGCAAGTTTTATTGAACGGCTCATGAAACTTCTCGCTGTTCTATTTTCTTTTTTTCTCTCTAGCAATTTTCTTTTTTCAAGGATTTGTCGGAAATTTTCTTTTTTCAAGGATTTGTCCCCCTTAACTCTTAACGCACCCAACCCAAAGGCTCGCCGAAGCTTGTTGTAGGATTTCATCAAAGCTATTGTGCAATTCTAGGCGGGCTCTGGTCTTAAAGCAGTCGATAACGCATCGCTGCTTGGATTTCTTATCGGAAACGTTCGCACTCCCTTTCCCCAAAATCGCCGACTCTTCCCTGCAATCGTGTTTCCTTTATATTATGTTCTATTCTTGTTCTTATTGCGCACACGACTCGTTTTTTTTATCGCCAGGAATATTTACACGCCTACAGTTAAAATCAATATCGAGAATATTGCCCATGAATTGTCCCTAAAGATTTAAAGGGATGCCACTTAACAAATGCAAACCGCTTACAGTGTTCCAGAGTTAAAAGGTCCAATAGGTTTTAGAACTGGGGTTGGGTGGGGGTTTGAGATCCTAGGGCGAACATAGGTTTTAGAACTGCGGGGTTCTGGGATGTTAGGGGGAGCATTGGTTTTAGAACTTGGGGGTGGGGGGTAGGGACCTGCGATACTCGGAGGAACATAAGTTTTAGAACTAGGGTACAGTAGCACAGAGGTTATGTTACTGGACTAGTAATTAACTAAATCTGGAAATAAAAACCTAGTACATGTTGAACCTCCCTTCTCCGGCACCCTCGGTACCGGGCCTGTGCCGGATGAGGGATTTTGCTGGATGACGGGAGGTCATCGGCCTGAGGGAGGTGGGGAGAGGAGGTCACCTGAGATCAGGGAGGGTGGGGAAAGGAGGTCGGTGGGCTCCGAGGCGTTCTAGGTTGAGAGGGCTTCTGCTACTCCTGATTACTTTATTTCTAGTAAGTGTGTTGATTTTCTGTTTAGGTGAATGATTTAATTAAATCATAAAGGTATCTTGGGGGGGCGGATCTATACATATGCCACCCGGCAGCTGGGAATGGTGCCGGACGAGGGGTGGTGCCGGATAAGGGGGTCCCGGATAAGGGAGGTTCAACCTCTATCAGTAACGGTAACTATAAGACCCCCGAACTGGTTCACTAAGGTCCTGACCCGGTCTGGCCTATATGTGACACCAGACCCACAGCAATGTGGTTGACTCTTAAATGGCCACTCAGTTGTAACAAACCGCTACAACAAAGTAAGCACTGTGGGAGCACCTTCAATACACAGACTGCAGCGGTTCAAGAAGGCAGCTCACCACCACCACCTTCTCAAGGGACAATTAGGGACGGGCAATAAATGCTGGCCTTGCCAGCGACGCCCACATCCTGTGAACGAATACATTTAAAAACACTAGGGTGGGAGGTGGTCTGGGATCCAAGGGGGAACATTGGTTTTAGAACTGGGGAATGTCTGAGATCCAAAGAGGAACATTGGTTTTAGAAATGGGGTTCACAGGGCATCTAGGGGTGTCCAAGGGGTCGTTAGATTTCTGCCTGTCATGTTCCTGTAGCGTATTTTCCCCAATCACCATGGTTCGGAGTGGAATAGGGGGTTGGGGGACAAAGAATCGGATGCATATCCTTATGGCCAGATCTGCTCCACTTATGCATACAAGTGCAAAACAATAGTCCACCTAAGGTGCTTTCACACTAAACAAGACAAGAGCTTAATTTAAATACAATACTTTCAAATGGAGCAGAATGCTGTTTTCTTTCTGCCTTTGAGAGTATCGCATTGGGCACTCCTTTCACCCATCTGGAGCTGTGCATGGGGATTCATCAAATGAAAATGCACTGTAAAAAGGGCGGAGGCTTTTTCATTTCCAGTTTTACAGTGTCCATACTTAAAGGGGATGCAGGAACAGGGAGACTTGGGGGTTCACATACACAAATCTTTGAAGGTGGCACGATAAGTTGATAACATAAAAACGTAAGAAATAGGAGCAGGAGTAGGCCATACGGCCCCTCGAGCCTGCTCCACCATTTAATACGATCATGGCTGATCCGATCCTGGACTCAGGCCCACTTCCCTACCGCTCTCCATAACCCTTTATTCCCTTATTGGTTAAGAAGCTGTCTATCTCCGTCTTAATAGGCTATTAAAAAAGCATACCGGATTCTGGGCTTTTTAAATAGAGGCATGGGGCAGAAAAGCAAGGATGTTATGCTAAACTCACTGGTTAGGCCTCAGTGTTCAGTTCTGGGCACTACACTTCAGGAAGGATGTTATTACCTTAGAGAGGATGCAGAGGAGATTTACTAGAATTATACAAAAGGCAAAATGCTGCAGATGCTGGAAATCTGAAAATATAAACAGAAAATGCTGGAAATACTCAGCAGGTCAGGCAGCATCTGTGGAGAGAGAAACAGAACTAACATTTCTGGTCTGTGACCTTTCGTCAGAACTGGAAAATGTTACAGATGGAACGGATTTTAAGCAAGTACAGAGGCAGAGAAAGGAGGTGAGGGGAGGAAAGAACAAAAGAGATGGTCTGTGATAGGATGGAAGGCAGGAGGGATTCAATGGGGAGCAGTGGTTATGATGTGAAATTGTTGAACTCAATGTTGAGTCCGGAAGGCTGTAAAGTGCCTAATCGAAATATGAGGTGCTGTTCCTCGAGCTTCATTGGAACAGTGTAGAAGGGGAGAAGGTGTTAGAAGTGATGGTAGAGTGGACCAGGGTATCGCAGAGGGAACGGTCAAAAGGGAATTGGATAAATACCTGAAAAGAAAAAAAATTGCAGGGCTATTGGGAAAGAGCAGAGGAGTGGGACTAATTGGAGAGCTCTTTCAAAGAGCCGGCACAGGCACAATGGGCCAAACGGCCTCCTTCTGCACTGGATGATTCTATAGTTTGTCAATTTTATAGGAAAAGTTACTTTTTTAAAGATTTTTTTTACTATTAACAGTAGATATTGTGTGGAAAGCAAAATAGCCAAATATTTATTCCTTGCTAATTCACAGAGAAGCTGACTGTAATTGTAGCATTTACAAGATTTTGGAGAACAGGAAGAGCTGTAAAAAGAGGCAACATGTAAAAGCAGCTCTCACAACATAGACTTACAGAGAAGCTTTGTTTTTATTCGTTCATGGGATATGGGGGTCACTGGCAAGGCCAGCATTTATTGCCCATCCCTAACTACCCTTGAGAAGGTGGTGGTGAGCCGCCTTCTTGAACCACTGCAGTCCCTGTGGTGAAGGTACTCCCACAGTGCTGTTAGGAAGGGAGTTCCAGGATTTTGACCCAGCGATGATGAAGGAACAGCGAGATATTTCCAAGTTAGCATGGTGTGTACCTTGGAAGTGTTCCCAAGTGCCTGCTGCCCTTGTCCTTCCAAGTGTTGGAGGTTGTGAGTTTGGGCGGTGCTGTCAAAGAAGCTTTGACTAGTTGCTGCAGTGCATCCTGTAGATGGTACACACTGCAGCCACGGTGCGCTGGTGGTGGAGGGAGTGAATGTTTAAGGGAGTGAATGTTTAAGGTGCTGGATGGGGTGCCAATCAACCGGGCTGCTTTGTCCTGTATGGTGTTGAGCTTCTTGAGTGTTGTTGGAACTGCAGTCATCCAGGCAAGTGGAGAGTATTCCATTACACTCCTGACTTGTGCCTTGTAGACGGTGGAAAGGCTTTGGAGAGTCAGGAGGTGAGATACTCGCCGCAGAATACCCAGCCTCTAATCTGCTCTTGTGGCCACAGTACTTATGTGGCTGGTCCAGTTTAAGTTTCTGGTCAATGGTGACCACCCAGGATGTTGATGGTAGGGAATTCAGTGATTTTAATGCCATTGAATGTCATGGGGTGGTAGTTAGACTCTCGCTAACAGAGAAGCTCAGGGAGTGACAAGGTATTTAAACAGCGTTCGTCGAGGAGGCCCAACAGGGAGTCAGGAGGCGGAGCAGCAGCGTGGTGAGACAATCGGAGAGGCCAGCGTTTGTCGAGGAGGCCCAGAAGGGAGTTGGGAGGCGGAACGGCAGCATGGTGAGGGAGTTGGAGAGGCCAGCTTTCGTCGAGGATGCCCAGCTTGTGCTGCTGCAGTGGGGACGCTAAAAAAGAAGTAGAAAGTAATCGAAAGGTGACATCACAGACAAGGGGGTAAGTGATTGGCTGGTGATTGGTAAGTAGTTGTTCTTTTTCTTTTCCATATCAGTAAGTAGCCTTTAGCATTGTTGTTGCCAATTTAAGTTTATCTAAGGGTTAAGTCATGGCAGGACAGCTCGGACACGTGTTATGCTCCTCCTGTACTATGTGGGAAGTCAGGGACGCTTCCAGTGTGACGACTACGTGTGCAGGAAGTGCACCGCCTGCAGCTCCTGACAGACCGCATTGCGGCACTGGAGCTGCGGGTGGATTCACTCTGGAGCATCCACGATGCTGAGAATGACGTGAATAGCACGTTTAGTGAGTTGGTCTTACTGCAGGTAAAGGGTACACAGCCAGATAGGGAATGGATGACCAACAGGAAGAGCAGTGCAGGGGTCCCCTGCGGTCATCCCCCTGCAAAACAGATACACCGTTTTGGGTACTGTTGAGGGGGTGACTCATCAGTGGAGGGCAGCAGCAGCCAAGTTCATGGCACCGTGGGTGGCTCTGCTCCACAGAAGGGCAGGAAAAAAAGTGGGAGAGCTATAGTGATAGGGGATTCAATTGTAAGGGGAATAGATAGACGTTTCCGCGGATGCAATCAAGACTCCAGGATGTTGCCTCCCTGGTGCAAGGGTCAAGGATGTCTCAGAGCGGGTGCAGGACATTCTGAAAAGGGAGGGTGAACAGCCAGTTGTTGTGGTGCATATAGGTACCAACGATATAAGTAAAAAAACGGGATGAGGTCCTACAAGACGAATTTAGGGAGCTAGGAGCGAAATTAAAAAGTAGGACCTCAAAAGTAGTAATCTCAGGATCGCTACCAGTGCCACGTGCTAGTCAGAGTAGGAATCGCAAGATAGCTCAGATGAATACATGGCTTGAAGAATGGTGCAGAAGGGAGGGATTCAAATTCCTGGGACATTGGAACCGGTTCTGGGGGAGGTGGGACCAGTACAAACCGGACGGTCTGCACCTGGGCAGAACCGGAACCAATGTCCTAGGGGGAGTGTTTGCTAGTGCTGTTGGGGAGGAGATAAACTAATATGGCAGGGGGATGGGAACCTATGCAGGGAGACAGAGGGAAGTAGAATGGGGGCAGAAGCAAAAGAAAGAAAGAAGAAAAGTAAAAATGGAGTGCAGAGAAACCAAAGGCAAAAAGCAAAAAGGGCCACATTACACCAAAATTCTAAAAGGGCAAAGTGTGTTAGAAAGACACGCCTGAAGGCTCTGTGCCTCAATGTGAGGAGTATTTGGAATAAGTTGGACGAATTAACTGTGCAGATGGGTACGATGTAATTGGCATCACGGAGACATGACTCCAGGGTGACCAAGGCTACGAACTCAACATCCAGGGGTATTCAACATTTAGGAAGGATAGACAGAAAGGAAAAGGAGGCGGGGTGGCATTGCTGGTTAAAGAGGAAATTAATGCAATACTAAGAAAGGACATTAGCTTGGATGATGTAGAATCGGTATAGGTGGAGCTACGGAATACCAAGGGGCAGAAAACGCTAGTGGGAGTTGTGTACAGACCACCAAACAGTAGTAGTGAGGTTGGGGACAGCATCAAACAAGAAATTAGGGATGCATGCAATAAAGGTACAGCAGTTATCATGGGTGACTTTAATCTACATAATGATTGGGCTAACCAAACTGGTAGCAATGCGATGGAGGAGGATTTCCTGGAGTGTATTAGGGATGGTTTTCTCGACCAATATGTCGAGGAACCAACTAGGGAGCTGGCCATCCTAGACTGGGTGATGTGTAATGAGAAAGGACTAATTAGCAATCTTGTTGTGCGAGGCCCCTTGGGGAAGAGTGACCATAACATAGTAGACTTCTTTATTAAGATGGAGAGTGACACAGTTAATTCAGAAACTAGGGTCCTGAACTTAAGGAAAGGTAACTTCGATGGTTTGAGTCGTGAATTGGCTAGAATAGACTGGCAAATGATACTTAAAGGGTTGACAGTGGATAGGCAATGGCAAACATTTAAAGATCACATGGATGAACTTCAGCAATTGTACATCCCTGTCTGGAGTAAAAATAAAACAGGGAAGGTGGCTCAACCGTGGTTAACAAGGGAAATTAAGGATAGTGTTAAATCCAAGGAAGAGGCATATAAATTGGCCAGAAAAAGCAACAAACCTGAGGACTGGGAGCAATTTAGAATTCAGCAGAGGAGGACAAAGGGTTTAATTAAGAGGGGGGAAATAGAGTACGAGAAGAAACTTGCCGGGAACATAAAAACTGACTGCAAAAGCTTCTATAGATATGTGAAGAGAAAAAGATTAGTGAAGACAAACGTAGGCCTCTTGCAGTCGGATTCCGGTGAATTTATAATGGGGAACAAAGAAATGGCAGACCAATTGAACAAATATTTAGGTTCTGTCTTCACTAAAGAAGACATAAATAAACATATGGAAGTACTAGGGGACCGAGTGTCTAAAGAGAAGGAGGAACTGAAGGATATTCTTATTTGGCGGGAAATTGTGTTAGGGAAATTGATGGGATTGAGGGCCGATAAATCCCCGGGGCCTGATAGTCTGCATCCCAGAGTACTTAAGGAAGTGGCCCTGGAAATAGTGCATGCATTGGTGATCATTTTCCAACAGTCTATCGACTCTGGATCAGTTCCTATGGACTGGAGGGTAGCTAATGTAACACCACTTTTTAAAAAGGGAGGGAGAGAGAAAGCGGGTAATTATAGACCTGTTAGCCTGAAATCAGTAGTAAGGAAAATGTTGGAATCAATTATTAAGGATGAAATAGCAGCGCATTTGGAAAGCAGCGACAGGATCTGTCCAAGTCAGCATGGATTTATGAAGGGGAAATCATGCTTGACAAATCTTCTGGAATTTTTTGAGGATGTAACTAGTAGAGTGGACAAGGGAGAACCAGTGGATGTGGTGTATTTGGACTTTCAAAAGGCTTTTGACAAGGTCCCACACAAGAGATTGGTGAGCAAAATAAAAGCACATGGTATTGGGGGTAATATACTGACATGGATAGAGAACTGGTTGGCAGACAGGAAGCAGAGAGGCAGGATAAACGGCTCCTTTTCAAAATGGCAGGCAGTGACTAGTGGAGTGCCGCAGGGCTCAGTTCTGGGACCCCAGCTCTTTATAATATACATCAATGATTTGCACCAGAAAAAGAAGGAATGATTGGATATGATTGCTTTTTAAAATCATTGGAGCAACTGAAACATTCTTCAAATACATATGTAGATAATCTCCAAGTTTGCAGATGACACTAAACTGGGTGGCGGTGTGAGCTGTGAGGGGGACACTAGGAGGCTGCAGGGTGACTTGGACAGGTTAGGTGAGTGGGCAAATGCATGGCAGATGCAGTATAATGTGGATAAATGTAAGGTTATTCAGTTTGGGGGCAAAAACACGAAGACAGAATATTATCTGAAAGGTGGCAGATTAGGAAAAGGGGAGGTGCAACGAGACCTGGGTGTCATGGTTCATCAGTCATTGAAAGTTGGCATACAGGTACAGCAGGCGGTGAAGAAGGCAAATGGTATGTTGGTCTTCATAGCTAGGGGATTTGAGTATAGGAGCAGGGAGGTCTTATTGCAGTTGTACAGGGCCTTGGTGAAGCCTCACCTGGAATATTGTGTTCAGTTTTGGTCTCCTAATCTGAGGAAGGACGTTCTTGCTATTGAGGGAGTGCAGCGAAGATTCACCAGACTGATTCCAGGGATGGCTGGACTGACATATGAGGAGAGACTAGATCCACTGGGCCTTTATACATTGGAGTTTAGAAGGATGAGAGGGGATCTCATAGAAACATATAAGATTCTGACGGGACGGGACAGGTTAGATGCGGGTAGAATGTTCCCGATGTTGGGGAAGTCCAGAACCAGGGGACACAGTCTTAGAATAAGGGGTAGGCCATTTAGGACTGAGATGAGGAGAAACTTCTTCATTCAGTGAGTTGTTAACCTGTGGAATTCCCTGCCGCAGAGAGTTGTTGATGCCAGTTCATTGGGTATATTCAAGAGGGAGTTAGATATGGCCCTCACGGCTAAGGGGAACAAGGGGTATGGAGAGAAAGCAGGAAAGGGGTACTGAGGGAATGATCAGCCATGATCTTAGTGAATGGTGGTGCAGGCTCGAAGGGCCAAATGGCCTACTCCTGTACCTATTTTCTATGTTTCTATGTTTCTATAAACCGCAGAAACCCATGAATTTCAGTGGATCGCGTTAAAAGCAATGCTGAGGATTGGTGTTTTTGCCCCGAATACATTTCATGGCTAAAGTGGTATAAGATTAAGGAAGGCATGGCAGGAGATCAGCAGCAGATATCAAAACTGAACTGCCTTCACCCAACAATATGGCACCACTTCGCTGAGGGCCACTGCTGCCTGGTGAACTGTGCCCAAAACCAATCAGTGATTATAGGAGACAAGCGGGGGCTGGGTGGGGGGTGCGGAGGATGGAGAAAAATGAACCTCAGTAGAATGTAACAGCTTTATTATATGGGGACTTATCATGGGGGAAGAGAGTTGCTGCATTGTGATGTAGACCATCTTGCACACGTTGAGGTGGGTTGGTGGTTCTTGCATCAGAGCGCTTTGGGAAATGCTATAGCCATTGTGGATAGACATAGCGAGATGGAAATGAGAAAGAACATTGAGCAGAGGAGTTTTTACAGTCTGACCTTCAGTGAACCACTCTTACTAGTTGGTGCGATGGAGGACAATGTACGGCGCTGATATTGAACTAAAAAATTGGTGGCATGGTCAACTGAGGGGAAATTTAGATATCTAAAGAGAAAGGTCATTGCAATAGAGCAGTGAAGCGATTTAGGTAAAAATAAGCAGCGTGACAGGAAGGGACAGAGAGTTTAATGGTAGCAGTGCAGCAGAGAATAAGATCAAAGTGGGAAATAACGGTAAAAAAATTAAATTAAAGGGTCTTTATCTGAATGCACAAAGCATTCGTAACAAAATAAATGAACTGGTGGTACAAAGAGAGATAAATGGGTTTGATCTAATAGCCATTACAGAGACGTGGTTGCAAGGTGACCAAGGTTGGGAACTAAATGGTCCAGGGTAATTGAGGTTTCGAAAAGACAGACAGAATGGTAAAGGAGGGAGGGGTAGCCCTGATATTAAAGGATGACATAAGGACAGAGAGAAAGGATCTCGGCTCAGAAGATCAGGAAGTAGAATCAGTATGGGTGGACATAAGTAATAACACGGGCAGAAAACACTGATGGGAGTGGTATATAGGCCCCCTAACAGTAGCTATACCATTGGACAGAACATTAATCAAGAAATAGTAGGAACTTGTAACAAAGGTTTCTACTTCTTCTTCTTAGGCAGTCCCCCGGAGTCGAGGATGAGTTGCCTCCACACTAATATGAGTTCTAAGGTGACTGATGAGCCCAATGCGGGATCTACAGTTTCTATCACTGGTGGGTCAGACAGTGGTTGAAGGAACGGGTGGGAGGGGTGCTTGGGTTGTCGTGCACTCCTTCTGCTATTTGACCTTGGCTTCCACGTGCTCCCGGCGCGTGCTCCCGGTGAAGAGACCCGAGGTGTTCAATGCCTTCCCGGATATTTCTCCTTCACTTTAAGCGGTCTTGGGCCAGGGACTCCCAGATGTCGGTGGGAATGTTGCACTTTTTCAAGGAGGCTTTGAGGCTATTGCTCTGCCCACCTGGGACTTGTTTGCCATGCTGGAGCTCCGAGTAAAGCGCTTGTTTTGGGAGTCTAGTATTGGGCATGCGAACGATGTGTCCCATCCATCAGAGCTGTTCGAGCATGGTCAATGCTTCGATGCTGGGGATGTTGGCCTAAGCGAGAACACTGACGTTGGTGCGCCTATCCTGCCAATGGATTTGCAGGATCTTGTGGGGGCAGTGTTTGTAGTACTTCTCCAGTGCTTTGAGGTGCCTGCTGTATATAGTCCATGTCTTTGAAGCATATAGGAGGGCGGGTATCACTACTGCTCTGTAGACCATGAGCTTGGTGCCGGGTTTGAGATCCTGGTCTTCAAACACTCTCTTCCTCAGGTGACCGAAGGCTGCACTGGCACACTGAAGGCGGTATTGGACTTCGTCATCGAAAGTGGTCCACGTTGTCCAAGGCCTCGTCATGGATCTTGATAATCGGGGGGCAGTACTGTGTGGCGGGGGCAGGTTGGTAGAGAACCTTTGTCTTACGGATGTTTAATGTAAGGCCCATACACTCGTACACAAACTAATGCAATAATCATGGGGGATTTTAATCTTCATATAGACCGGACAAAACAAATTGGCAAAGGTAGTCTGGAGGACGAGTTCATGGAATGCATATGGGACAGTTTCCTAGAACAATACATCATGGAACCAACCAGGGAACAGGCAATTTAGATCTTGTGTTGTGTAATGAAAACAAGGTTAATTAGCAATCTCATAGTAAAGGATCCTCTGGGGCAGAGTGATCATAATATGATAGAATTTCACATTACATTTGAGAGTGACTTGCCCACTATTCTTTGCAACATTATAAGCTTCTTCTTTCAATCTAATGCTATCCTTAACTTTTTTAGTTAGCCACGGATGGATCATTTCTCCTGTGTAGTTAAGTCTGAAACTAGTCTTAAACTTAAATAAAGCCAATTACATAGGTATGAAGGACGAGTTGGTTAAGGTGGATTGGAAAAATAGATTAAAAGGTATGGGGATAGATAAGCAGTGGCTAGTATTTAAAGAAATATTTCATAATTCTCAACAAAAATACATTCCATTGAGAAACAAAAACCACACAGGAGAAGTGATCCATCCGTGGCTAACTAAAGAAGTTAAGAATATCATTCGATTGAAAGAAGAAGCTTATAATGTTGCGAAGAATAGTAGTAAGCCTGAGGATTGGGAGAGTTGGCAAAGGATGACCAAAAAATTGATAAAAAAAGGAAAAAATAGACTGTGAGAGAAAACTAGTAAGAAATATAAAACAGATTTTAAGAGCTTCTACAAGTATGTAAAAAGGAAGAGAGTAGCAAAAGTAAACATTGGTCCCTGAGAGGCTGAGACAAGAGAAATTATTATGGGGAATAAGGAAATGGCAGAAACGTTAAACAAATATTTTGTATCTTTCTTCACAGTAGAAGATGCAAAAAGCATATGTAAAATGATGAGACCCAAGGGTCTAATGAGGGTGAGGAACTTAGTGTAATTAATATAAGTAGAGAAAAAGTACTAGAGAAACTAATGGGACTAAAAGCTGATAAATCCCCAGGACCTGACGGCCTACATCCAAGGGTTCTAAAAGAGGTGGCTGCAGAGAAATTTGATGCATTGGTTTTCATCTTTCAAAATTCCTTAGATTCTAGAACAGTCCCAGCGGATTGGAAAATAGCAAATGTAACACCACTATTCAAGAAAGGCGGGAGAGAGAAAACAGGGAACTACAGGCCAGTTAGCCTGATGTCAGTCGTTGGGAAAATAGAAACATAGAAAATAGGTGCAGGAGTAGGACATTCAGCCCTTCGAGCCTGCACCGCCATTCAATAAGATCATGGCTGATCATTCCCTCAGTACCCCTTTCCTGCTTTCTCTCCATACCCCTTGATCCATTTAGCCATAAGGGCCATATCCAACTCCCTCTTGAATATATCCAATGAACTGGCATCAACAACTCTCTGCGGCAGGGAATTCCACAGATTAAAAACTCTCTAAGTGAAGAAGTTTTTCCTCATCTCAGTCCTAAATGGCCTACCTCTTTGCAGCACACCGCTCCTTTGGGGGTGGCTGCCTAGTTCGTTTCTTCCCCTGGGGGTTGTGCCTGGTTGAGGGCTACGGGCTGGGGACTCCCACTTGGTGGTTGTTACACCGCTATCTCTTCTGGGGGATCCCTTGTTTCCCGGTTGGGTGTCCCTGCTCGCGGGCTGGTCTCTGACCTTAGGTGCCCTTTTGCGGCTGGTCCCTTTCCCGGGGCTGAACCATTTAAATTGGAGCGCGGGTGACCACAGTGTCTTTGGCCGTGGCGTGCGGGGAATCCTTCTTAAGTCTCTGGCTGCAGGAGGTGGGTCCGAGTCCCAAATGATTGGGGGGGACAGCTCCTCCAGTAACACAGTCCACCGCCCCTCTAGGTATAGTCTATGGGTCTGCCACGTCCCCTGTAGGATCTCCACAGTTGGGGGATGTTGGCTGGGGGTCCCTGTCTTTAGTACAGTTTACAGTTTTCGGCTGTCCCTTACGTTTAGCTGCTGCCCCTGGGTTGAAAAGTTTGCACTGGTTTATGTGGAATCACTTTGTTCGGCTGGGCAATTTTATGGCATAGACCATGGGGCTTGCCTTGTCAACAATGTGGTACGGTCCCATGTACAGTGCCTCAAAGACCCCTACTCTAGCGTAGTTTTTCACCATAACCTGGTCCCCTATTTCCCACTCATGGTGTTTGCGGGGCTCTAGCAGCAGTCGGTTGCTCCGATGCTGTTTTCCCATGTTGTTAGCAGCCTGCCAGTGAATCTGTTTAAGGTGTTCAAACAGATTCCTGACAAAGCTGTCCCGGTTCGCTTCCCTAAGCTGACCTTCCGTGAGTACTGGGGCTAACACATGGATGGGGGTTCGCATGCCTCTGCCGGTCATGAGCTCGTACGGGGAGTACCCCGTGCTCTTTAACTGGCTGGCCCGGATCCCCATGAGGACCAATGGTAGGACCTCTACTCACCCCTTGGATGAGTCCCCTGTCTCTTTGCGCAGCCTTTCTTTGATAGTGCGGTTTAAACGCTCCACAGGCCCGGATGAATGTGGGTTGTGGGCGACATGCCATTTTCCTTTGATGCCGAGTACCTTAAGGCTCTCCTGCATCACCTGCCTGGTGAAGTGACTCCCTTGGTCGAACTCCACGTATTGTGGTAGTCCCCATCGAGAGAACACTTCTCTGACCAGGATCCTAGCTGTTCCCAGTGCAGTGGCTGTTCGGCATGGGAAGGCTTCCACCCATTTAGTGAATACATCCACTAATACTAGGCAATACTTGTAACCTCCCTGGTCAGTGAGTAGGGGCCCGTGTAGTCGATTTGGATAGACTGCCAGGGTCCCTCTTCCCTCCTGATATGTCCCATAGACACCTTTCTTTTCTGGGGGTCGGGATTGTTGGCCGTGCACACCAGACAGCTCGCACAGAACTCGCAGACGTCTTCCCTGAGTCCTGGCCACCACCCTACCTGTTCCACTTGTTGCCAAGTGGTCTCAGGTCCGGGGTGTCCTGCTCCTGGACCCTCGTGGGCCAGCTGGAGGAATTCTCTCCGGTGTTGTTGCGGTACTACCCATTGCTCCCCCCTGAACAGCATGCCTTATTTAATGGCAATTGCTGCAGTGCCGTACAGGACAGTTTTGAGGATGGGGTCTTGGGTCTGGACCATTTTTAGGTCCGGGGAAAAGCTATCCCTGCCTTCTGCTGTTCCCATCCTGCCCCTGCCTGCTGCTATGGGTCCTGAGTTGTACGGATCCCAGAGCTTGCCCGTGTGGGCCCCTTGCTTGGCTAAAATGTCAGCCTTCTGGTTTCCCTCGCTACAGGGTTCTGTGGTGGAATGTGCCTTCACTTTATGTATATAGATATTCCCTTCCTCCCCTACGACTTTCATGATCTTTTCCAGTAGGGGCTTAATTGCCAGGGGATTATGCAGCCAAGGCAGCCCCTCTGCTCTGACTCCTACACAAGGGAGTGGAGTGGGAATGGGACAAGTGTTGCGAGGCAGCATTTATCCAACTCAAGAAAGACCTGCAGACCACGCCAGCTCGAGGGGCCATAGATGGGGGTAAAGAGTTTTTCCTGGAGGTAGCAGCCAGTGGGGAGCCTGAGCGCAGTACTGCTCCAAGAGTGGCACGGCCGGCTGAGACCAGTGGGCTACTCCTACAGGATACGGACGTGGAGAAGGGATACTCCAACTGTGAGCAACACCTCCTAGCCACTCACTGGGCTGTGAAAAGATCACTGATCTTCACAGGGGGGGTGCCCTATCACACTCCTTACCCACCATACGCCCACCCAATTGCTCCTGGATGGGAGAATTAAGGACGGGACAGTGAGCAGTGCCCGCATCGCTCGCTGGACCCTGCTCCTCTCTCAAATGGATCTACGGGTAAAGGGTCTCTGTGAGCCAAAACTCGCAGCCAACATGATTTATCCAGGGACAGCTCACCGGTGTTCCATAGAAGGGGTATGGGAAATTAACATAGGCTTTCGGGCTGGGTTACACCCCACAGGCCGAGAGATCTATGTGGACGGTTCAAGCACAGTATCTGCAGGTGAACGACTCACAGGCTGCGGAGTTTATGGCCCCGAGTCAGGCATTGCCCTGGCGATTAAACTCCCCAGTACTATGAGCGCCCAGCACGCTGAACTGTCTGTGGTAGTGTACCTAGTCACACACCCCGAAGAATTCCCTACCCCATACACGATTTGCTCGGACAGTATGTTCACATGCAATTCGTTTACGGAGTACCTGGCTATTTGGTCCCGCCGTGGATACACATCCGCAGACGGGAGACCTCTGGCAATTAAGCCCCTACTGGAAAAGATCGTGAAAGTCGTGGGGGAGGAAGGGAATATCTATATAAATAAGGTGAAGGCACATTCCACCACAGAACCCCGTATCGAGGGAAACTAGCAAGCTGACATGTTAGCCAAGCAAGGGGACCACACGGGCAAGCTCTGGGATCCGTACAACTCAGGACCCATAGCAGCAGGCAGGGGCAGGATGGGAACGGCAGGGAAGGTGGGATAGCTTTGCCCCGGACCTAAAAATGGTCCAGACCCAAGACCCCGTCCTCAAAACTGTCCTGAACACGCTAGCTAAAGGGGAAGGGTAGACGGCCCGTACGGCACTGCAGCAATTGCCATTAGAGAAGGCATGCTGTTCAGGGGGGAGAAATGGGTAGTACCGCAACAACACCGGAGAGAATTCCTCCAGCTGGCTAACGAGGCTTCGGAGCAGGACACCCCGGACCTGAGACCACTTGGCAACGAGTGGAACAGGCAGGGTGGTAGCCAGGACTCAGGGAAGACGTCTGCGAGTTCTGTGCTAACTGTCTGGTGTGCACGGCCAACAACACCAACCCCCAGAAAAGAAAGGTGTCTATGGGACATATCAGGAGGGAAGAGGGACCCTGGCAGTCTATCCAAATCGACTACATTGGGCCCCTACTCACTGACCAGGGAGGTTACAAGTACTGCCTAGTATTAGTGGATGTATTCATTAAATGGGTGGAAGCCTTCCCATGCTGAACAGCCACTGCCCTGGGAACAGCTAGGTCAGAGGAGTGTTCTCTCAATGGGGACTACCACAATACATGGAGTCCGACCAAGCGAGTCACTTCACCGGGCAGGTGATGCAGGAGACCCTTAAGGTACTCGGCATCAAAGGGAAATGGCATGTCGCCCACAACCCACATTCATCAGGGCCCGTGGAGCGTTTAAACCGCACTATCAAAGAAAGGCTGCGCAAAGAGACAGGGGACTCATCCAAGGGGTGTGTAGAGGTCCTACCACTGGTCCTCATGGAGATCCGGGCCAACCAGTCAAAGAGCATGGGGTACTCCCCGTAAGAGCTCATGACCGGCAGAGCCATGTGAACCCCCACCCATGTGTTAGCCCCGGTACTCACGGAAGGTCAGCTTAAGGAAGCGAACCGGGACAGCTTTGTCAGGAATCTGTTTGAACACCTCAAACAGATTCACTGGCAGACTGCTAACAACATGGGAAAATAGCATCGGAGCTACCAACTGCTGCTAGAGCCCCGCAAACACCATGAGTGGGAAATAGGGGACCAGGTTATGGTAAGGAACTACGCTAGAGTAGGGGGTCTTTGAGGCACCGTACATGGGACCGTACCACATTGTCGACAAGGCAAGCCCCATGGTCTATGCCATAAAATTGCCCCGCCGAACAAAGTGGTTCCACATAAACCAGTGCAAACTTTTCAACCCAGGGGCAGCAGCTAAACGTAAGGGATAGCCAAAACCTGTAAACTGTATTAAAGACAGGGACCCCCAGCCAACAGCCCCCGACTGTGGAAATCCCACAGGGGACATGGCAGACCCACAGACTGTACCTAGAGGGGCGGTGGACTGTGTTACTGGAGGAGCTGTCCCCCCAATCATTTGGGACTCGGACGCACCTCCAGCAGCCAGAGCCTTAAGAAGGACTCCCCGCACACCACGGCCAAAGACACCGTGGTCACCAGCGCTCCAATTTAAATGGTTCAGCCCCGGGAAAGGGACCAGCCGCAAAAGGGCACCGAAGGTCAGAGACCAGCCCGCGAGCAGGGACACCCAGCCGGTAGCCTTGGGAAACAAGGGAGCCCCCAGAAGAGATAGCGGTGGACCAGCCACCAAGTGGGAGTCCCCAGCCCGTAGCCCTCAACCAGACACAACCCCGAGGGGAAGAAACGAACCAGCCAGCCACCCCCAAAGGAGCGGTGTGCTGCAGCACCGGAGGGGACGTTCCCCCAATAGTGTGTGACTTAAGCTCACCTCCGGTCAGGGTACTTAGGGTTAGGCAGTGCAGACTGACCTATCACCTACCTCGCTGGACACCCAGCAGGAGTAGAAGAAAGAGAGAAGGCAGGAATTAACCTGGCCACCTGGAGACGGGTGGCAGATGTACATATATAACAATGTGAATTTAAGGATGTTTAGTGAATAAGTTTAGAATAGTGTAAGATTTATCTGTGTAATGATAAGTATATATGTATTAGTTAACTGGGGTAAGGAAAATAATCTACCTGTGCAGCTGTTAAAAGAAGCACAGGCCGGGTAACACCCGGGAGTAAGAAGAATCTACCGGTTTAGCTATTAAGGAAGCACCGGTAAGATAACAAGCAGAACGATTGTGAGATAAAGTTAAAAGCAATCAGTTGACAAGGAACTGAATAAGACAGCCAGTCAATTAAAGACTATGAGCCCAACTTGGAACTCGGTCACCTTTGTCAAGCCAGAGAGCTTTCTCAGGGCTAGACAATCTGTTTTATGTGCCCCTACAGAAAGAGAGCAGCATGAGAAGGATCCTGTTCCTGCTCACCCTGATAAGGATGAACAGCGGCGACCGAGGAGACGTGGAAGAATCCCTCATCTACGGGTGTTCAGGAGGGAGAGCACCGATCGTAACCGCCGGGGGTGGCCCCCGAGACGTGGAAGAACTCACCGTTTACGTCCACGAGGGAAGATGGCCAGGGTGGCTGGGATCTAATTCTACCCGCTACTCCAGCCAGGAAGGATTTACCTACGGGGAGGCCTCAGTTCAATGCCCCCGGATATGGATCATCGCTGCCCGAGTCAGTGTTACAGAGGGAAGACGTGTGTGTTTGACTTGTAAAGGGAACATTCCCCTGGGAAGATGGTGGTAGCTCAGAAAACTCAGCAAGGACACATGGGACCAGGAATCGGACTGGGAAAGACTCGGTAATGATACGTACCGCACCATCACGGGGACACGGGAGAAGTGAAAGTGTGTTGGGACAAATGGTGGGAATCCAAACAAGGAATTTATGTTTGCATGTGGGGATCAGAGAGTATTTGTCCCGCAGGCATATTGATTGCCTTCGCCAGGCAATGGCAGGATGAAGGGAAAGGGATGGGGTGGGATTTTAGCCTACACGGGTGTACAGTTCCACACTCCTCACTCCCAATTAACGCCACTGAACTAAGAGCACACATTAAGAAACCCCTACCCATAACCCCGCCAATACACACAGTAATAGAAAGGTGTCCTACCACCACCAGGGGACCTGGGAATGGATTAATATTGGTACCGACTGAAAAGGTGTTATATCAGGGGGTACATTATGCAGTAGCTTCAGTAGTAGTAAACCTTACCGAGGTACACCTGCCTGCATGGTGTCCAAAGGAAATAGAGCTGCTATACCAGGCCCTACTTAGAGACATGTTCAAGAA
Source organism: Pristiophorus japonicus (assembly GCF_044704955.1). Classification (NCBI taxonomy): domain Eukaryota; kingdom Metazoa; phylum Chordata; class Chondrichthyes; family Pristiophoridae; genus Pristiophorus; species Pristiophorus japonicus. The sequence continues at coordinate 243,868,058 of NC_091979.1, forward strand.
ATGTTATGAGTTAGACTTTGGAAATGTAGACACAGCAGACCTATACACCCTAAACGCTAGGGACACCATGGGCTCAGGGAGACCTAAAAGGGGAATCATAAACGATATTTTCACTACCTACAATACAGCATCCTCTGTAATAAATAGCCAAGGTGATGTAGAGCTGCAAACACAGATAAACGGTTTAAAGACCCAATTGAGAAAAATCCTGAAACAGGAGAACACCGTAGTAGGATCAGAACTACACGAGGACCAGGCTATGACTGCCCATTTCAAACAAATAGTGGCTGAGCTGGAAAAACATGCACAGTGAATGCACTTATACGGGAGGATAGAAACGCTTCGGACCAGGCTGCACAGAACGAGGTGTGCGTACTGTATGGGGCATGGTTGTTGGGCGAGGGCCGCAACAACCTGGAGGATTTAAAACGAGGTGTAGTCCACTCTTGGCTCAGGAACAAGCATCTCGCAGCCCTCCACCCAATTCACTAAGCCCATGCCAGCTCCACCTAGCCTCTGAAGCCTACCCTGTCCCAGTAGACTGTGGGAAATCTAACTACACTATTATGGGAATCATACTAAGGATGCCGGTCATGGGTGGGACAGTCCAACCCACACCGGTATACCGGGTGGAGAACATTGGAGTTATTCAGGGAGGTGCACACATTCGTTTCGCAGTGGTCCCACCCGATGTCATAAAATGGGAGCATGCTGTAACGGGTATTGACCTCTCCGGGTGCCGGAGCCGGGGTGCACACGTAATACTGTATCTCTAGTACTTGAGTGCCCATTCAAAGTCACAGTGCAGGTTTAAAGCTGCTGGCACACAGCCTATTAACTGCACCATGGAGGTAATGGCACAAGTCCATGTCCCTCCACGGGTAGCATACATAGGGGCTGGGACATATTGTGTCACCACCAGTGTGCCCCACTACCAACATGGACACTTCTGGTGTCTGGTAAGTGACAGCAGCTTTTGCTTCAAACCTGAGGCATCAGTTCAAGTGGCCCAGGAATGGATTGTCCCCATTCCTGAGCCCTACATTGTCCACCTCACTGTGAAGGAAAACATTACAAACCTGCAGGATTATGTTGTACATTTTGGCTATGCAATTCCCCCTCTACCCGAACATCTTACCGCTCTGCTAAAAGCCGTAATTATCTCACAAAAACACTTCTATACTCTCGAACAGAAAACCATTAAGATAGGGAAAAAGATTCTTGAGATCACCATTCCGCCTTGGTGGGACCTTTTCAGAAATACAGAGGTCCCCGTTTGGATCCAAATCGTTTCCCACACTTTAGTTATTTGTCAACTCGCGATTATTCTTTACTTATGATGTCTCACTTGCCGAGTGAAACGCAGAGGCCGTCAGGTCAGGCACCAAAGGGTGCTATACGCTCCTTGGCCGAACTTGGGAATCGCGCAGGGAGGGGTGACACCATACTACCATGTTTAATTTGTGTTTGATTTTACCTGCTGTAAACCACAACATCGCGAGTGTGTAAGAGTGTTACTTAAATGTTTTGACTATGTACCTTTATTTTACTGAACTTAAAACGTGTTTGATTATGGACCCTTTATGCTATTTGAGAATGTGTTACTATGTTTTTTCATTTTACTTTACTTAAAGTTGTGTATGACTGTATATCGTCATTTTACTGTGAAAACCGAGTAAAAGAGGAACATCATACCCCCTCTATGCTATAACCGGATTGTAATGACTGTATTCGCCTGTATATTGCATTGCATTTCAACGGGGGATGCAGGTTAATGTTTAGCTAGTATAAATGCAGGGAAGGTTGACTCTCGGGAGCAGGAATTTTACTTACCTTGATTGACACTCAAGGAGTGTAGAGTGTCAACAGGGGGGATTGCAGAAAGCAAAATTCACCAGAACTCCCCCTGTGTTTGGGCTCATTCGAAAGGAAATTTAATTTGGGACTATCTACCGAAAAGTTTGGAACTCTAAAGTGCTAATGGAAGAAACTACGAACTTTAATAGAGTTATGAACTTTTACAAGACAAATTCAAGCCTGTGGGCGGACCTAGAGAACAAAAGAAGCCCACTTGATTATTGGAACTGTCTGGGTGTCAGGACTGAGTTAACCTGTCTGGAAGAACGAGTATTTGGAAATCTTCCTCCACAAGAGACATTACCATTACCAGAGATAGCTCCCCATCAACATGGGTCTGGACAAACCACTTGCAGCATATACATCACAAAGAGGCCCAATCCAGCCTGTATGTGCAAGACTAAGCACAAGAGGACATTGCAATTACCAAACTAATTTTTCCATCGGGAAACAGTTTTTTAAAGATCAACCCACCCAAGACATATCAACTTTAACGAGCCCGACAAAATATTACAAAGAAGAACCAAGCCCGCCAAAATTATACAAAGGATTGTGAAGAGATTTGGTGGCAAGATTAGAACACTGAAATCGTATAACTGGCCACTGTTTTCAACAGAGAGGAGAGAGATGAGAGAACGAAGAGAGAATGGGGGAGAGAGGTGGTCGCTACTACCTCATCAAGACAAGGAGAGAAACTAACGTGACAGTTGTAAAACTAACTTCTCCAGCCTTGAAGTCCTGAAGGAAGGAAGAACATCACCATCTACCATTAACTATCAAAAGGATTGGTAAGCATAAATCCCTGCCACCCTGGAGTCTAACCTAGCTAGAATTAGGTATTGGGAGGTGGGAGGTATAATTTTACTGCAACCCCCTTTGAATGTGTAGTGTATGGTACTTTATTAGAGTGATTTTCAGTTTGACCTTGTACCTTTCCTTGTATTGTTTTTTATTAGAGTGATTGTAAGTTTGGCCATGTATTTTCTTACTAGAGTAATAAGCCTGTATTGCCTTGACTATAATAAAGCCAAAGTTCTTTGCATCGAACCAGCGTCCTCTGCACTTTTGTCACCCCCCCCCAAATAAATCCAGAGTACAGAACCCAAGGGAGGGGGAGCGATTCGAAACCGCTCAAGTTGGTCAGAAGGGAACCTGACCCCCCCCCATAGAGATGACACACACCCCCCGCCCCCCCCTTACACCTTATCCTAAGAACGTGTCTCCTGGTTCTGGACGTCCCCAACATCGGGAACATTCTTCCCGCATCTAACCTGTCCAGTCCCGTCAGAATCTTATACGTTTCTATGAGATCCCCTTTCATTCTTCTAAACGCCAGTGTATAAAGGCCCAGTTGATACACTCTCTCCTCATATGTCAGTCCAGCCATCCCTGGAATCAGTCTGGTGAACCTTCGCTGCACTCCCTCAATAGCAAGAACGTCCTTCCTCAGATTAAAAGACCAAAACTGAACACAATATTCCAGGTGAGGTCTCACCAAGGCCCTGTACAACTGCAGTAAGACCTCCCTGCTCCTATACTCAAATCCCCTAGCTATGAAGGCCAACATACTATTTGCCTTCTTCACCGCCTGCTGTACCTGCATGCCAACTTTCAATGACTGATGAACCATGACACCCAGGTCTCGTTGCGCCTCCCCTTTTTCTAATCTGCCACCATTCAGATAATATTCTATCTTCATGTTTATGCCCCCAAAGTGGATAACCTCACATTTATCCACATTATACTGCATCTGCCATGCATTTGCCCATTCACCTAACCTGTCCAAGTCACCCTGCAGCCTCTTAGCATCCTCCTCACAGCTCACACCGCCACCCAGTTTATTGTCATCTGCAAACTTGGAGATATTACACTCAATTCCTTCATCTAAATCATTAATGTATATTGTAAAGAGCTGGGGTCTCAGCACTGAGCCCTGCGACACTCCACTAGTCATTGCCTGCCATTCTGAAAAGGACCCGTTTACCCCGACTCTCTGCTTCCTGTCTGCCAACCAGTTCTCTATCCACGTCAGTACATTACCCCCAATACCACGTGCTTTGATTTTGCACACCAATCTCTTGTGTGGGACCTTGTCAAAAGCCTTTTGAAAGTCCAAATACGACACATCCACTGATTCTCCCTTGTCCACTCTGCTAGTTACATCCTCAAAAAACTCCAGAAGATTCGTCAAGCATGATTTCCCTTTCATAAATCCATGCTGACTTGGACCAATCCTGTCACTGCTTTCCAAATGCGCTGCTATTTCATCTTTAATAATTGATTCCAACATTTTCCCCACTACTGATGTCAGACTAACCGGTCTATAATTACCCGTTTTCTCTCTCCCTTCCTTTTTTAAAAAGTGTGTTACATTAGCTACTCCAGTCCATAGGAACTGATCCAGAGTCGATAGAGTGTTGGAAAATGATCACCAATGCATCCACTATTTCTAGGGCCACTTCCTTCAGTACTCTGGGATGCAGACTATCAGACCCCGGGGATTTATCGGCCTTCAATCCCATCAATTTCCCTAACTGTCATGTATCTCACATTAATGTATATAACTGTATCTTATCATGCTATACCTGACTCTAACTGGATATGACCTGTAACAATAAGCATACCTTACCACCAGGGGTGCACTTACAGGAGACACTCCATACCTGTCCCACTGTGGAATATAAAGGAAGGTCTCAGGCAAGTGCAGCACTGGAGAGCTGGAATTAAAGGTGCAGGTCCTGAGTGCACCTCAGCATGACTTCAGCATGTGTCTTGTGTAAGTCAGTACATTAGAGTCAGGACTTAACAGTGGCGACGAGTTACGGGATCACAGAATCCACAGAATGGCTACCAACAGCTCAGATGAGAATTGCTGGAGACAATTGGGATGTCTTTATAGAAAGGCTCCAGCAAAGCTTTGTGACCAAAGACTGGCTGGGTGACGATAAGGCAGACAAGAGAAGAGCCCATCTCTTGACCAGCTGTGGCTCGAAAACATACGCTTTAATGAAAGACCTGCTGGCACCCGAGAAACCAGCAAGCAAGTTGTTTGAGGAGTTGAGCACACTGGTGAGAGACCACCTGAAGCCAGCAAGCAGCCTACACATGGCCAGACACAGGTTCTACAACTATAGACGCTGTGTGGGCCAAAGCATACCCGACTTCGTGGCGGAACTTCGGAGGCTGCCTAGTTCATGTGAGTTCCCCGATGAACTAAGGAGAGAAGTACTAAGAGACTTTTTTATTGAAGGAATAGGCCACGCAGGCATATTCTGAAAGCTTATAGAGACTAAGAACTTGACTCTAGAGGCAGCAGCACTGGTCGCACAGACATTCTTGGCAGGCGAAGAAGAAACAAGGCTGATCTATACTTCAGGTACCACAACCAACGAGGCATCGGAACAAGGGGTTCACATTGTGAAACAAACTGCTACCCCCACACAGAGACAAAGGCAGGAGAGCAGGCCTTCAACAGCAGACAGTGGTGCCAGAAGCCATCAAAATCAAGGGCCACATGATCAGCCGATCACACCTCATCAACCCACAATGCGAGCAATCAAAAACAGATTGAGAGAAGCTCAAGGGAGATCAACCAGACGCAGCCCATCCTTTGGAAACAATGGAAACGGTCTGTGTTGGAGATGTGGGGGAAGGCACTCAACCAGGGTGTGTCGATTTCAGCATGCCGTTTGCAGAAACTGCAACTACACAGGGCATCGCATGTGCAGAAAAACAGCAGCTCGGCTGGTATACAAATCGGAAGGGTCGGAAAGTGGACCAGAAGACGGTTGGATCAGTGCACGGGACACCGAGGTACAGCGGGTTAACACGATCAATGTCCACTATTCTTACACCAAGACGCCTCCAATTATGATGAGGGTTCTACTCAACGGGATACCCGTCAACATGGAACTGGACACGGGGGCCAGTCAATCCCTCATGAGCGTTCAACAATTTGAACAGCTGTGGCCGCACAAAAGCAACAGACCAAAACTCACAAAGATCGACACCAAACTAAGGACCTATACTAAAGAAATCGTCCCAGTCCTTGGTAGCGCCATGCTCTCAGTCACACACAAAGGGATGGTGCACCGACTTTCCCTGTGGATTGTCCCCGGGGATCTCCCAGCCCTGTTGGGAAGAAGCTGGCTAACAGAATTTAATTGGAAATGGGATGATGTTCACGCCATGTCGTCAGAGGAACAGACCTCCTGCTCAACAGTTCTAAGTCGTTTTGAACATCTCTTTCAGCCAGGTGTGGGCACCTTCAAAGGGGCTAAAGTTAGAATCTACACCACACAGAATGCCAGACCGGTCCATCACAAGGCTAGAGCTGTGCCTTATGTGATGAGGGAAAAGATTGAAAACGAACTGGACCGGCTTCTGCAGAAAGACATAATTTCTCCCGTGGAATTCAGCGACTGGGCAAGCCCCATCGTTCCCGTCATGAAGCCTGATGGATCTGTGCGAATCTGTGGGGATTACAAGTCTACCATAAACAGAGTCTCCCTACAGGACCAAAACCCACTGCCCAGAGCAGAGGACCTATTTGCCACATTGGCTGGAGGAAAACTTTTCTCGAAATTTGACCTCACATCTGCGTATATGACGCAAGAACTGACCAAAGAGTCTAAGCTACTCACCACCATCAACACACATCGAGGCCTTTTTGTGTACAATCGATGCCCATTCGGCATCAGGTCAGCAGTTGCTATATTCCAGCACAACATGGAAAGTCTGCTCAAGTCCATCCCGGGGACGGTTGTGTTTCAAGATGACATACTTATCACGGGCAGGGACACCGACTCTCATCTCCGCAATCTTGAGGAAGTACTAAGTCGATTGGATTGGGTAGGCCTAAGAGTTAAGAAATCCAAGTGTCTGTTTCTCGCGCCTGAGGTTGAATTTTTGGGCAGAAGGATTGCCGCTGATGGAATCCACCCAACCGAATCCAAAACCGAAGCGATTCCCCTGGCACCCAGGCCCCGGAATGTCTTGGAACTGCGCGCCTTTCTTGGGCTACTCAATTACTTTGGGAACTTTATGCAGAACTTGAGCACGCTGCTGGAGCCTCTCCATGTGCTACTCAGAAAGAGGTGCGATTGGTTTTGGGGGGACGCCCAAGAACGCGCCTTCAATAAGGCACGCAACCTTCTATGTTTCAAGAGTGTTTTAGCCTTTTTTGACCCAGTAAAAAGTTAGTCCTTACGTGTGATGCGTCAGTGTACAGGGTCGGGTGCATTTTACAGCACGTCAATGATGCGAGTAAATTGCAGCCCGTTGCTTATGCCTCCAGGTCACTTTCACGGGCGGAGCGCGGGTACGGTATGGTTGAGAAGGAGGTGCTCGCGTGTGTGTACGGTGTCAAAAAGATGCACCAATACCTTTTCGGGGCCAAGTTTGTGTTAGAAACTGACCACAAACCCCTCACATCCCTACTATCAGAGTGCAAGGCAATCAACGCCAACGCCTCGGCGCGCATTCAGCAGTGGGCACTCATGCTGGCGGCTTACGACTACACGATAAGGCACAGACCAGGCACAGACAACTGTGCCGACGCGCTTAGTAGGCTACCCCTGGCAACCACGGAAGGGTCCGACGAACAGGACTGTGAGATGGTCATGGCAATCAATGCCTTTGAATCCACAGGTTTGCCCATGACAGCTCGCCAAATCAGAGCCTGGACGACCAGCGACCCCATGTTATCTCTAGTTAAAAGATGCGTTTTTACTGGTGACTGGGCAGAGGCTCGCGATGCGTGCCCCGAGGAGGTCAAACCCTTCCATAGGCGCATGCATGAACTCTCACTGCAGGCAGACTGCCTGATGTGGGGCAGCCGAGTAGTTATGCCCTTACGAGGCAGTGAGGCATTTGTCCGAGAGCTCCATCGCAAGCACCCGGGGATCGTCCTTATGAAGGCCATAGCCAGATCTCGTGTCTGGTGGCCTGGCATTGATGCGGACTTGGAGCTCTGCATCCGTCGGTGCACCATTTGTGCCCAACTCAGTAATATCCCCAGGGAGGCCCCCCCTAAGCCCCTGGCCCACCAAACCGTGGTCACGGGTGCATGTAGACTATGCGAGCCCATTCATGGGCAAAATGTTCCTCGTAGTCGTTGATGCATTTTCAAAATGATCGAGTGCACCATTTTAAACTTGAGCACCACCTCCACCACTGTGGAGAGCCTTAGAACCAGGTTTGCAACGCACGGCATTCCTGACATATTGGTCAGTGATAATGGTCCGTGCTTCACCAGCGCAGAATTTCACGATTTTATAGTTGACCACGGCATAAATCACGTTAAGACGGCACCTTTCAAGCCGGCTTCCAATGGCCAGGCGGAGCAAGCAGTGCAGATCATTAAACAAGGCAGAATCCAAGGTCCCACGCTGCAGAGCCACCTGTCGCAACTGCTGCTGGCATACAGATCTCGTCCACATTCGTTGACTGGGGTTCCCCCCGCACAACTATTGATGAAACGAACCTTAAAGACGAGGCTCTCGTTAATCCTCCCAGACATGCATGAAATTGTTGAGGCTAAGCGTCCAATTCTAACTGAGTACCATGATCGAAATTCGAAGGGGAGGTGGAATGAGATAGGGGACAAAGTGTTTGTGCTAAACTATGGCCGGGGTCCCAAATGGCTTGCAGGGACAGTAACAGACAAAGAGGGAAACAGGCTACTGATTGTACAAATGGACAATGGCCAAACCTGCCGGAGGCATGTAGACCAAGTAAAAAGTAGATTCACTGATAACACTGAAGAACCAGAGGCAGACTACAATGTGGAACTCACACCACACCTGGTGGACAGACAGGTGGAACAACCTGAGGAAAGAGCAGTCTCAACAGACAGCCCAGGCAAGATACCAGCAATCACACCGAACAAAACAGACAGCCCAGGCGAGATACCATCAATCACACCGAACGAAAAACAGGCACCAAGGCAAACAACTGAACCACAACTAAGACGCTCCACGCGAGAGCGCAGACCACCTGAGAGACTGAATCTATAAAGGCAATAAGACCTTGGGGGAGGGTGATGTCATGTATCTCACATTACTATATATAACTGTATGTTACCATGCTATACATGACTGTAACTGGATATGACCTGTAACAATAAGAATACCTTACCACTAGGGGTGCACTTGCAGGAGACACTCCATACCTGTCCCACTGTGGTATATAAAGGGAGGTCTCAGGCAAGTGCAGCACTGGAGAGCTGGAATTACAGGTGCAGGTCCTGAGTGACCTTGACTTCAGCATGTGTCTTGTGTAAGTCAGTACATTAGAGTCAGGTCTTAACACTAACACAATTTCCCACCTAATAAGGATATCCTTCAGTTCCTCCTTCTCACTAGACCCTCGGCCCTCTAGTACATCCAGAAGGTTATTTGTGCCTTCCTTCGTGAAAACAGAACCAAAGTATTTGTTCAATTAGCCTGCCATTTCTTTGTTTCCCATTATAAATGCTGGAATCCATTGTTAAGGAAGTGGTATCAGGGCACTTAGAAAATCATAATATGCTTAGGCAGAGTCAACATGGTTTTATGAAAGGAAAATCGTGCTTGACAAATTTATTAGAATTTTTTGAGGATGTAACTAGCAGGATTGATAAAGGGGAACCAGTGGATACAGTATATTTGGATTTCCAAAAGGCATTCGATAAGGTGCCACATAAAAGGTTATTAGACGAGATAAGGGATTATGGGTTTGGAGGTAATGTATTCGTATGGATAGAGGCTTGGTTAATGGACAGAAAACAGAGAGTAGGGATAAACTGGTCTTTTTCAGGTTGGCAGGCTATAAATAGTGGAGTGCTGCAAGGATCAGTGCTGGGGCCTCAGCTATTTACAATCTATATAAATGACCTAGATGAAGGAACTGAGCGTAATGTATCCAAGTTTGCTGACGATACAAAGCTAGGTGGGACAGTAAGCTGTGAGGAGAACACAAAGCATCTGCAAAGGTATATAGATGAACTATGTGAGTGGGCAGTAAGGTGGCAGATGGAATATAGTGCTCAAATTTCACCAAGAGTTGCCCCGTTTTTTTGGGAGTAAGTAGCTTTTTTTGGTGTAACTTAAAAATTGCAAATTTCCCCATTTAACTTGCTCCAGTGTAAGTCAGTTGGTTAGGTTTTTTTCTAGTTTAGTTTGTTCTCTCCAAAGGGGGGCGTGACAAGCCACTTATGCCTCTTCTGGCCATAGAAGCAAATTTGGCCAGCTGAAAGTTACTCCAAACTAACTTAGGCTAGTGTATGTGGCCACTTTTGTGGCACAGAAAAACCTTACCTACATTTAAGAAATCAGCGTAGGTAGCCAGAGATGGGGTGGAGCATGGGGAGGTGAGTTAGAGGATTCTAAAGCACTAAAGACCTTCACAACATCAGCACATCTTCAGCACAACAGCTGCACAACATCATCAAAAATAAATGAAAGATAAAGCAGCTACTGAAAATAGAGCAGTCATACCTTGCCGACTGCAGAAAGCACCGGCTAGCCCTCCCGCCAGGGCTAGGGGCGGCAGGCACGCATGACTGTAGGGGTGAGAGATTTTTACTTTTTACAGTTGTCCCTAAATGTTGCATGGTCCTAATGGAGCATGATTCGGTTTTAATGCAAAATATCTTTTATTGGATATTCAACGACAACAACAACAACAGCAACAACAGCAAAGAAAGGCTGCACCCATCCCTCACCCACATCTCGGGGAAAGTGCACTTCCTCATAAGATCGATGATGTGGTGGAGGGGGTTGGGGGCCTGGCTTGAGTCTGACCGGTGGCTGGTGCGTGGATTGAAGTGGGAGTGGCATTTGAGTATCCGGCCTTTGTACCCTTATTGCAGAAGCTAGCTTCCTCATGGCATCTGCCATCATTTACACACCCTCTGAAATGCCCGCCCTCACTTCCCGTCTCAGTGCTGATATTTCTCCCGACAGTGTCGCTACCTCATCACGCACCCCACTGATGGCCGCCACGAGTGACCTTGTGAGGGCATTGATCTCCTCACCCAATGACCCAACCTGATTAACATCTGCTAAGGGCTGCATCTCAGGAGATACTGGTCGGCTTCTCCTTCCCCTCGCCATGGGTCTGCCTGGTGGCACCCCTCCAGTGTGAGGCGCAGATTGGGACGTTGGGGGACTGGGTGTCCCAAGATGCATTTCACGATCGCGGCCTCGGAAGGTGTGAACCCATGGAATGTTGCCGAGAAGCTCATGGAGGTTTCTGGCAGCGTGATGCCCTGTACTATGGACTGATCCATATCACGATCAGCATTCTCCCGTGCACACATTTCCATTGACCCCTCCTCCCCCCACCCGCCTTGATCTGGAGTGCATGCATCTGGATCTTCTGGTGGATCTTCAGGATGTTGAAGAGTGTCTTCTTCTTCTGCAAAATACAACAGAACAGTCAAATGGTTAGCAGCACAGGAGGGGGCAGGATGGGTGACATGAGTAGTCTGACGCGTAGCAGGCCAGTCAGCAGGTTGATTTGAAGGGCGACGATGCATTTTTATGACTTACCTTCACCCTCATGTGTGGGTCCAGCTTGTGCAGAGCTGATTCTTTTTCTGCCGGTGCGACTCAACAAGGCAGCAACCCTCTGTCCCAGGGGTGATAGTTGATGCAGATTTGGCGGCCCTCCTCCTGTTCTAAGTCTTCCCCTTTTGGTGGGCCAATTTCTTCTGCAAAGGTGAAAATATTAATTGTCAGACAGGGTGCACTTCTGATGGGTGCGACACATACAGATGGTCACATTTTCCATTGCAATTCAATTCAAAGATGAAGGTATTACTTACACTCACTACTTGACCACCGTCCTGCCATTTTTTCTTGCACTGGCTTCGTGATCTTGCGATATTGACCCCTGCGGAGTACTCTTCTGCAACTAGGTTCCATCTTTTTCTCATTTCCTTGGGTGAAACTTTTGATGGACCACTCTTGCTGATATCCAGCTCCAGCCATTTCTCCTCAATTACAGTCACTAGTTTCTCCACTTCCTCATGGAGGAAATTCTTTGTTCGTCTTGCACACTCTTGCGCCATTCGTCTATTGGACTCACACTCAGGTAATGTTCAAAAATCACACTTTACACTTTTCTTCCACCTATCCAGCACACCTTTCCAATCCCTCAGCCACACAAAAATTAATATTTAAACTTTACCTTAATATATGCTCCATTACCAATGACACTGAGGACGCTCTCCCTTTAATTAGCCGATTGCCAAGCTTCCTGTTGCCCTGCGCATGCGCGCACGCTGAACTGCCCGTTGCACAAGCGCGCACGCTCAACAGACATGCATCCCCCTGCCGGCACTCCACAAGACGCTGGGCCCAAGCCCCGCCTCTGCTGCCGGCCGGGCTGAGCAAGCCCCCCCCCCCACGCTCTGCAGCACCACGCCGATGGATCCGGACGACAATGGAGCGGCCAGAATTAATAGGTACATTTTTGGTGCTTTTTTTGGCTCACAAAGTCGGCGTGCCACCCTTAACTATGTCACTCTAGGCAGCTGGGGAAATTTGGGCCCATAATGCAGGGACATGTGAGGTTATTCACTTTGGTAGGACGAATAGAAAAACAGAACAAATTTTTAAATGGTGAGAAACTTTTAAATGTTGGTGTTCAGAGATTTGGGTGTCCTTGTGCAAGAAACAAGAAAGCTAGCATACAGGTACAACAAGCAATAAGGAAGGCAAATGGTATGTTGGCCTTTATTGCAAAAAGGTTGGAGTATAAGTGTAAGGAAGTCTTGCTACAATTGTACAGGGCCTTGGTGAGACCACACCTGGAGTACTGTGCACAGTTTTGGTCTCCTTATCTAAGGAAGGATATACTTGCCTTGGAGGAGGTGCAACAAAGATTCACTAGATTGATTCCTGGGATGAGAGGGCTGTCGTTTGATGAGTGATTGTGTAGAATGGGCCTATACTCTCTGGAGTTTAGAAGAATGAGAGGTGATCTCATTGAAACATACAAGATTCTGAAGGGGATTAACAGGATAGATGCTGAGAGGTTGTTTCCCCTGGCTAGAATGTCCAGAACTAGGGGGCACAGTCTCAGGATAAGGGGAAGGCCATTTAAGGCAGAGATGAAGAGGAATTTCTTCACTCAGAGGGTTGTGAATCTTTGAAATTCTCTGCCCCAGAGGGCTTTGGATGCTGAATCTCTGAATATATTCAAGGCTGAGATAGATAGATTTTGGCGTCATGGGGAATCAAGGGATATGGAGATCAGGCGGGAAAGTGGAGTTCAGGTCGATGATCAGCCATGATCTTATTGAATGGTAGAGCAGGCTCGAGGGGTCGTATGGCCTGCTCTTGCTCCTATTTCTTATGTTCTTATGTATTAGCAAATATACGCATGGTGCACAGGGTAGACATTCTGCTTCTGAACTTGCCAGTTCACGGTTTTCTGCCTATTCACGTTATTGGAGAGAAGATCACAGGTTGGTGAAAGCAGAAGCAGAATTTCTACCTCCACTCTGAATTCAATATATCTGGGATCTCCAAAAAATGTCTGGGTTTGAAAATAATCCTCCACAAATGGTTTGGTGAGTTGATGTAAATAAATAATATTTCTTGGTAAAACTGATTTGTTTCTTCAGTTACAGTGGATTCTAGTTGTACACCTGAGAACAGGTAAATAAGGACTGGCTGGAGAACCTATTGAGTATAATTGTTTGGAACAGAAATCATCCAACTAAGAGCTTCCTGAACATATTTCAATGTATGGAGTGGACATCCAGACAGAATAGTGCAGACAAAAAATCCCTGGACTCATTTAAGAAATAGTTGAAAGCTACAATGGGGGAGGGAGGACATAAGAAATAGGAGCCTTTTGGCCCCTCGATAAGATCATGGCTAATCTGATCTTGGCCTTAACTCCATTTCCCTGCCCGCTCCCCATAACCCTTGACTCCCTTATCGTTCCAAAATCTGACTAGCTCCACCTTAAATATATTTAATGATCAGGCCTCCACAGCTCTCTGGGGCAGAATTCCAAAGATTCACGACCCTCTGAGAGAAGAAATTCCTCCTCATCTCAGTTTCAAATGGACAACCCCTTATTCTGAAACTATGCCCCCTAGTTTTAGATTCCCCCCCCCCCCCCCCGAGGGGAAACATCCTCTCTGCATCTACCCTGTCAAGCCCCTTCAGAATCTTATACGTTTCAATAAGATCACCTCTCATTCTTCTAAACTCCAATGATTATTAGGATCCGCCCCTGATGGTTGAACTAAGATGGACCGAATAGCCTTCCTTATCCGTAATTGTCTTGTGATTTTTGTGTAATGGGCTGGTCCATGAAGAGTTTCAAGCTTGTTGAAATCAGACTAGGGAAGCTGCAGACCTTAGGGTAGATAGAAAAAAAGCTTTTGTTAGGGCTAAAGTTATTGGGGTAGATTTTGACATAGTGTAAAACGGGTGATAGTGAATCGGTAGCCCGTTTCACATATCACTCCCGATTTTTACTTCTATTCAAGTCCATGGAAATAAAATCGGGGGAGATGTGAAACGGACTGCCAATTTGCTATCACCCGCTTTGCACTATCACGCAAAGTCAAATCCAACCTACTGTTTTTTTGTAAGCTTTTCTTTGCAGTATTGCTCTGGTCTTATTTTTGTAGAGAATCTATAATTTCAACAACAACTTGCATTTATATAGCGCCTTTAATGTAGTAAAACGTCTTAAGGCGCTTCACAGGAGCATTATCAAACAAAATTTGACACAGAGCCACACAAGGAGATAATAGAACAGCTGTTCAAAAGCTTGGTCAAAGAGCTAGGTTTTCTTCTTCTGGGGCAGTCCCTCGGAGACGAGGATGATTTGCTTCCACACTAACATGAGTTCTAAGGTTCAGGATTCCATGGGGATCCAGACGTTCCGGGTTCTGACCTTCATTTTAAAGGGCTGAAGATGCCTGTGTGTGAATTCTTTCAACGTGGGGTGGCCGTTGCACAGCAGCTACCTCACGGGCAAGGTCTTGGTAATGGTAAGAGGACTCAAGATGATTGGTGACCAGGCTCCCACAGATCCCCTCCATCCCTCAGATCCTCTCTCTCTGGTTTTCAGGGATCGCGGTGTAGGTGAGCGTTTAAGGGGAGTCTTAACGGAAGAGAGAGAGAGAGAGAGAGAGAGAGCCGGTGAAGTCACAGCATAAAAAGATGGCATTTTCACAGCATACATTGTGTATCATTATCACCAGCTTCAATGCTGCTGATATGTTGCACATAATCTGAAGTACAGAGGTAGAAAATGTTTCTGAGCAGGTACAGCAAACACCAGGCCAGGTGCATTAACATTTTCAATTCCTGACATGACAACCAAAAGAACTAGATATACTTTTTCAGAGAGGACTCGGCACAGACGGAAGGCATCAGTGATTTTTTTTTCCCCAAAGGCCGAACATTTCCTCTACAAGCTTCACCAATATACAGAGTTTGTTTTTTCTAGCCTCAGTGAAGGATGACGCTCTGCTAGATGAATGAAAACATTGACTAATCATTTCTCCTTGTTTCTGGGAAATTATCACTAGGGAGTGCCAGCAGGCAAACAAATATGGCTCAGTAACAGTTTGGTAAATAAGAAAGGGATATTTATTAAAAAAAAACTTTCCCTGCCATTTCTTTAGCAGCCTCCAGCTGTCAAACTGGAAAAATGAGTCGAAGCTTGCACGACGCATGCTCCACCCTAGTATTTCACACAACATGCAGAAGGGTTTTGAAACAGGCGCAGGATCCTTCTAACATATTTTAATTGATCCAACGCTGATTTCAGGCAGCCACGAACGACGCCTGTCAGAAATCGTGAATTGAATGATTCATTCCACGGTACAATAGCTTAAGCGACTTGAACCGTGTAAACATAAATAATTGATAACAGGCAGCTCCAAACATCTGAAGGCCAAGAATGGCCTGTCTGACTCCAACCTTGGAGGATAAATGTGAAGAGGAGAGTTTCACCCAAGAGTTGAGACAATGAACTCGACATATCACAGGTTAAATGGGCCTGTCCATATTCTACACCAGGCCCACCCCTAAAAAGAGAATAAAAGAAAGACATAGAAGGCCTTTCAGGGCAGACGGTGAAGATAAGAACTGTTTGTGCATTCAGCCGTCAGTCTGATCGGGACTAGTACCAGCTACTTGTCATGGTCGTATGTCTACTGTGTCTATCCTGATTGTGTGCTGTGTTTGACTATATTTGAACTATCGCTCCCTTAATAAAATGCCTTACAACTCCTATTTGTGTGACCTGTGACCCGAATCTTATATGCCTAAAAACAGTAAGGACCAACATAATGGCAGTCGTGCCACCAGTGCAAGACCTCACGGCCAAAAATTGGTCCAGATTACGCCCCCAAAAACGGATGAACCGCATGCCAATTTCTACCCCAGTGTGTCCAAATAACTTTTGCCGAACGTGGCTCAGGCAAAATGCCAGGTTGCTGGAGCAAGTCAACCTGAGTTTGATATCATTGGCTTAGATTATGCGCTCCAGTTTCTAGAACGAGGCTTGAACCCACAACCTCTTGACTCAGAGGCTAGAGGTGTTGTCACTGAGCCAAGGCTGAAAAAACACAGCCAGTGTTATACAGAAAGCTTAGAAAATGGATGGGAGCCAGGCCATTACTAATGATGAGAATAAGGCCAACTGAAACTTCAGTGTTGAAAGGAAGATGTGGCTAATATATCTGAAATATATTAAGCATTAGCATTCTGTACTTAACAACAGTAACTGCACCTCAAAGTAAATCATTGCATGTGAAATACTTTGAGATGTTTCTGGGAAACATGATAATATGCTACATTAACGTAAGCCCTTTTTTCTTATGCACCATATGAGCTACATAAAATAGCTTCCTCCGATGCATTGGAGAGAATGGGAAGGGTGCGGCAGAGGTAACCACAGTAAATAACTCTTACTGGAATAATAAAATCGTAGAATTTTACAGCACAGTAGGAGGCCATTGAGCCCAGCATGTCCGTGCCAGCTCTTTACAAGAGTGTCAAATTAGTCCCACTCCTCTGCTCTTTCCCCATAGCCCTACAAACTTTTCCTTTTCAAGTATATACCCAATTCCCTTTTGAAATTTACGATTACATCTGTTTCCACCGGCCTTTCAGGCAGTGCATTCCAGATCATAACAATGCGCTGCGTAAAAATTTTTTTCACCCTCTCCCCTCTGGTCCTTTTGCCAATTACCTCAAACCTGTGATCCCTGTTTACTGACCCTCCTATCAGAAGCAACAGTTTCTCCTTATTTACTCTATCAAACCCCTTCATAATTTTGAACACTGCTATTAAGTGTCCCCTTAACCTACTCTGCTCCAAGGAGAAAAATCTCAGCTTCCCCACATTACTGAAGTCCCCCATCCCTGGTACCATTCTAGTAAATCTCTTCTGCACCCTCTCCAAGGTCTTCACTGCCTTCCTATAGTGTGGCACCCAGAATTGGACCCAATACTCTAGCTGAGGTCAACCTAGTGATTTATAACTTCCTTGCTTTTGTACTCTAATTATAAAGCCAAAGATTCTGTATGCTTTTTAAATAGCACTCTCAACTTGTCCTGCCACCTTCATTATGTTAGTTGTACAGCTCTTAATTTTAGATGGTGAAAAGTTTACTGGTGCCCAGGGCACTCAAGGTAGAAAAATAAATTTGGCTGGAACTGAATACACAAAGTGCAAGCTTACACTACTGCATTCCATTCATTCCAGACACGTTCCACTGCATCAGAAGGGTTGTAACCCAGTGGCAAAGACTCCCAGGTTGGGAGTTTCCATGGCCATGGGCCGGGATCCACCGTTGTGTTACCTTACCCACTCTAGTCAGGTCATTGAACTTCTTGTGGCGTTTGGTCTGGGGCTGAAACAGTTGTTATGCAATGCGATTGGCATTTCCCTCCATGTGGTACGAGAGACATTCCTCTTGAGGTTTCATCTAATGCAGGACCCAGCAGTCTGCCTCACCTCTGTGCTATCTTCTCAAGAAAAGATTTGAAGGTTAGGCGCACTGTTCCTTCTTGACAAGCCCTTGTTCCTTTTGTGGCTGTCTGTGCCAGATCCTCCATTGATAAGACACAGGGGCAGAGTTAGGACTATGGAACCCATACAATTGATCCAGAAACGTGAGTTCGAATCCCACCAGGGCAGCTGGGGAATTTAAATTCAATGAATTAAATAAATCTGGAATAAAAAAGCTAGTATCAGTAATGGTGACCATGAAACTGTCACATTGTCGTAGAAACCCATCTGGTTCACTAATGTCCTTTAGGGAAGGAAATCTGCCGTTCTTACCCGGTCTGGCCTATATGTGACTCCAGACTCACAGCAATGTGGGGGACACTTAACTGCCCCTCTGTGAAACGGCCGAACAAGCCTCACCAGCACCTTCTCGAGGACAATTCGGAATGGACAAAAGAAGCTGGACTTGTCAGCGACACCCACATCCTGTGAATGAGTATTTAAAAATATTGCACAGCGCCTCATCAGTCAGCGGATCCAGTGATAAGCTTAATGATCTCAATTTTATCGATGTAGGGGCTCCAAACTGAACCTTTGCTCCTGGATAAACATGCTTGATAAATGTGGCAAAAAACAAGCAATCCTGTGTAGCTAGCTGACAGTGAAGTCTGTGATCCGAACACATTCCTTCTTACCAGCTGCTGCAATCTTGAGACAGAATTCGCCTTTTAAAGGCTTCATTCCAATTTCCAAGCATCCCCAGCATTTTGCTCCCATCTTCTATCAACGGATCCTCCAATGGATATGCAATTGAGCAGCCCCACAAAAATCTGGCAGATACAGCTCTGTAGAGTATCGGCAGGGGCCAACTCATGATTCATTGATACATAATGTCAGCTGTAGACTCAGTGGGGAGCACACTTGCCTCTGGTCTTGAAAGGCGCTATATAAATATAAGTCTTTCTTTCAAACAGTCGCGTGGAATTTTGGGGCCTACGTGTAGCTGAACTATACAGCGCATGATTGTGCTACAAGTGACCCTAGCACAACTTGGTTAGGGAGAGAAAAATCTGTCAGCGTTACCGCTCTTAATTGCTGCCCATTGACCCCTGTTGGGTAGGGGATGTGTGGGAATATCGGGTGAGGATATTGTCCCTGCATGATAAAATAGGACACCAACATTCGCCGTCTAGGCTCATGCATGAAGAATGGCCTCTTGGGTGTGGGTGTGGGACTGGGCCAGGTGTGCTGAAGTGCATCCCAACATCAGTCAGCACCTTCAGGAAAGAAAGGGAGTACATAAGAGGGATAACATTTTTTAAAAGAAAAAAGACTTGTATTTATATAGCGCCTTTCACCGGACATCCCAAAGCACTTTACAGCCAATGAAGTACTTTTTGGAGTGCAGTCACTGTTGTAATATGGGAAACGCGGCAGCCAATTTGCGCCCCTGCTCAGAACACAAGCTGCCCAGCTTATATGCTCTGAAACTCTCATCCATGAATAGACTTATCTACTCCAATGCTCTCCTGGTCGGCCTCCCATCTTCCACCCTCCATACACCTGAGCTCATTTAAATCTCTGTTGCCCGTATCCTAACTCGCACCAAATGCTGTTCATCCATCACCCCTGTGCTCGCGTTGGCTCCCGGTCCAGCAACACCTTGATTTTAAAATTCTCATCCTTGTTTCCAAAGGCCTCCATGGCCCTCGCCCCTCCCTATCTCTGTAATCTCCTCCAGCCCTACAACCCCAAGATATCTCCGCTCTTCAAATCCTGGCCTCTTGCGCATCCCCAATTTTAATCGCTCCAACATTAGTGATTTCAGCTGCCTAGGCCCTAAGCTCTGGAATTCCGTCCCTAAACCTCTCCGCCTCACTTCCGCTCTCTCTTCTTTTAAGATGCCCCTTAAAAGCCTCTGACCAGGCTTTTGGCCATCGGTTCTACTATCTCGTTACGTGGCTCAATGTCAAATTTTGTTCGATAGCGCTCCTGTGAAGCACCTTGGGATGTTTTACTACGTTAAAGGTGCTATATAAATGTTATCAGCTTACAGCGCAAACCAGGCAGGCGTGCTATTTACTCATTTACAGGGGGTCCACCTGAAAATTGTATCCAATGTGCCATGGGCAATTAAAAACAGGAGTCGGCCATTCGGCCCCTCGTGCTATTCAATAAGATCATGGCTGATCATTAACCTCAACTCCACTCCACTTTCATGCCCGCTCTCCATATCCCTTAATTCCCCTAGACTCCAAAAATCTATCGATTTCAGCCTTGAATATATTCAGAGACTCAACATCCACAGCTCTCTGGGGAAAGAATTCCAAAGATTCAGAACCCTCTGCGTGAAGAAATTTCTCCTCATCTCATAGATTCGATAGATTCTGTATTTTACATTTTCGTTTTGAAGTCTAACATTTTTCCCACTTGCGTTGCCTGACTCATCACCGTTACCTTGATCAAAGCAAAGAAGCCCTCCAACCTATCCTTATATCCCCAGGTCCCGTTGCACTGCAGCACTTTGCAATCTTATATCGTATGCTTCAAGTTGTTGGTCCAATTCGTCCTCTGACGATGATAAATGAGTTGAATAGAGATTTAAAGAATTAGTTGGATGTATAAACTATTATGCCGGACGAGTTCTGGCTTGTTAAACAATTAGGAATCAGACAGGCAAGGTCCAATATATATGCTCTCCCATCTGAAAAGCAGAGACCAGCATGCTTCCTGAAAATTCTTGTGTGGGTGTTTAAGAGCCATCAGACGATCAGTGCAGTGGGCTGAACTGTTTTTCCTTTTTTGACTCCGCGTAGATTTTTATGCTGTTTATAATTCTTCATATCCACCATTTCTCCACCCCAGAGCCAGCTTTCATTTGACAATCGGGCAGGGGTGTAAAATGGCCTGCGGATTCACTATCACCTGTACAGTGCTACCACGGCAGACCAATTTCACCCCCAGAAAAAGAAAAAAGATTTGGATTTCTATAGCGCATTTCACGACCACCAAACGGCCCAAAGCGCTTTACAGCCAATGAAGTACTTTTGGAGTGTAGTCAATGCGGAAAACACGGCAGCCAACTTGTGCACAGCAAGCTCCCACAAACAGCAATGTGAGAATGACCTGATAATCTGTTTTTTTGTTCTGTTGATTGAGGGATAAATATTTGCCAGGACACCGGGGAGAACTCCCCTGCTATTCTTCGAAATAGTGTCATGGGATCTTTTACGTCCACCTGCGAGGGTTGACATAAAAGATGAGCCTCATCTGAAAGACGGCACCTCCGACAGTGCAACACTCCCTCAGCACTGCACTGGAGTGTCGGCCTAGATTTATGTGTTCCAGTTCCTGGAGCCCAACACTCCTTATTTGTCACAGCCACATCTAATGAATTGGATCCAGTCTATTGAGGGAGGATAATTCATTTTCTTTGTCTTCCCTATTTTCCCCTTATCTAAGTCATTTCTGAGAAGATAAGAAGGGACCTGCTATCAGTCTAAAACTAATTCTACTACATGCCTTATTGCTTGGAGGTGTATGAATCAACTGTCCTTTATATCCTACCTATCTTAGGGGATCAGACTTGGCTCAGTGGTAGCACACATGCCTCCGAGACAGAAGGTCATGGGTTCAAGCACCACACCAAAGATTTAAGCACATAATCTAGACTGATACTCTTGCCTCTGAAGTGCTGCACTGTTGGTGGTTCCGCCTTTCGGAGTAAGCATTAAACCGAGGTCCCTACATTACAACAGTGACTACACTTCAATAGTACTTAAGTGACAGTAAAGCACTTTGGGACGCCCTGAAGTTGTGAAAGGCGCTATAGAAATGCAGGTTCATTCTTTCTTTCATTGGGCAAGCTGTTGTGTTCAGAATAAATCCACAGGACTATATCGCAAGCTCAAACTGTTGTGACCTTGGTCTTTTTATTCAGACTCCAGAGTGAGTAAGCAGCATGGTGAGTCACCTTTTATACCTGCTTGCCCCAGGGTGCACAGATGACCCTTAGGTCTCCCACAGGTGAGCCCCTAGTGGTAAGATTTACATATATACATAATACAAGCAGTTGGCTTCCATATGACTCCTCTCCACTGCAGCATGGCGGAGATAGGGAACTCAGCGTATGGTGAAACACTGCTACAAACTTCCATCTTGGCAACTCTTTGGAGCAAAATGTTATAACTCACTGATGTGTTGTACCATCATTGCATGCCAAGAGAAAAATAGTTTGGAGGTTATTTTAGCCAAAGGGTGAAAACAGGTGCTAAACGGGTGCAGTGCTAACAAGATTAGCCTGATTGAAAGTCTGGATTCAGCGCACAATTTTGGTCCTAATTGCTGATTATCCTAATTTGAACTTGCCTGGAGGTGTTAAAAAAGAAAGACTCGCATTTATATAGTGCCTTTCACGACCACCAGATGTCTCAAAGCGTTTTACCGCCAATGAATATACAATGTAGTCACTGTTGTTAACCAGAAACTTGCAGGTTTAGCACTCAAGCGCTGAATAGACACAATATTCATGGAGCGGTGTATGTGGGCTCCTCGCACCCACTTGCACTGAAGGTGTGGCATGCTCTGGCTGGCACACAGCGGCGCGTTGCAGGATGCCATAGGGACCGGGGGAGAGGGTGCAGAGATTCTTGGATGCTGCACAGGAGATCCTGGTGGAGGAGGTCCAGAGGAGGAGGAATGTCCTTTACCCACAAGGGGGGTGGGGTGGGTGGGGGGGGGGGGATGGAGAAGACGCCACCTTGCCTTCCTGTCCCTTTCTCCTGTTGCAGCTGGTGCTGCTCTGTCTGGCCTCATGTCCTCCTTCCATTCCTCGTCCAGACCAAGGGGGACCCCTAGCACGATGCCCATGACCAAGTGCTCCCTTTCTCCTGGTGACCCCTATAAGGTATCCAATAAGGTAGAGCAGCACAGCACTTATTCTTTTTAGGTGATGTCCTCAGAGAATTGCCGGAATAAAGATTGTTCGAGTGTTGGTGAATTCTTGATAAAGTGTCCCAGACAGTCTCTCATTGTGTCCTCTTCACAGCTCCATCAGCAAGGACCATGAAATGGTGAGTAACCCTTTAAGTTCTGAGTATCCCTTTAAGTAGCGCTTGAAATCAACAATGCCGTGTTTACTCCCAAATGACTGGTCGCTGTGCGGAGAGGGCACAGTTGAAGTGATAGCCGTAATATAGAGCGCCACGTAATGCAGCTCCGGATGTATGATAATAAAAGGGTCATGTAAGACAGCGAAGATATCCTCTTTGAAACAAAAAAAACAGTGGTTAAATTTCATTTGTAAATATGGCAAAATAAGTCCATGGGGCCGAAATTGGTGAAAAGCCACCGCCTGCCCAAAGGACCGCTGATGGCCGCCGAAATACCTGACGGTACTCTGGGCGGGGTTTTCGGCAAAAAGGTCCTTGAAAGGGCAGTCGGCAGCAAAAGAGAGACTTACGCCGTCAATTTGGGCAGCAGCGGGCGGGAGCTCTCATTCTGAGCGGCAGAGGTGCTTGCCGCCCAAGTGCTGCCAAGGATGGAGTTGGGCCCATGGAGGGTCGAAGAGCTGCAAATAAAAAGCATCAAAAAAAGAAAAAAAACCCATCAGAAGACCATCAGGGGACCCCATCAAGGTAAGTCGCTGTAAAGAAAAAATGTTAAAATTGTTTACTAACCTTTTTTTTTTCCAGCTCTTCATACTCACCGTCGGGGACAGACCAGCCTCCTCGCAGCAGTCCACCCCTGTTCTGGCGCCGACTCCCACCTGCACCAATCTGGTGAGAGCTCAGTTGCGCCACTTGGCTGTCCGCTGACGTCGGTGGGAAGTACCTGGCGGTTCTCCCCTCCCGCTCGCTCCAGCCCAAATCGAAACTGACATTGGGCGCAACTCGAGGAGGAATGTCGGCGACAGTGGGCGGTAAGGCCCTCAATTTCGGCCCCTATATCTTTTGCTGTATCTAACCATGCAAATTATGTATGATGATTATTTTGTTTGGATTACTTCTTCATTAAGGAGGGAGAAGTTTAATATAGAGCTCCTCCTAGTGGACTACTGTGGTAATGCAACTCCTGATGTATAATAATAAAAGGGTCATGTAATAATAAAAGGGTCATGGAGCAATCTTGTAAAGTCTGTGTGTTAGTGATGTCATAAAGAATATATCTCACTAGCCACCACAATTCCGTGCAGCCTCTTTAATGAGCGGGCATTTTAAGTGGCAATCGGCTGATTAATGAGTCTCTGGGTGGCCATTTCTAATGCTGCCTTCCATTCCTCTACCAAGGTGGTGTCTTGCGCGAAACACGGGCTAAGCTAGCGTTTCAACTTCATATTCCATCTTGGCCACCTCGTTACCTCGTTACTGCCTAAGGTATTTGGCAAAAATCGCCCCCTTCTGGTTGTCCCTGGGGCCTCAGGCTCCACACCTGGTGTTTGCTAGTTTTTGGCAGCCAGCCTTAACAGTGACTGACTCATTACCTGTCTTATGTATATAGTCACACACCTAACCTTTCTGCGCTATTTACAGCACTTTATTTTGTTGTTTCAGCTATCACTAAGCAACTTGCTTCAGTTAAGATTCACCAGTCAATATCTTTTCTTCCCATAGAACTACGGATCAAAATCACAGAGGATGTTAGGTGACTCGTCTTTGGGAGTGTTCCATTAAAACTGACGTGGGTCAAATATGTTCTTAACAAATAAGGCACATAACTGCTGTTATTTATTGTCTTTCAATGAATTCTAGATTTACATCCTAACATTTTTTTCAATGAAATTTATGTTTATCTAGGTGAGTGATGCAAGTACAGAACAAGAAAGAACAAAGACTTGCATTTATATAGTGTCTTTCACAGCCACCAGACATCTCAAAGCACTTTACAGCCAATGAAGTACTTTTGGAGTGTAATTACTGTTGTAACGTGGGAAACGCGGCAGCCAATTTGCCCACAGCAAGCTCTCACAAACAGCAATGCAATAATGACCAGATCCATCTGTTTTTGTTATGTTGATTGAGGGGAGGGATAAATATTGGCCAGGATACCGGGGATAACTTCCTTGCTCTTCTTCGAAATAGTGCCATGGGATCTTTTACATCCGTCTGAGAGGGTAGATGAAGCCTCAATTTAACGTCTCATCCGAAAGATGTTGGAACTCTTTAGAAAATTGTTGGAAACCGCTGTTAACATCAAGGTCAACTATATTGTGATTAGATACAGACTAAAACTCCTGCAACTCTGCCCAACAATATCCCTCAGCCCAAGCCTCGGAGGAGAGCTCCCCCTGCACCAGTATGGCAATTCCCATACCAGCCATTCAGTGGCCCTCTGATTGAAGTTGCTAATCTTGTGCCAGTTTTGCAGCTATGGCTCAGTGGATCGCACTCTGATCTCTGAGTCAGAATATTCTCCAGAGACTTTGGCACAAAACCTAGGCTGACACTCCAGGGAGGGAGCGGCGCACTATGGGAGGTGACTTCTTACAGATGAGACCCTAAACCTGCTCTCTCAGGTGGATGTAAAAGATCCCACGGCACAATTTCAAAGAAGAGCAAGGGAGTTATCGCCGGTGACCTGGCCAATATTTATGCCTTAACCAACATCACTAAAACAGATTATCTGGTCATTATCACATTGCTGTTTGTGGGAGCTTGCTGTGAGCAAATTGGCTGCTGCATTTCCTACATTACAACAGTGACTACACTCCAAAAGTACCTCATTGGCTGTAAAGCGCTTTGAGGCGCTTGGATTGTCAAAGGCGCTATATAAATGTAAGTTTTTTTCCCTATTGTGTTACTTCCACTGGATTAAAGCTAGCTAGTCGGCCATCCTGCGTTTTCCAACAGGGATGATTCATAGACCAGGCTGGTTTTTCCCACTCTAGCCCTGTGGTATTAAGCACCCGACTGACAACAGCCACTCTGCTGAGATCAGCTTATTAACACAGCTTGAACTGAACTGGTGAACTTGTGGTTTGCATGGTTCAGTACCACACTGGGCACTGCATTTAACTATTGAGCTGCCTTGTCTTGTGCTGATTATATGGTCAAAACTGGTCATTTGGAAATTGTGCGTCCGTGGCTACTGGACACTCCAGGGAGGGAGCGGCGCACGTGGCTCAGGTCTACTGGAGATATTCTCTCAGACTTGGTGTGGGACAGGTTATTCCTGTGAGCAGACATCACATTGCCCATCTTACATTCCTCAGTTAACTTGCAGTGCTCAATATCTACTGATACTATAGTGTCTACTCTTCTCTCTTAGGCAGTCCCCCGGAGTCGAGGATGACTTGCTTCCACACTAAAATGAGTTCTAAGGTGACTGATGAGACCAATGCGGGATCTACAGACTCTGTCACAGGTAGGATAGACAATGGTTGAAGGGATGGGTGGGTGGGGTGCTTGGGTTGTCATGCGCTCCTTCCGCTGTTTGCGCTTGGCTTCCATGTGCTCCCGGCGAAGAGACTCGAAATGTTCAGCACCTTCTCGGATGCTCCTCCTCCACCTTGAGCGGTCTTGGGCCAGGGATTCCCAAGAGTCGGTGGGAATGTTGCATTTTGTTCAAGGAGGCTTTGAGGGTGTCCTTGAAGCATTTTTTCTGCCCCCCTGGGGCTTGCCTGCCGTGACGTAGCTCGGAGTAGAGTGCTTGTTTCAGGAGTCCAGCATCGGGCACGCGGACAATGTGATCTGTCCATTGGAAGTGTTTGAGCGTGGTCAATGCTTCGATGCTGGGGATGTTGGCAATACAATAGTGTAACCCAAAGGTTGTAACAATCCCTGCGCCTTGGCGTATCAACAGGAGGCCCAAACACCAACCTGTGCTTCTCCAACCTTTCAATCGACACCATTGATGAACAGCCTGGTGAGGCAATGACAAATCCAGCAAGACGCTTTATTTTGCAGAGTACACTCAGCTCTAGTCTTCTCCGACAGCACATCGCGTAACAACAGAAAAACACGTTACATTATCCCGCTGACGGAATAGTCACTTGTCGTTTTATTTCCTCTTGGGTCAGCTTCTAGCTTGGAACGAAAAAGCCACCTGCTTTAGCTTAATTCTCAGCTCGGGCCATGACTTCCATTCTCACAACCTTTGACCTGAATGACCCCGAACAGAGAGGCTTTCACAAGAACATAAGAAATAGGAGCAGGAGTAGCCCATACGCTCCCCTCGAGCCTGCTCCGGCATTTAATACGATCATGGCTGATCCGATCATGAACTCAGGTCCACTTCCCCTGCCCGCTCCCCATAATCCCTTATCCCCTTATCGTTTAAGAAATTGTCTATTTCTGTCTTAAATTTATTCAATGTCCCAGCTTCCACGGCTCTCTGAGGCAGTGAATTCCACAGATTTACAACCCTCTGAGAGAAGAAATTTCTCCTCATCTCAGTTTTAAATGGGCGACCCCTTATTCTAAGATTATGCCCCCTAATTCTAGTCTCCCCTATCAGTGGAAACATTCTCTCTACATCCACCTTGTCAAGCCCCCTCATAATCTTATACGTTTCAATAAGATCACCTCTCATTCTTCTGAATTCCAATGAGTAGAGGCCCAACCTACTCAACCTTTCCTCATAAGTCAACCCCCTCCTCTCCGGAATCAACCTAGTGAACCTTCTCTGAACTGCCTCCAGAGCAAGTATATCCTTTCGTAAATATGGAAAACAAAACTGCACGCAGTATTCCAGGTTTGGCCTCACCAATTTCCTCCCATTATTAATTGTGAACCTCGTCAGGAATCAGAATCTCACCAGACTACCCTGGCAGCTGCCCCTACAGAGTTCACTTGAATCGAGTCATCTCAACCAGAATAGGCACCACCAATCATTGAACTTTCAACGTTGAAGCAAAACTCTACCAAAAGGAAACTAGACGAGTACATGAGAGAAAAAGCAACAGAAAGAGATGCTGAAAGGCTAAGATAAGGTAGGTGGAATGAGAGCAGACTCGTGAGGAGCATAAACACCAGCACAGACTAGTTGGGCCGAATGGCCTGTTTCTGCGCTGTATATATTCTATGTATGTAAATTCCAATCTACATCTCCCAGCTGTGCTGCACTGTAAATTTAACCCCTCGAGACCTAAGCGTAACTCAACAGTAGCATTTTTAACATACTTTGGGTATGTTGGCATAGTGGTTATGTTACTGGACTAGCAATCTGGACTAATGATCCGGGAGACGGGAGTTTAAATCCTATCACACGGCAGCTGGGGAATTTAAATTCAATTAATTCAATGAATCTGGAATAAAAAACTAGTATCAGTAACGGTGAGCATGAAACTGTCGGATTGTCGTAAAAACCCATCTGGTTCACGAGTGTCCTTTAGGGAAGGAAATCTGCTGCCCTTACCCGGTCTGGCCGATGTGTGGTTCCAGACCCGCAGCAAGCCACTCAGTTGTACACCATCTGTAAGATTTCCAAATCTCTGGCATTAAATTGACAGCAAGAGCGATTCTTTTAAAATAATTTGGAATAAGTTTATTAAACACACATACATGCACGTCTATCAGAGAAACAGCAGTCGGCAGCTATCCTATGGATCTATTTAGTTGTAACAGATACAATGATGTTACAATAATGATTTAGAAAAAGATATACTTTACTTCCCTCTGGCAAAGCACACTGCCTGCTTCTTGGTCTGGTCTTGTGGAGAGGAAAGTTTCCTGCTTTGCCGTGTGCTAAAAAGAGACAAGAGAGAGTGAGCAATCTTTGTGCTTGGGTTTTTATTTCCCTTAAGTCCATTGTTTCTCAGAAAGCCCCAGGATTGGGTCTTGGTTCCAGGGCAGTTCCTGATTGGCTTCCCCTCATCCATGTGTCTGTCTGGAGGGTCAGTGGCATTCCTTGATTAGGTTAATGGCTTTCCAATTAACACCGTTTCTAGTTTGGTGAGTTTCAACGTCATGCTTCCTTTGTCCCTTGGGCTCTGCCCAGCCAGAGAGCACATGGACTTGGGGAAGGTATCCATTTTGTTTCTTCAAGCTGCAGCCTTTCCGTATAATCTACACTTTCAACATTTATATATATATATATCCACAGAACCAATTTCATCATTACTAAATACTTTTATTCTTACAACCACCTTCTCAAGGGCAATTAGGGCTGGGCAATAAATGCTGGCTTTGCCAGTTGACGCCCACATCCCAGGAATGAAAAAAGAAAACAAGGTTATATAGAAACATAGAAAATAGGTGCAGGAGTAGGCCATTCGGCCCTTCGAGCCTGCACCACCATTCAATAAGATCATAGCTGATCATTCCCTCGGTATCCCTTTCCTGCTTTCTCTCCATACCCCTTGATCCCCTTAGCCGCAAGGGCCATATCTAACTCCCTCTTGAATATACCCAATGAACTGGCATCAACAACTCTCTGCGGTAGGGAATTCCACAGGTTAACAACTCTCTGAGTGAAGAAGTTTCTCCTCATCTCAGTCCTAAATGGCCTACCCCCTTATCCTAAGACTATGTCCCCTGGTTCTGGACTTCCACATCATCGGGAACATTCTTCCCGCATCTAACCTGTCCAGTCCCATCAGAATCTTGTAAGTTTCTATGAGATCCCTTCTCATCCTTCTAAACTCCAGTGTATAAAGGCCCAGTTGATACACTCTCTCCTCATATGTCAGTCCCGCCATCCTGGGAATCAGTCTGGTGAACCTTCGCCGCACTCCCTCAATAGCAAGAACGTCCTTCCTCAGATTAGGAGACCAAAACTGAACTCAATATTCCAGGTGAGGCCTCACCAAGGCCCTGTACAACTGCAGTAAGACCTCGCTGCTCCTATACTCAAATCCCCTAGCTATGAAGGCCAACATACCAATTGTCTTCTTCACCGCCTGCATGTCAACTTTCAATGACTGATGAACCATGATACCCGGGTCTTGTTGCACTTCCCCTTTTCCTAATCTGCCGCCATTCAGATAATATTCTACCTTCGTGTTTTTGCCCCCAAAGTGGATAACCTCACATTTATCCACATTATTCTGCATCTGCCATGCATTTGTCCACTCACCTAACCTGTCCAAGTCACCCTACAGCCTCTTAGCGTCGTCCTCACAGCTCACACCACCACCCAGTTTAGTGTCATCTGCAAACTTGGAGATATTACACTCAATTCCTTCATCTGAATCATTAAGGTATATTGTAAAGAGCTGGGGTCCCAGCACTGAGCCCTGTGGCACCCCACTAGTCATTGCCTGCCATTCTGAAAAGGACCTGTTTATCCCGACTCTCTGCTTCCTGTCTGCCAACCAGTTCTCTATCCACGTCAGTACATTACCCCCAATACCATGTGCTTTAATTTTGCACACCAATCTCTTGTGTGGGACCTTGTCAAAAGCCTTTTGAAAGTCCAAATACACCACATCCACTGGTTCTCCCTTGTCCACTCTACTAGTTACATCCTCAAAAAATTCCAGAAGATTTGTCAAGCATGATTTCCCTTTCATAAATCCATGCTGACTTGGACCAATCCTGTCACTGCTTTCCAAATGCGCTGCTATTTCATCTTTAATAATTGATTCCAGCATTTTCCCCACTACTGATGTCAGGCTAACTGGTCTATAATTACCCGTTTTCTCTCTCCCTCCTTTTTTAAACAGTGGTGTTACATTAGCTACTCTTCAGTCCATGGGAACTGATCCAGAGTCGATAGACTGTTGGAAAATGATCACCAATGCATCCACTATTTCTAGGGCTACTTCCTTAAGTACTCTGGGATGCAGACTATCAGGCCCTGGGGATTTATCAGCCTTCAATTCCATCAATTTCCCTAACACAATTTCCCGCTTTATAAGGATATCCTTCAGTTCCTCCTTCTCACTAGACCCTCGGTCCCCTAGTATTTCCGGAAGGTTATTTGTGTCTTCCTTCGTGAAAACAGAACCAAAGTATTTGTTTAACTGGTCCGCCATTTCTTTGTTCCCCATTATAAATTCACCTGAATCTGACAGCAAGGGACCTACGTTTGTTTTCACTAATCTTTTTCTCTTCACATATCTGTTGAAGTATTTGCAGTCAGTTTTTATGTTCCCAGCAAGCTTCCTCTCATACTCTATTTCCCCCCTCCTAATTAAACCCTTTGTTGTCCTCTGCTGTATTACAAAATTCTCCCAGTCCTCAGGTTTGCTGCTTTTTCTGGCCAATTTATATGTCTCTTCCTTGGATTTAACACTATCCTTAATTTCCCTTGTTAGCCATGGTTGAGCCACCTTCCCCCTTTTATTTTTACTCCAGACAGGGATGTACAATTGTTGAAGTTCATCCATTGATCTTTAAATGTTTGCCATTGCCTATCCACCGTCAACCTTTTAAGTATCACTCGCCAGTCTATTCTAGCCAATTCACGTCTCATACCGTCGAAGTTACCTTTCCCCAAGTTCAGGACCCTAGTCTCTGAATTAACTGTGTCACTCTCCATCTTAATAAAAAATTCTACCATATTATGGTCACTCTTCCCCAAGGGGCCTCGCACAACAAGATTGTTAATTAGTCCCTTCTCATTACACATCACCCAGTCTAGGATGGTCAGCCCTTTAGTTGGTTCCTCGACATATTGGTCGAGAAAGCCATCCCTAATACACTCCAGGAAATCCTCCTCCACCAAATTGCTACCAGTTTGGTTAGCCCAGTCAATATGTAGATTAAAGTTGCCCATGATAACTGCTATAGCTTTATTGCACGCATCCCTAATTTCTTGTTTGATGCTGTCCCCATCCTCATTACTACTGTTTGGTGGTCTGTACACAACTCCTACTAGCGTTTTCTGCCCTTTGCTATTCCGTAGCTCCACCCATACCGATTCCACATCATCCAAGCTAATGTCCTTCCTTACTATTGCATTAATTTCCTCTTTAACCAGCAACGCCACCCCAACTCCTTTTCCTTTCTGCCTATCCTTCCTACATGTTGAATACCCCTGGATGTTGAGTTCCCAGCCTTGGTCACCCTGGAGCCATGTCTCCGTGATGCCAATTACATCATATCCATTACCTGCTAACTGGTTCTTCCACAGCAGCATGGTCAGAAATATTTGGGTGAGGGCAGGACGATGAACTTGGCTGAGTTGCTCTTCACAATCAAATATTCTGCCAATCCTAGGCTCTCACCAATTGGGCTAGTTATGGGTGAGCCACAAGAATCCAGGGAATCAAACCCCAATATGAGTTAATCCCTTCAGGGGGGAACGGATAAGAGCGAGAAAAATCAAACTGGAAATTAGAAGAGAAAAAGAAGGGAGTGACCAAAGGCTAACTGATGTCACCACTTAATGTCATCGCCGCCTGCGCCGTGATTGGGCGAGGCTGTCACACCCTGCATCATGATTGGGCAAGGCCGTGGCCCTGCGCCGTGATTGGGTGAGGCTTTCACACCCTGCGCCATGATTGGACGAGGCTGTCACACCCTGCGCTGTAACTGGGCGAGGCCGCCACACCCTGCGCCGTGATTGGGCGAGGCCGTGGCCCCTGCACCATGATTGGATGAGGCTGTCACACCCTGCGCCGTGATTAGGCGAGGCCATGGCCCCGGAGCTATGATTGGCGAGACCATCGCCGTCTGCGCCGTGATTGGGCGAAGCTGTCACACCCAGTGCTGCGACTGGGCGAGGCCGTCACACCCGGCGCTGCGATTGGGCGAGGCCGTCACCTCCTGTGCTGCGATTGGGCAAGGCCATCACCTCCTGCGCTGCGGTTGGTGTCACCAACTACATCCATTGTGACTGTGACCATGGTACCTTGTCTCTCTCCGTCCTCCTCCAACACCTCTCCTTCATTGTCCAGCTCGATGGGACTGCCCTCCATTCTTACCTATTTGAATGTGGACAGACCAATGGCTTGTCTTCCTGCTCCTACCTCGTCATTGCCAGATTTTCCCACTGATCTACCCTGGCCCTCTAATCTTCCTTGTCTATAGGCTGCTCCTCGGCGACAAGCTTCAGCAGACATCAAATCAGCTTTTACAAGTGTGCCACTCTAGATCAGCGCATCACAAACTAGGGTCCGCAGACCACTGGGGGTCCATAGAGACTTTCCAGGTGTAATGTATTTGCTTCGTTTAAGAATTCATAGCAGCACATTGCCATTAAGAACCAGTTGGTTTCTAAGCAAAAGGTTTAACAATCACACTACACATTACCAGTTCACCCATCAAGCTCACATCCACTTGCCTCATCGTGGATCCCCTGAACCCAACTGGCTGGGGTTTTATTGAGTCTTGTGAACATCACGTGACTGCCTAAGCCACTCACAATGCAACAGCTCTACAAACTGGAAGGGGGAGTATGTGTGGTCAAGAGTAAGCGAATGAAAGGGGGCCGAAGACGGGCTTGCTGCGAGGCAGCAGTGGAGGGTGGCCATCACATGTGTAAGGCAGAGTGGGCTGGCTGTGCCACTCAGGAGGGGAGCGCACTTGGAGGAGCACCAGTTAGATCCGCCGTTACCAAGGCTGGTGATGGGCGCCAAAAGGTTGATCAATGATGGTGTGAAAGACCCTGACCCTGAGTAAATATCTGGGGCTGGATTTTCGGCTCATTGCCGCCTCTGTTTTTTCCCTGGAGGGGTGGCAATAGCGGCGGTGAGCTCTTCCGGGCGGGCGGCCAGCTTCCAGCGCCCCGCCGGGGTTTTCGCGGCCGGTTTCGGCGGGGCACGAAGTATTACCGCCCGGAAGAGGTGAGCCGGTGTGCAACGCCCCTGGTTGCGACACCGGCTCGATTTTTGACTCCTGCCCGACCCGTAGCGCTCCATAGCGCCCCCTGCTGAGACTGCCTGTGAAAGCGGGCGGTCCGAACTATACCGGCCACAGTGAGGTAAGTAATGTCCACCTCAGGTAAGCGTGATTGTTTTTTCTTTTTTTTTTGCGATTTGTGTTGTGGTGGCGTGAGATGTGTATTGGGAATGTTTTTGGTGGGTTTTTTTCAGGGTTTTTTTTGCCCTCAGGCCTTTCTTAGGGCGTTCCGAGGCCGGCTGTTTAGCTATGGATTTTCCCATGCTCAGCCAGCCTAACGCCCAAAGAGAGGTGTGTTACGCCTCCCTTAGCACTCTGCTCTACACTCAGGGCCCAGCTGCCCAATTTTGCTGACTGAGGCACAAACTGGTCCAGGACACCAACTTTATCGCCCCGCCGCCATTACTGCCCCGAAATCATCAAATCCGAAAATCCAGCCCCTTCTTAAAAGCATTATTAGAACACTCTTTACATCTAGCACTTTCAGATTGAGTGCTATAATTTAGATGGGAGCGGGGGGCGGGGTTGTGTTTGCTAATCCAGTTGAAAAGAGGTCCTTCAACCAATGTAGTTTGAGAGCCACTGCTCTCGATCTCTCAAATGCCTCTGCACTGTCGGATGGCTAATCCGCAGTGCAGGCGCGGCAGAGGAAACACTGCCTCACCCAGACCCGCGTGTTCCAATACATCAGCCACTCAGCCCACGAATCAGGAATCCAGATGTAACTCACTGCAGTTCTGGTGCCCAAATGAAAAGTGAATATAGACATAGACACTGTTGTTGGGCATGTGATTTCAATACTCTTTTTCGCCCAGCGTCTGCATGCGAACTTTACCCTATTTGCGTGTTTGCTGATAAAATCATGACTTGAAAAGCAGGGCGTGCAAGTGTTGCTTGATGGTTGTGAGCGCTTTAATTCCTTGGTTACTGAATGGTGATAGACGTTTGTTAAATAAACATATACATCTGAAGTACATTTACCTGTACTGCACGTTTTCTACTAGAATGAGTGCATGTGGCTAACACGGTGTTTTTTTAAATTTCAAAATATACTTTATTCATAAAAAAAATTTGTACAGTACATTCAATGGCATTTCAGTACATTTCGCTGCGGTCAGCAATACCATACAATACATCTGGGTGCTGACGGCAGTTCCGTTCGTTACATTTCTTGTTTTTCAGTTCAAGTGCGATTCGGTACAATAAACGGGATACATTGTGGTACATTCACACAAATTACATTTCATGTGTTACAATACAGTGCCCGGAATGGGTGACGGTATATTTACATTTTTTCTTTTCAAACATGCATGTTGTCATAGCCACACATGTGGCCAGTCAGAGATTACTATTGGACAGCACTGAACTAGCCTTCGAGTGTGGATGTTGTAGTGGTATCTCAGAGTCGGACTGGCTGGCTGCCTTGATGGTCGGGTAACTCTCAGTGCAGTCGGATCCTTTTTTTTTGTCATTTCATCATGAAAACTACCTGAGAACGGCAGACAGATTATCAGCTTGTCCTCGACTGTGGCACAGGATATAAGCCCGTGAGCGAAGGCCCCGTTGCCATGGGAACAAGTTGGCTTCATTGGGCAGCACCTATCTGAAAGGTCACCAGCCACCACTGCTTCTCCCACTCTTTAGCTGTATGGAAAACAGACACTTTAGTGGGAAAGGAGAGATCAGAAGACATGACCAAAGGCTTGTTCAAAGCATGGTCAGGGAGGCTCCTCAGCCACCTGGCTTCTAATCTCTGGAAGCCCCCTCCCTCTCGTTCCCCCAACCTTCCCTCCTCCATTATAAATTTCCTTAAACCCATCTTTGACCAAGCTTTTGGTCATCCCCTTCAAGTCTGTTTCCCACGCCTCGATTTCAAAGTTCTCATCTTTGTTTTCAAATCCCTCCATGGCCTTGCCCCTCCCTATCTCTGTAATCTCCTCCAGCCCCACAACCACAGCCCCCACCCCACCCACCCCGAGATGTCTGCGCTCCTCTAATTCTGCCCTCCTGAGCATCCCTGATTATAATCGCTCCACCATTGGTGGCCGTGCCTTCTGTTGCCTGGGCCCCAAGCTCTGGAACTCCCTGCCTAAACCTCTCCACCTCTCTACCTCTCTTTCCTCCTTCAAGGCGCTTCTTGAAACCTACCTCTGTGACCAACCTGTGCTAACTTCTACTTATGCGGCTCGGTATCAAATTTATATCGCCTTGGGACGTTTCACTACATTAAAGGATCTAGATAAATACAAGTTGTTGTTGTAGGCAGCTTGCACGTATGGAATCATACCCCATGTGAGTCAGTGTCTACAGGAGTGTCTTGGGACTTTTCCCACGTTAAACGTGCTATATAATTGCAAGTTGTTGTCGTTATAAGGAGATTTCTTGAGAATGTTCAATCACTAAACCTCTCCTGTGGGCACTGACTCACACGGGATATGACTCCATGGGTGCATACTGCTGATGTCAGTACCTCGCCCATTGTTCATGTGTGAGTGTTAACACCCTGGGGTGTCAGGGTGTTCCTTACCCAATGCCCACACACCTGCCTTCTCCACTCAGTTCCACTGGCCAGCGATTAAGATGGCGAACCCTGGCTGATTATATTTGGTTGCCCCACATTACTTCTGTGCCCTTCAGTGATGAGTTACCTCGGCACTCATCAGGGAATGAAGTCGAAACGTTCCTAGATCCATGCTGTCTAACGCACTTGGGCTCTTTGAGGGGAGTCCAACAGTTCTCTTAAACCTCAACAATAGACTGGAGAAGCTGGGGTTGTTCTTGGAGCATGGAAAGCTAAGCGAAGATTTGCTCGAGGTGTTTAAAATCATGAAGGGTTTGGATAGGGTAAATAAAGAGAAACTGCTTGCAACAGCTAAATGGTCGAAAACCAGGGGGCACAGATTTAAGGTGATGGGCAAAAGAACCACAGGCGACATGAGGGGAAACTTTTTTACGCAATGAGGGTTAGGATTTGGAACCCGCTGCCTGATAGGGTGGTGGATACAGATTCAATAGTAGCTTTCAAAAGGGAATTGGATAAATACTTGAAGGAGAAAAAAATTGCAGGGATACGGGGAAAGAACGGGGGTGTGGGACTAACTGGATTGCTCTTCGAAAGAGCCGTTGCAGACTTGTTGGGCTGGCATAGCCTCCTTCTGTGCTGAATTTGTTAAGTTCAGAATAACTCCACGAGACTGTTGTAAGCTCAAACCATTGTGACCTTGGTCTCTTTAATATAACTCCAACGTGAGGCAGCAACATGGTGGACTGCCTTTTATGCCTGCTTCCTCCAGGGTGCACAGGTGACCCACAGGTCTCCCACAGGTGTGCCCCCGAGTGGAAAGTCTTACACAGAGGTGAGGTTTGCATACATAACAGTATTATTCTATGATTGTAAGCTTTTTGTGGCCATGAATAGTGCTTCTATTCAGCATGAACTGGGCTACCCAACTGAGCAACTACCTGACCCCTGGGGAATGACTTTGACACTTTTGAGTTTGAAATACTATTGTCGTGCCTTTAAGGGGTCTTAGAGAAATGTATTTTTAAAACACAAAGATTATAATCCTTCTACACCCCTTTCCTGAGCATAAGCCCTCAGTTTATTCAAGTGTTTCCTGGTGGAGGTTGTCCAAGTTACTTTAAAAAAAATATAAAATAGCCCAGAATTTATTTGGAGATCACAAAAGATTATTTTCACCTTTTTATTCTGCTTTGTTTCATTTCCAGTTCTGTGATTGTTCTTAGTTGCGAAAGCAAGACACTTTATGTGCAGGAAATGAGTCAGGTTTGCTTAACTTTCTTGATGCTTTCCTTTGGGCTTCACGTGAAGCTGCAACTATTTCCAGTTGGACTTGGCAGAACACAGCCACATTCTGTTGAAATGCATGTGACATCGGAATCTCTGCTTCAGGCTCCAGTATGACTTTGTTCACAGAAAATATTTGCACATTTCTACCATCAAAAGTCAGTTCCGCCTGACTGGCTCCACCTTGACCCAACATCTCTGGGTTTGCTGCAGGTTCTTGTACATTGTGGAATTACCACGGAATCAGGCAATGAAATCTCAATCCAGAAAAAGAGGGGGCATTGTAATTATTTGCTTCATGGGTTCTTTGCCTAAGAATTCATGGCAACACATTGCTATTAAGGACTAATTGATAAATTAGCAAAGGTCTAACAATCACACTACACATTACCAGTTCATCCACCAGGCTCACAACTGCATACCTCATTGTGAACCCAACTGGCTGGGGTTTTATTGAGTCTTGTGAACATCACGTGACTGGCAAAGCCACTCACAACTCAACAGCTCCACAAACCTGTGAGCATGCCCACAGGTACACCCATTACAGTGTGGAAAGACTGCGGCTGAGAAAGTCAACCTGTGCCCAAAATGGGTGCAAAGTCAGTGGAGCAATGGTTCTGTGAGCTGGCCTGAGGTCAGAATCCAATTCATTTGGGCCTCATCTAACTGCTGCTGTGCAAGTTGCGGGTAGCAAACAGGTAACCACCACTGCCCCTCCCACCCCGCCCGCCCCGCTGCAACTTGCCAGTCGGGAAGCCGGGAAATCGGCTGGGTACCTTCGCTGGACTGGTCAACAGGCCATCCCTGAGAGGGGTCGTGGGGGGCACCTCGGACTGAGCTGGACAGCAGGCTGGAATTTGTTTTTTCTGGTCCCAGGAAGAGAACGCCTGCTTCTTCAGGGCTGCATCGTCATAGGCAGTGCCTCGAAATCGAGGAAGACTTGCTCCCACTCAAAGTGAATTCTCAGGTGACTGTACAGTCCAATACAGGAATTACAGTCTTTGTCACAGTTGGGACAGACAGTGGTTGAAGGAAAGGGTGGGTGGGGAGTCTGGTTTGCCGCACGCTCCTTCCGCTGCCTGCGCTTGTTTTCTGCATGCTCTCGGTGACGAGACTCGAGGTGCTCAGCGCCCTCCCAGATGCTCTTCCTCCACTTAGGGCGGTCTTGGGCCAGGGATTCCCAGGTGTTGGTGGGGTTGCTGCACTTTATCAAGGAGGCTTTGAGCGTGTCCTTGAAACATTTCTTCTGCCCACCTGGGGCTCGCTTGCCGTGTAGGAGTTCCGAGTAGAGCGCTTGCTTGACGATGGCTTGGAGTTCGGCCTCTGAATGTGCGCAGACGCAAGCGTCATCCACGTACTGTAGTTCGATGACAGAGGATGGGACACTTTGGATCTGGCCTGGAGGCGACGAAGGTTGAACAGGTTCCCATTGGTTCTATAGTTTAGTTCCACTCCAGCGGGGAGCTTGTTGAGAGTGAGATGGAACATTGCAGCGAGGAAGATCGAGAAGAGCGTTGGCACAATGACGCGACCCTGCTTGAGCCCGGTCCAGACATGGATTGGGTCTGTGGTGGATCCGTTGGTCAGGATCACAGCTTGCATGTCATCGTGAAGCAGGCAGAGAATGGCAACAAACTTTTGGGGCACAAATAAAAATGCCACAAACAATCATAGGAACAGGAGTAGACCATTCAGCCCCCGAGCCGGTTCCACCATTCAATTAGATCATGGCTGATCTGAATCACAGCTCCATTTACCTGCCTTGGTTCCGTAACACCTTACCTAACCAAAAAAAATCTATCAATCTCAGTTTTGAAATTTTCAATTGACACAGCCACCCCACCCCCAGCCTCAACAGATTTTTGGA
The DNA here is from genome assembly GCF_044704955.1 of Pristiophorus japonicus. Classification (NCBI taxonomy): domain Eukaryota; kingdom Metazoa; phylum Chordata; class Chondrichthyes; family Pristiophoridae; genus Pristiophorus; species Pristiophorus japonicus. The sequence goes on from NC_091979.1 coordinate 243,907,290, forward strand.
GGGAGAGAGTTCCAGATTTCCACTATCCTTTGTGTGAAGAAGTGCTTCCTGACATCACCTGAACGGCCGAGCTCTAATTTTAAGGTTATGCCCCCTTGTTCTGGACTCTCCCGCTCAACCCCTCGAATGTCCCTTTAACGATCGCTGGTTAGGTCACCTGACCTGGCACAACTAGGCAGAGCATGCGCAGCACAGGCTCCTCCCCTTCGTACTTGAATTTCGACCGGCACAGGACCCTGACTTGCCCATTTAAGGAGCCTAACGCCCATTTCAGGCGGTTGCTCTGGACGACTAAAAGTCGCCCGAACCAAAATGGTGTCCAGCGCACGTCCAGCGCAGCAGAGCACGCCACAAAATTCGGAGATCTAATCCGATTTTAATACAGAGAAACCAGCGGCCAGGAGTTGAATTTCACCTTCCCTGATCTTTGTGAGGAGTTCCAATGACTCAGTTCGGAAATGAGCTGCCCAGTGCAGAATTGAGCCTTGAATACCAGGGAGGTCCCAGGGTTGACCTCTGACACTGTGACTGAGAAGAATGAGAGGTGATCTTATTGAAACATATAAGATAATGAGGGGGCTTGACTAGGTGGATGCAGAAAGGATATTTCCACTCATAGGGGAAACTAAAACTAGGGGACATAGTTTCAGAATAAGGGGCCACCCATTTAAAACTGAGACGAGGAAGAATTTCTTCCCACAGAGGGTTGTAAATCTATGGAATTCCCTGCCCCAGAAAGCTGAGGAGGCCGGGTCATTGAATATATTTAAGGCGGAGATAGACAGTTTTTTGAGTGATAAGGAGTAAAGGGTTATGGGAAGCGGGCAGGGAAGTGGGACTGAGCCCAAGCTCAGATCAGTCATGATCTTATTGAATGGCGGAGCAGGCTCGATGGGCCGAATGGCCTACTCCTCCTATTTCTTATGTTCTTATGAACTAGTTGTTCGCAGGTGATTTGGCAGCATAATAACAACAGAAACTTGTATTTATATAGCGCCTTTAACGTAGTGAAACGTCTCAAGGCGCTTCACAGGAGTATTATGAGATAAACAAATTTGACACCGAGCCGCACAAGTAGAAATTAGCGCAGATAACCATAAGTTTGGTTAAAGAGGTAGGTTCTAAGGAGCGTCTTGAAGGAGGAGAGATAGAGAGAGGGAGAGATTTAGGGAGGGAATTTCAGAGCTTGGGGCCGAGGCAACAGAAGGCACGGCCACCGATAGTTGATCAATTATAATCAGGGATGCTCAAGAGGGCAGAATTAGAGGGCACAACACAGAAATACATTTCCGGTTTGAGCCCATTAAGTACACAGTTAGTAGCTTAGCAAGTAACTCAGCAGCATTCGTGCAGGTGTGTTGTGAATCACTCCTCAGTACATTAGCTGTACATGAGGGAGGAGAGAATAGAGGGTTATGCTGATAAGAGTTAGATGAGGAAGGATGGGAGGAGGCTCGAGTCGAGCATGGACTGGTTGGGCTGAATGGCCTGTTTTTGTTCTGTACATTCTTTCCAACTTCTTTCAGCACAATGAGTAAACGAGCTCACACTGTGAATGTGATTGAAGCATCTCTATGCACTAAGCATAAACTCTCCCTTTCAGTGTATTGTAAACAGGAAACCAGGCTTGAGAGGGTCAACATAGATAAGTGTGAGGCATTACATTTTGACAAGAAAAATAAGTCACATATTACTTGGAAAATAAGAATTTAAATTAGGTTAGAGGAGCAAAGGGAGTATAAATGCACAAATCACTAAAAGTAGCAACACAGGTCAATAAGAACAGAAGAACATAGGAAATAGGAGCAGGAGTAGGCCAACAATTGTACATCCCTGTCTGGCGTAAAAATAAAAAAGGGAAGGTCAACCGTGGCTATCAAGGGAAATCAGGGATAGTATTAAAGCCAAGGAAGTGGCATACAAATTGGCCAGAAATAGCAGCGGACCAGGGGACTGGGAGAAATTTAGAACTCAGCAGAGGAGGACAAAGCATTTGATTAGGGCAGGGAAAATAGAGTACGAGAGGAAGCTTGCAGGGAACATTAAAACTTACTGCAAAAGCTTCTATAGATATGTAAAGAGAAAAAGGTTAGTAAAGACAAACGTAGGTCCCCTGCAGTCAGAATCAGGGGAAGTCATAACTGAGAACAAAGAAATGGCAGACCAATTGAACAAGTACTTCGGTTCAGTATTCACTAAGGAGGACACAAACAACCTTCCGGATATAAAAGGGGTCAGAGGGTCTAGTAAGAAGGAGGAACTGAGGGAAATCCTTATTAGTCAGGAAATTGTGTTGGAGAAATTGATGGGATAGAAGGCCGATAAATCCCCAGGGCCTGATGGTCTGCATCCCAGAGTACTTAAGGAGGTGGCCTTGGAAATAGCGGATGCATTGACAGTCATTTTCCAACATTCCATAGACTCTGGATCAGTTCCTATGGAGTGGAGGGTAGCCAATGTAACCCCACTTTTTAAAAAAGGAGGGAGAGAGAAAACAGGGAATTATAGACCGGTCAGCCTGACATCGGTAGTGGGTAAAATGATGGAATCAATTATTAAGGATGTCACAGCAGCGCATTTGGAAAGAGGTGACATGATAGGTCCAAGTCAGCATGGATTTGTGAAAGGGAAATCATGCTTGACAAATCTTCTGGAATTTTTTGAGAATGTTTCCAGTAGAGTGGACAAGGGAGAACCAGTTGATGTGGTGTATTTGGACTTTCAGAAGGCTTTCGACAAGGTCCCACACAAGAGATTAATGTGCAAAGTTAAAGCACATGGGATTGGGGGTAGTGTGCTGATGTGGATTGAGAACTGGTTGACAGACAGGAAGCAAAGAGTAGGAGTAAATGGGTACTTTTCAGAATGGCAGGCAGTGACTAGTGGGGTACCGCAAGGTTCTGTGCTGTGGCCCCAGCTGTTTACACTGTACATTAATGATTTAGACGAGGGGATTAAATGTAGTATCTTCAAATTTGCAGATGACACTAAGTTGGGTGGCAGTGTGAGCTGTGAGGAAGATGCTATGAGGCTGCAGAGTGACTTGGATAGGTTAGGTGAGTGGGCAAATGCATGGCAGATGAAGTATAATGTGAATAAATGTGAGGTTGTCCACTTTGGTTGTAAAAACAGAGAGACAGACTATTATCTGAATGGTGACAGATTAGGAAAAGGGGAGGTGCAACGAGACCTGGGTGTCATGATACATCAGTCATTGAAGGTTAGCATGCAGGTACAGCAGGCGGTTAAGGCGGCAAATGACATGTTGGCCTTCATAGCGAGGGGATTTGAGTACAGGGGCAGGGAGGTATTACTACAGTTGTACAGGGCCTTGGTGAGGCCACACCTGGAGTATTGTGTATAGTTTTGGTCTCCTAACTTGAGGAAGGTCATTCTTGCTATTGAGTGAGTGCAGCGAAGGTTCACCAGACTGATTCCTGGGATGGCGGGACTGACCTATCAAGAAAGACTGGATCAGCTGGGCTTGTATTCACTGGAGTTCAGAAGAATGAGAGGGGACCTCATAGAAACGTTTAAAATTCTGACGGGTTTAGACAGGTTAGATGCAGAAACATTGTTCCCAATGTTGGAGAAGTCCAGAACCAGGGATCACAGTCTAAGGATAAGGGGTAAACCATTTAGGACCGAGATGAGGAGAAACTTCTTCACCCAGGGAGTGGTGAACCTGTGGAATTCTCTACCACAGAAAGTTGTTGAGGCCAATTCACTAAATATATTCAAAAAGGAGTTAGATGTAGTCCTTACTACTAGGGGGATCAAGGGGTATGGCGAGAAAGCAGGAATGGGGTACTGAAGTTGCATGTTCAGCCATGAACTCATTGAATGGTGGTGCAGGCTCGAAGGGCCGAATGGCCTACTCCTGCACCTATTTTCTATGTTTCTATGTTTCTATACGGCCCCTCGAGCCTGCTCCGCCATTTAATAGGATCATGGCTGATCTGATCATGGACTCAGCTCCACTTCCCTGCCCGCTCCCCATAACTCCTTATCCCCTTATTGTTTAAGAAACTGTCTATTTCTATCTTAAATTTATTCAATGTCCCAGCTTCCACAGCTCTCTGAGGCAGCAAATTCCACAGATTTACAACCCTTAGAGAGAAGAAATTTGTCCTCATCTCAGTTTTAAATGGGCGGCCCCTTTTCTAAGATCGTGCCCTCTAGTTCTAGTCTCCCCCATCAGTGGAAACATCCTTTCTGCATCCACCTTGTCAAGCCCCCTCATAATCTCATATGTTTCCATAAGATCACCTCTCGTTTTTCTGAATTCCAATGAGTAGAGGCCCAACCTACTCAACCTTTCCTCATAAGTCAACCCCTTCATCCCGGAATCAACCTAGTGAACCTTCTCTGAACTGCCTCCAAAACAAGTATATCCTTATGTAAATATGGATACCAAAACTGCACGCAGTATTCCAGGTGTGGCCTCACCAATACCTTATATAGCTGTAGCAAGACTTTCCTGCTTTTATACTCCATACCGTTTGCAATAAAGGCCAAGATACCATTGGCCTTCCTGATCACTTGCTGCACCTGCATACTATCTGTTATATATGTAAATTTGCATATACCTTGTACAGCCACCAGAAGGCTCATCCCTTGGAGTCCCAAAAGATCCCACAATCCCTTGGGAGCACAGGTACTTAAGGAGGCCTCACAGGCTGGAGAGGCACTCTGGAGACCTGCAATAAAAGACTACGGTCACACTTTACTTTGAGCTCACAGTATCCAGTCAGACTCTTTATTCATACGTAATAACTGGCGATGAGATACAGATGACGAACCCAACGATGCAGAGAACAGTGGGCATCCTGGAGAAATTCTCGGAGGGAGATGATTGGGAAACCTTCGTAGAGTGACCCAATCAATACTTCGTGGCCAACGAGCTGGAAGGAGAAGTGAACGCTGCCAAACGAAGGGTGTTTCTCCTCATCATCTGCGGGGCACCAACGTATGGCCTCATGAAAAATCTGCTTGCTCCAGCAAAACCCACAGAAAAATCGTACGATGATTTGTGCACACTGGTCCGGGAGCATCTGAACCCGAAGGAAAGCGTTCTGATGGCAAGGTACCGGTTCTACACCTATAAAAGGTCTGAAGGCCAGGGAGTGGCAAGTTATGTCGCCGAGCTAAGACGCCTTGCAGGACATTGCGAATTTGAAGGGCATTTGGAGCACATGGCATTGGCCATGAAGTGATACTTGGCAAACTTTTGACTGCAGAGACCCCAACCTTGAGCAAGGCCATAGTGATAGCCCAGGCGTTCATTGCCACCAGTGACAATACTAAGCAAATCTCTCAGCACACGAGTGCTGCTACAAGTACTGTGAACAAAGTGATGTTTTCAAATCGCAACGTACAGGGCAGGCCCCACATGCCTGCAGCTGCACAACCGCAGATGTCTCAGAGTCCGTCATCAAGGGTGATGAATGCAAGGCCATTAACACCTTGTTGGCGCTGCGGGGGTGATCATCGTTTCTATTCATGCCGCTTCAAAGGGTACGTTTGTAAGGGCTGTGGAACAATGGGACACCTCCAACGTATGTGCAGGCGAGCTGCAAACCCTGTTAATCCTGCAAACCGCCATGTTGCAGAGGAGGACAGATCCACGGCGGATCACGATGAACCAGAGCCTCAGACCAAGGAGGCAGAGGTATATGGGGTGCACAAATTTACCACAAAGTGTCCCCCGATAGTGTTGAAGGTTGAATTAAATGGACACAATGGAGCTGGGCACGGGCGCAAGCAAGTCCATTATGAGCAAAAAGACTTTCGAAAAATTGTGGTGCAGCGAGGCCTCAAGGCCAGTCTTGACTCCCATTCGCACAAAACTGAGAACCTACACAAAGGAACTGCTTCCTATAATCAGCAGTGCTACTGTAAAGGTCTCCTGCGATGGAGCGGTGCACAAGCTACCACTCTGGGTGGTACCGGGTGATGGTCCCACGCTGCTCGGCAGGAGCTATTTAGGAAAGATACGCTTGGACTGGGATGACATCCGAGAGCTCTTGTCCGCTGACGACACTTCATGTGCCCAGGTCTTCGATGATTCCTCCAGTTCCTGCGTCATATAGGCCGAGGTCAAGTCCAACTTCGTGAACGTCTTTCCTTCCGCCAGCGTAGCAAAAAGGTCGTCAACCTTTGGTCATGGGTATTGATCCTGCAGGGAGAAAGTTCCCTTCGCTGTTCGAACCAGGCATCGGGAAGTTCCAAGGAACAAAAGTGCAGATCCACCTACTTCCAGGGGCGCGACCCATCCATAACAAGGTGAGAGCAGTACCATACATGATGAGAGAGAGGGTAAAGATTGAGCTGGACTGGCTGCAACGAGAGGGCATCATTGTGCCGATGGAATTCAACGAGTGGACCAGTCCGATTGTTCCAGTCCTCAAGGGAGACGGCACCATCAGAATCTGTGGTGATTACAAAGCAACTATCAATCGTTTCTCCAGAGAAAAATGGAAAGCTTTCTAAAATCGGTCCCACGCACGGTGGTTTTCCAGGACGACATCTTGGTTACTGGTCGGGACACAGTCGAGCATCTACAGAACCTGGAGGAGGTTCTTAGTCGACTCAACTGCGTGGGGCTCAGATTAAAATGCTCGAAGTGCGTTTTCCTGGCGTCTGAATTGGAGTTCCTGGGGAGAAGAATCGCGGCGGACGGCATCAGGCCCACCGATTCGAAGATGGAGGCAATCGAGAACGCACCGAGGCCACAGAACGTGACGGAGCTGCGGTCGTTTCTAGGACTCCTGAACTACTTTGGTAACTTCTTACCGGGTCTCAGAACACTGTTAGAACCACTGCACGCCTTACTGTGTAAAGAAGACGAATAGGTATGGGGCAATAGCCAAGAAAATGCTTTTGTAAAAGCTAGAAAATTGCTATACTCAAACAAATTGCTTGTGTTGTACGATCCATGTAAGCGTTTGGTACTAGCATGTGATGCGTCGTTGTACGGCATCGGATGTGTATTGCAAAAAGCTAATGATTCTGGGAAATTGCAACCGGTTGCTTATGCAGGAGTCTGTCTAAGTCTGAGAGAGCCTAGAGCATGATTGAAAAAGAAGCGTAACCGTGTGTCTGTGGGGTAAAGAAAATGCATCAATATCTGTTTGGGCTAAAATTTGAATTGGAAACTGACCATAAGCCACTAATATCCCTGTTTTCCGAGAGTAAGGGGATAAACACGAATGCATCAGCCCGCATCCAGAGATGCGCACTCACGTTGTCCGCATACAACTACACCATCCGCCACAGGCCAGGCACAGAAAACTGTGCCGATGCTCTCAGTAGGCTGCCGTTGCCTACCATGGGGGTGGAAATGGCGCAGTCCGCAGATTTAATCATGGTTATGGAAGCATTTGAGAATGAGCAATCACCCGTCACAGCCCTATAGATTAGAACCTGGACGAGCCAGGACCCCTTACTGTCCCTAGTAAAAAATTGTGTGCTTCATGGGAGCTGGTCCAGTGTCCCAGTGGAAATTCAGGAAGAGATAAAGCCGTACCAGTGGCGCAATAATGAAATGTCTATACAGGCAGAGACTGCCTTCTGTGGGGCAATCGGGTAGTGGTCCCGAAGAAGGACAGAGACACTTTCATCAGTGACCTCCACAGTACCCATCCAGGCATCGTAATAATGAAAGCGATAGCCAGATCCCATGTGTGGTGGCCCGGTATCGATGCAGACTTAGAGCCCTCCAAACCGTGGTCCAGGGTCCATGTCCCGTTTTTGGGTAAAATATTCCTTGTGGTTGTAGATGCGTACTCCAAATGGATTGAATGTGAGATAATGTCGGCAAGCATGTCCGCTGCCACCACTAAAATGCCTGCGGGCCATGTTTGCCACACACAGACTACCTGATGTCCTTGTGAGCGACATGGGCCATGTTTTACCAGTGCCGAGTTCAAAGAGTTCATGACCCGTAACGAGGTTAAACATATTATATCTGCCCCATTCAAACCAGCATCCAATGGTCAGGCAGAGAGAGCAATGCAAACCATCAAACAGGGTTTGAAGAGGGTAACTGAAGGCTCACTGCAGACTCGCCTATCCCGAGGCCTGCTTAGCTACCGTACGAGATCCCACTCGCTCACTGGGATCCCACCTGCTGAACTGCTAATGAAAAGGGCACTTAAGACAAGGCTCTCATTTGTTCACCCTGATCTACATGAACAGGTAGAGAGCAGGCGGCTTCAACAAAGTGCATATCATGATAGCGCAAATGTGTCACACGAAATTGAAATCAATGATCCTGTATTTGTATTGAATTATGGACAAGGTCCCAAGTGGCTTCCCGGCACCATTGTGGCTAAAGAGGGGAGCAGGGTGTTTCGGGTCAAACTTTCAAATGGACTCATTCACCAGAAACACTTGGACCAAATCAAACTCAGATTCACGGACTATCCTGAGCAACCCACTTTGGACCCTACTTTCTTTGACCCCCCAACATGCACACCACTGGCAACTAACACCGCAGTTGACCACGAAGCAGAACCTATCACCTGCAGGCAGCCCAGTAAGGCCAGCTACACAGCAGCCAGCGAGGGTCCAACAAACGATTCACCAAAACCAGCATTTGCACCGAGACGATCAACCAGGGAAAGAAAGGCCCAGATCGATTCACCTTGTAAATAGTTACATTGTTGACTTTGGGGGGGGGGGCGGGGGAGTGTTGTTATATATGTAAACTTGTATCTACCTTGTATAGCCACCAGAGGGCTCATCCCCTGGAGTCCCAAGGGATCCCAGAATCCCTTGGGAGCACAGGTACTTAAGGAGGCCTCACAGGTTGGAGCGGCACTCTGGAGACCTGCAATAAAAGACTACGGTCATACTTTACTTTGAGCTCACAGTATCCAGTCAGACTCTTTAGTCATACATAACACTATCCTTTTGTGTTTCATGCACAAGTACCCCCCGGTCCCGCTGTACTGCGGCACTTTGCAATCTTTCTCCATTTAAATAATAACTTGTTCTTTGATTTTTTCTGCCAAAGTGCATGACCTCACACTTTCCAACATTATACTCCATCTGCCAAATTTTAGCCTGTCGATGCCCTTTTGCAGGGAATAACAAAAACAAATCAAGCACTAGGGTTTATTTCTAGAGGGACAGAATTGAAAAGTAGAGATGTTATGCTAAACCTGTATCGAACCTTGGTTAGACCACACTTGGAGTACTGCGTACAGTTCTGGTCGTCATATTATAAAAAAGATATAGAGGCACTGGAAAGGATGCAAAAAAAGATTTACAAGGATGATACCAGAAGTGCGAGGGTATATTTATCAAGAAAGGATGAACAGGCTGGGACTCTTTTCTCTTGAAAAGGCTGAGGGGTGACCGAATAGAGGTCTTTAAAATTATGAAAGGTTTTGATAGAGTGGATACAGAGAAAATGTTTCCACTTGTGGGGGAAGAACAAAACTAGAGGCCATCAATATAAAATAGTCACCAAGAAATCAAATAGGGAATTCAGAAGAAACTTCTTTACCCAGAGAGTGGTGAGAATGTGGAACTCGCTACCACAGGGAGTGGTTGAAGCGACTAGTATCGATGCATTTAAGGGGAGGCTAGACAAGCATATGAGGGAGAAGGGAATAGAGGGTTATGCTGATAGAGTTAGATGAGGAAAGACAGGAGGAGGCTCGAGTGGAGCATGGACTGGTTGGTCTGAATGCCTGTTGCTGTGCTGTAAATTATATCTAATGTATCTGATCTTGCAGCACAGTGAATAAATTAGCTCATTCTGTGATTGTGACTGAAAATGCCTTTAGCACACTCTCTATGCACTTAGGATAAATTCACCCTTTCAATGTATTGTAACCAGGAAACCAGGCTTGAGAGGGTCATGGCCTACTCCTGTCCCCATGTTCCTAATGCACCCGTTTCATGTGTTTGCAGGAGTTCTTATTAAATTTAAATGGGTTAACGATGACCTTAAAGTAGTACAGAGAGGAGTTTATGTTAATGGGTGCACTAAAAATAGCACAAAGAAAAGTAAAACAAAACTTGGTATGTTTGCAACCTTGGCTGTGTCACTAGGTGGAGATACCAAACAGGAGGAAGTACCCCTTCACAGGGATGTGGAGGAATCTAATGCTGAGCCGGACTGCTCTCTGACACTCTCGAGACACTGCCCACCAAGCAACACTGGCTGAAGCCTCACCATCGCAGACAAACAAATAGAAAGCATTACTTTGCCTCCTTATTCCTACCCTTAAAAAAAAATCAAACCCTATCCTATCACAGAATACCGATAACATTAAAAAATAATTAAAATAACCCACAACACAATTTAAGTGCTTCCTTAGTTTAAAAAAAAATCATTTATGGGATGTGGGCGTCGCTGGCAAGGCCAGCATTTATTGCCCATCCCTAATTACATGAGAACATAAGAATTAGGAGCAGGAGTAGGCCATTCGGCCCCTCGAACCTGCGCCGCCATTCAATAAGATTAGGGCTGATCTTCTACCTCAACTCCACTTTCCTGCACTATCCCCATATCTCTTGATTACTTTAATATCCAAAAATCTATCGATCTCTGTCTTGAATATACTCAAAGACTGAGCCTCCACAGCCCTCTGGGATAGAGAATTCCAAAGATTCACCACCCTCTGAGTCAAGAAATTTCTCCTCATCTCAGTCCTAAATGGCTAACCCCTCATTCTGAGACTGTGACTCCTGGTTTACACGCCCAGCCAGGGCAAACATCCTCCCTGCATCTATCCTGTCAAGCCTTGCAAGAATTTTACATGTTTCAATGAGATCACCTCTCATTCTTCTAAACTCTAGAGAATATAGGCCGAGTCTACTCAATGTCTCATCATAGAACAATGCCCCCATCCAAGGAATCAGTCTGGTGAACCTTCGTTGCACTCCCTCAATGCAAATATATCCTTCCTTAGGTAAAGAACCAAAGGTACACAATACACCAGATGTGGGCTCACCAGGGCACTATATAATTGTGGTAAGACATCTTTACTCCTAAACTCAAATCCTCTTGTAATAAAGGCCAACATATAATTTGCTTTCTTAATTGCTTGCTGGACCTGCATGTTAACTTTCAGTGATCCGTGTACAAGGACACCCAGGTCAATCTGAATACCATTTTCCAATCTCTCACCATTTCAAAAAATATTCTGCTTTTCTATTTTTCCTACCAAAGTTGATAACTTCACATTTCTCCGCGTTGTATTCCATTTGCCATGTTCTCGCCCACGCACTTAGCCTGTCTATATCCCCTTGAAGTCTCTTTGCATCCTCCTCACAACTTACATTCCCACCTAGCTTTGTATCATCAGCAAACTTGGATATATTACTTTTGGTCCCTTTATCCAAATCATTGATATAGATTGTGAATAGCTGGGGCCTAAGCACTGATCCTTACGGCACCCCACTAGTTACAGTCTGCCAACCTGTTTATTCCTACTCTCTGTTTTCTGTCTGTTAACCAATCCTCAATCCATGCTAGTATATTACTCCCATGAGCCCTAATTTTGTTTAATAACCTCTTGTGTGGCACCTTATCGAATGCCTTCTGAAAATCCAAATACACCACATCCACTGGTTTCACCCTTATCTATTCTGCTAGCTACAACCTCAAAAAACCTCAAAAAACTCCAACAGATTCATCAAACATAATTTACCTTTCATAAATCCGTGTTGACTATTATTATTTTCTAAGTGCCCTGTTACCACGTCCTTAATAATAGATTCTAGCATTTTCCCTACTACTGATATCAGGTTAACTGGTGTGTAGTTCCCCGTTTTCTCTCTTCCTCCTTTCTTAAATAGCGGGGTTACATTTGCTATCTTCCAATCCGCAGGAACCATTCTAGAATCTATGGAATTTTGGAAGAAAATTGCCGTTGAGAAGGTGGTGGTGAGCTGCCTTCTTGAACCGCTGCAGTCCGTGTGGTGAAGGTGCTCCCACAGTGTTGTTAGGGAGGAAGTTCCAAGATTTTGACCCAGCGACGATGAAGGAACGGCGATATATTTCCAAGTCAGGATGTTGTGTAACTTGGAGGGGAACTTGCAGGTGATGGTGTTCCTGTCATGTTTGTAACCTTCACATAACTGTAACCAATATGTAACAACACTGTACACTGTATACAACTGTGAAATACACACCTTGACCACAGGGGGTGAACTTGTGGGAGACACCCCTTACCTGGTCAGCCAGGTACTTAAAGGGAGGTTCCACGTAGGCTCAGCGCTCCTTGGTCCGGGGAATAAAGGTGCAGGTCATGAGTGACCTTGTCTGCAGTATATGCCTCGTGTGAATATGTTCTAGAGTTGAGAGCTCTACATCTGGCGACGAAAAACGGGAATCACTGAACCACGAGGATGGCCACCGGTAACACAGAGGAGCGTTACTGTGTGGGTGAGGACTGGGACGATTTTGTGGAGCGACTCCAGCAGACCTTTGTCACAAAGGACTGGCTGGGAGTGGAAGCGGCCGACAAGTGGAGGGTGCATCTACTGACAAGCTGCGGGACAAAAACGTACGTGCTGATGAAAGACCTGCTTGCACAAGTTCTTCGAAGAGCTCAGCCAGCTGATCAGCGAACATCTGAAACTGGCGAGCAACGTACACATGGCCCGGCACCGGTTCTACACACACCAGCGTCGGGAAGGGCAAAACATCTCGGACTTCGTTGCAGACCTGAGGCGCTTGGCCAGGCTGCTCAGAGAGGCCATAAGTTCACAGACACCTGCAGGGGGGAGATGTTAAGGGATTTTTTTCATTGAGAGCATTAGTCATGCCGGTATTTTCAGGAAGCTTATTGAGGACAAGGACTTGACTTTGGAAAGGGCAGCTTTGATAGCTCAGACCTTCCTGGCGGGGGAAGAGGAGACCAAGATAATTTATGCAAGCAGCCCTGGTTTTAACGTTGCGATGAACCAGGGAGTTAATGTTGTAAAAGCGATACAGAACCCCGCAGGCAGGCAAGTGCAATTCGACACCGACCAGACAGACAGGCAAGAGCAATTCGACACCGACCAGGCAGACAGGCAAGGGCAATTCGACACCGACCAGGCAGGCAGGCAAGGGCAATTCGACACCGCCCAGGCAGCAACAGGCTCGAGGGTGGGACAGCAACAGAGACAATGGCAGGAGGATCGGCAGTTCACGCCATCAAGAGGAACAATGCGTCCGGTGATGGGACAATTGACACCCACCACCAAAGTGCTTAGAAACAACCAAGGGGACAATCAGAGAGGAATGCCTGGTAACAGCCCCTTTGTGAACAACAATCTCAGCCAATGCTGGAGATGCGCGGGTAGACATACTGCTAAAAGCTGCAAGTTCCAGCAGTTCACCTGCAGGAATTGTAATGCCAGAGGACATTTGGCTAAAATGTGCAAAAAGGCTGCAGCGAGGTTAATCTATGAAACAGAGGAATCAGACGAGGGGTCTGCAATGCAGGATGATGCCTGGGGCTAAGCCATGGATACTGAGGTTCAGAGGGTTCATGTGGCTGATGTCCGCAGCTCATACAGTAAAACGCCACCCATGATGATGAAAGTTTTATTGAATGGCATCCCGGTGCGCATGGAGCTGGATACGGGAGCCAGCCAGTCCCTTATGAGCGTCCAACAATTTGAGAGACTATGGCCACACAGGGCTGGCATGCCCAAACTGGAACGCATTGATATGCAGCTACGCACGTACACCAAAGAAATCATCCCAGTGCTGGATAGTGCAAACCTGGTGGTAACACACAATAGATCACAAAACCGCCTGCCACTCTGGATTGTTCCGGGAAATGGCCCCGCGCTTTTGGGAAGGAGCTGGCTAGCCGAGATGAACTGGAAATGGGGAGATGTGCATGCCATTTCGTCTGTGGAGCGAAGTTCATGCTCGCAGGTCCTACAAAAATTCGGGTCACTGTTTCAACCCGGTGTCAGAACGTTCAAAGGCACCAAAGTAGTGATACACATTACCCCGGATGCCAGACCAGTGCACCACAAAGCCAGAGCCGTGCTGTATGTGATACGTGAGAAAATTGAGAGTGAATTGGACAGGCTGCTCAGAGAGGGCATAATTTCGCTCATTGAATTCAGTGACTGGGCAAGTCCCATTGTTCCTGTCCTTAAAGCGGATGGCTCGATCAGGATCTGCGGCGACTATAAAGCCACCATCAACCAAGTGTCGCTGCAAGACCAATACCCGCTCCCGAGAGCGGAGGACCTTTTTGCCACATTGGCAGGTGGCAAGCTGTTCACTAAGTTGGACCTCACTTCGGCCTACATGACTCAAGAACTGGCTGAAGAATCCAAGCTTCTGACCACCATCACGACGCACAAAGAACTATTCATCTACAACAGGTGTCTATTTGGCATTCATTCAGCGGCCGCAATCTTGCAGAGGAACATGGAAAGCTTGCTCAAATCCATTTCCGGCACAATCGTATTCCAAGACGATATCCTAATAAAGGGTTGAGACACCGAGGAACACCTACACAACCTGGAGGAGGTGCTACGCCGACTGGACCGGGTAGGCCTGCGGCTGAAAAAGGCCAAGTGTGTGTTGTTGGCCCCAGAGGTCGAGTTTTTGGGCAGGAGGGTTGCCGCAGACGGGATCTGGCCTACCGAATCCAAAACAGAGGCGATCCGTTGTGCGCCCCGGCCCGGCAACACATTGGAATTGCGATCGTTCCTGGGACTTTTGAACTATTTCGGGAACTTCCTGCCTAACTTAAGCACATTGTTGGAGCCGTCACATGTGCTCCTGCGTAAGGGTTGCGACTGGTTCTGGGCAGACTGTCAGGAATGGGCTTTCAACAGGGTGCGGAACCTGCTTTGTTCTAACAAACTGTTGACTTTGTATGACCCCTGTAAAACACTAGTTTTAACATGCGATGCATCATCATATGGGGTTGGGTGTGTGTTGCAGCAGGGAAATAACGATGGCCGACTACAACCGGTGGCTTATGCCTCCAGGTCGCTCTCCCAGGCAGAGCGTGGGTACGGCATGGTCGAAAAGGAAGTACTCGCTTGCGTTTACGGTGTGAAAAAGATGCACCAGTATCTTTTCGGCAGACCGTTCGAGTTAGAAATGGATCACAAGCCGTTAACATCCCTGTTGTCCGACAGCAAGGCTGTCAATGCCAAGGCGTCAACTCACATACAGCGATGGGCTCTTACGCTGGCTGCATATGACTACACCATACGGCACCGGCCAGGCACTGAAAATTGCGCTCACGCACTCAGCTGGCTCCCACTGGCCACCATCGAGGGGGCAGCGGAGCAAAGCGCTGAGATGGTCATGGCCGTTCAGGTTTTTGACACCACAGGCTCCCCCATCACAGCCCGCCAGATCAAACTCTGGACCAACAGGGACCCCCTCCTATCCATGATAAAGAAATGTGTTCTGACTGGGGATTCGGCGCCTGCACACTGGGCATGCCCCGAGGAGGTCAGACCGTTTCAGAGACGGATGGATGAGCTCTCCATCCAAGCCGACTGCCTACTATGGGGCAGCCGGGTGGTCGTGCCCCAGAAAGGAAGGGAAGCATTCATCAGGGAACTCCACAGCGAGCACCCTGGCATTGTGCTAATGAAGGCCATTGCCCGGTCACATGTATGGTGGCCGGGGATTGACTCAGACCTGGAACACTGGGTTCGCAGGTGCACGACGTGTGCCCAGCTGGGCAATGCCCCCAGGGAGGTCCCGCTCAGCCCATGGCCCTGGCCCACCAGGCCATGGTCACGCATCCACGTGGACTATGCGGGGCCGTTCATGGGAAAAATGTTCTTGATTGTAGTCGATGCATACTTGAAATGGATCGAGTGCATCATATTAAACTCGTGCACGACATCCATCACCGTGGAGAGTCTGCGCACGGTTTTCGCGACCCACGGCTTGCCGGACATCCTGGTCAGCAACAATGGCCCGTGTTTCACCAGCCATGATTCCAGGAGTTTAAGTCGGGTAATGGCATTAAACACGTCCGGACGGCACCGTTCAAGCCGGCTTCCAATGGCCAGGCAGAACGTGCGGTCTAAGTCATAAAACAAGGCGTGCTCCGTATCCAGGGACCCTCTCTTCAGTACCGCCTATCGCGCCTCCTGCTGGCCTATAGGTCCCGCCCGCACTCGCTCACGGGAGTCCCGCCAGCGGAACTCCTCATGAAACGCACGCTCAAAATGCGGCTGTCCCTCATTCACCCAAGCCTGGCAGACATTGTTGAGGGCAAGCGGCAGTCCCAAACCGAGTGTCATGATCGAAACTCAAGGGGGAGGTGTATAGAAATGGATGACCCGGTATTTGTGCTTAACCATGCACTAGGACCCAAGTGGCTTGAGGGCACCGTAATTGGTAAAGAGGGAAATAGGGTCATAGTGGTCAGACTAAACAATGGGAAGATATGCCGCAAACATCTGGACCAGGTAAAGAAAAGGTTCAGCATGGACACTGAGGAACCTGAAATAGACCATGGGATGTCAACCACACCACTGCCAGTGAACGAGCAACAAGGACAGTGAACAGCATGCACAGTCCCTGCGGCCAGCCCGGACAGGCCGGAACCAACTCAGGCGACAGAGACGCTTGCCACGGCTCAACCACCAGAGCCACAACTGCGGCGCTCCATGAGAGAGCGTCGACCACCTGAAAGACTCAATCTTTGACCCAAAGACATTGGGGGGGTGGGGGGGAAAGGTGATGTCATGTTTGTAACCTTCACATAACTGTAACCAATATGTAACAACACTGTACACTGTATACAACTGTGAAATATACACCTTGACCACAGGGGGTGAACTTGTGGGAGACACCCCTTACCTGGTCAGCCAGGTTATTAAAGGGAGGTTCCACGCAGGCTCAGCACTCCTTGGTCCGGGGAATAAAGGTGCAGGTCATGAGTGGCCTTGTCTGCAGTATATGCCTCGTGTGAATATGTTCTAGAGTTGAGAACTCTACAGTTCCCATACGCCTAATACCCTTGTCTTTTGAGGTGTTAGAGGTTGCGGGTTCAGGTTTTTGAGAAACCTACATGAGGCCCAAGGCCTAAGGAAAGACTAGCAAGGTCAGGCAAGGTAAATGAGGAAGAAGGGATTAAGTGCGGTTGATTAGGGCCTTAAAGGCTTGTAAATTGTAGGAGGGAAAGAAGATTATTGGAGACCAGGGGAGAACCTGTTTTGAGGTCTTTGGCGAGGCGGTGGGGAGGGGGTGGGGGCGGCGGGATGGAAATGAAGACATGAGTAATGTTAACACCATACCACTTTCCTGGTTACAATGTACTGAGAGGGTGAGTTTACCCTTGGTGCATTGAGAGTGTGCGGAAGTCACTTTTAGCCACATTCACAGGCATGTGCTAATTTACCCTGCGCACTGCGAGAAGGGGTGCATTATAGCTAATGCACAACTGAGGAGCCATTCACAACACACCTACGCTAATCTGCTGAGCCACTTGTTAAACTACTGACCATGTACTCACTGGGCTCAAACTGAAAGGGCTCATGTGTACTGCCCATGCTGTTCGTGCTTTTCCCCTGGATTGGCTCAGTCAACAGCATGGGTATCACAGAATCACAGAATGATACAGCACAGAACGAGGCTGTAATGTATTTGCTTCATGGGTTCTTTGCTGAAGAATTTATAGCAACACGGTGTTATTAAGGACTAGTTGGTTTACCAGCAAAAATTTAACAATCAGACTACACATTACCAGTTCATCCACTAGGCTCACAACCACCTGCCTCATCGTGGATCTTCCGAACCCAACTGGCTGGGGTTTTATTGAGTCTTGTGAACATCACGTGACTGGCTAAGCCACTCCCAACTCAACAGCTCTACAAATATTTTAATAAAACTATAAATCAAGGGCTCCCCCCTAAAAAAGGGGGCACCAAAACCGACAAACTCACAAATTAAACTTTGGACGTTAAACAATAAAACTTTTTAGACAATAAAGGGTCAAATTCAAATTTGGTTGCCGGGGGTGATGATGCACTCCAGAACCTCCGGTGCCAACCTCTCACGGAGGCCTCGAACGTACTGGTGGATACCATGTGCTCCATCTCCAGGGACACCCTGGCTCGATTGTAACCCCGGAAGAGAGGCAGGCAGTCGGTCTGAACAATCCCCTCGACCGCCCACTGCCTGGACCGGTTGACAGCTCTACAAACCTGTGAGCATACGTTACAGAGGCCATTCAGCCCATCGTCCCTGTTCCAACTCTTTGAAAGAGCTATCCAATGGGCCCCACTCCCCGATCCCTACCCCATTCCTTGCATCTTTGCCCCTTCTAGTATTTATCCAATTCCCGTTGGATAGTTACTATTGAATCTGCTTCCACTGCCCTCTCAGGCAGAGCATTCCACATCGTGACAACTCGCTACATAATAAAAAAATCTCGCCTGGTTCTTTTGCCAATCACCTTAAATCTGTGTCCTCTGGTTACCGACCCACCTACCGGTGGATAGAGTTTCTCCCTATTTACTCCATCAAAACCCTTCATGATTTTGAACACCTCAATCTTCTGTGCTTTAAGGAGAACAATCCCAGCTTCTCCAGTCTCTCCAGAACACAAGTAACGGTGGTGAGGAGCTCAAAGCTGTCATGGCAATCATTTCACTTCCCTTATACAAAAATTGCTAGCTTGTGGTAAAATAGTTACTTAATTAAATAATGTGCCTCACTGCCTTTTTCATTTGGCCACCATCACCTACAAGATATATTCCAATCAACAGAACAGTTCTACAGTTTTCAAGAACTGTCAGAATGAAATCATATAACATGCCTCAACAGAAAGAATGTGTTCGTGCAAAACAATACAGCACTATTCATTGGAAATGTCATGAAATAATACCACAGGGAATGCCGTTTCAGCTTAGGATAATCTTGATAATTATCAATCTGTTATTTTAATATAAAAATGAATGAAAAAAGAGAGAGAATTCAAGTATTCCCAGACTTACAGGACCAATAGCCAACCGCAGTGCTCAGTTCAAAGGGAGTC
The DNA here is from genome assembly GCF_044704955.1 of Pristiophorus japonicus. Lineage (NCBI taxonomy): Eukaryota > Metazoa > Chordata > Chondrichthyes > Pristiophoridae > Pristiophorus > Pristiophorus japonicus. The sequence continues at coordinate 243,926,282 of NC_091979.1, forward strand.
ATCTTAACACATCATAACCTAGTGTCCAGACAAACCTTGTGAGGTCCACCATTTTGATGGCTGTATTGTATGGCACAGTTAAATTCAATCGTGTTATAGGCAGAACGCCAACTGACGTAGTAAATTTCAGCAGACTAGTTAGTGGCATTTTTTCCATATTCATCCTGGCCGTCGCTGGCATTTATTGCCCATCCCGAGTTGCCCTGATACAACCGACTGGCTTGTTAGTGTCATGTATTCTACTGTCATTGTAATCCATGTATAAACTGACCTAAGTTGTACACCGTGAGAACACTGACACAATTTTGAAATTGTGGGAGACACTCCTAACATGGACTTTCAGGTATAAAAGGGGAAGCTCCACCCATCTTCTTCACTTCAGTGCTGGCAAATAAAGGTTACTGGTCACAGAGTGACCTTTTCTCTAGTATGGGCCTCGTGTGCATTTGTACTGTATAGTAAGGACATATTATTGGTGACGAGGATGGGATTTAAGGACGGGCCCGATGTAAGCCCTACGAGGCCAAATGGACACTGGGGGAAATCGCTGGAAGCTGAAGTTCAGCGAGTTCATGTGGAGCACATATGCAGTTCATACACCAGTTCACCACCGATAATGATGAAAGTGCTCCTCAATGGCATCCCAGTATTAATGGAGCTAGACACGGGGGCCAGCCAGTCCCCGATGAGTATCAAACAGTTCGACAAGTTGTGGGCGTCCAACGCCAGGAGGCCAAAATTATTGCCGATTGACGCACAGCTACGGACATATACAAAGGAGATCATTCCGGTGCTAGGCAGCGTCACGGTAGTCGTGACCCACAAAAATTCAGAGAACAGGTTGCCACTCTGGATTGTTCCGGGGGACGGTCCCGCACTGCTGGGGAGGAGTTGGCTTGCTGTCATGAACTGGAAATGGGGCGCTGTCAATGCAATTTCTTCTGTGGAGCGAATATCATGCTCACAGGTTCTGGACAAATTTGACTCACTATTTCAACCCGGCATCGGCACTTTCATGGGGACCAAGGTCGTGATTCACATAAACCTGGACGCCAGGCCAGTACACCACAAGGCCAGAGCGGTGCCGTACGTGATGCGGGAAAAGATAGAAGGTGAATTGGACCGCCTGCTGAGGGAAGGCATCACCTCGCTAGTCGAATTCAGTGACTGGGCGAGCCCGATTGTGCCGGTGCTCAAGGCAGATGGGTCGGTCAGGATATGTGTGAATGAATGAATTACAACAATTGTACATTCCTGTCTGGCGTAAAAATAAAAAAGGGAAGGTGGCTCAACCGTGGCTATCTAGGGAAATCAGGGATAGTATTAAAGCCAAGGAAGTGGCATACAAATTGGCCAGAAATAGCAGCGAACCTGGGGACTGGGAGAAATTTAGAACTCAGCAGAGGAGGACAAAGGGTTTGATTAGGGCAGGGAAAATGGAGTACGAGAAGAAGCTTGCAGGGAACATTAAGGCGGATTGCAAAAGTTTCTATAGGTATGTAAAGAGAAAGAGGTTAGTAAAGACAAACGTAGGTCCCCTGCAGTCAGAATCAGGGGAAGTCATAACGGGGAACAAAGAAATGGCAGACCAATTGAACAAGTACTTTGGTTCAGTATTCACTAAGGAGGACACAAACAACCTTCCGGATATAAAAGTGGTCAGAGGGTCTATTAAGGAGGAGGAACTGAGGGAAATCCTTATTAGTCGGGAAATTGTGTTGGGGAAATTGATGGGATTGAAGGCCGATAAATCCCCAGGGCCTGATGGACTGCATCCCAGAGTACTTAAGGAGGTGGCCTTGGAAATAGCGGATGCATTGACAGTCATTTTCCAACATTCCATTGACTCTGGATCAGTTCCTATCGAGTGGAGGGTAGCCAATGTAACCCCACTTTTTAAAAAAGGAGGGAGAGAGAAAGCAGGGAATTATAGACCGGTCAGCCTGACCTCAGTAGTGGGTAAAATGATGGAATCAATTATTAAGGATGTCATAGCAGCGCATTTGGAAAATGGTGACATGATAGGTCCAAGTCAGCATGGATTTGTGAAAGGGAGATCATGCTTGACAAATCTTCTGGAATTTTTTGAGGATGTTTCCAATAAAGTGGACAAAGGAGTACCAGTTGATGTGGTATATTTGGACTTTCAGAAGGCTTTCGACAAGGTCCCACACAGGAGATTAATGTGCAAAGTTAAAGCACATGGGATTGGGGGTAGTGTGCTGACGTGGATTGAGAACTGGTTGTCAGACAGGAAGCAAAGAGTAGGAGTAAATGGGTACTTTTCGGAATGGCAGCCAGTGACTAGTGGGGTACCGCAGGGTTCTGTGCTGGGGCCCCAGCTGTTTACATTGTACATTAATGATTTAGACGAGGGGATTAAATGTAGTATCTCCAAATTTGCGGATGACACTAAGTTGGGTGGCAGTGTGAGCTGCGAGGAGGATGCTATGAGGCTACAGAGTGACTTGGATAGGTTAGGTGAGTGGGCAAATGCGTGGCAGATGAAGTATAATGTGGATAAATGTGAGGTTATCCACTTTGGTGGTAAAAACAGAGAGACAGACTATTATCTGAATGGTGACAGATTAGGAAAAGGGAAGGTGCAACGAGACCTGGGTGTCATGGTACATCAGTCATTGAAGGTTGGCATGCAGGTACAGCAGGCGGTTAAGAAAGCAAATGGCATGTTGGCCTTCATAGCGAGGGGATTTGAGTACAGGGGCAGGGAGGTGTTGCTACAGTTGTACAGGGCCTTGGTGAGGCCACACCTGGAGTATTGTGTACAGTTTTGGTCTCCTAACTTGAGGAAGGACATACTTGCTATTGAGGGAGTGCAGCGAAGATTCACCAGACTGATTCCCGGGATGGTGGGACTGACCTATCAAGAAAGACTGGATCAACTGGGCTTGTATTCACTGGAGTTCAGAAGAGTGAGAGGGGACCTCATAGAAACGTTTAAAATTCTGAAGGGTTTGGACAGGTTGGATGCAGGAAGAATGTTCCCAATGTTGGGGAAGTCCAGAACCAGGGGTCACAGTCTAAGGATAAGGGGTAAGCCATTTAGGACCGAGATAAGGAGAAACTTCTTCACCCAGAGAGTGGTGAACCTGTGGAATTCTCTACCACAGGAAGTAGTTGAGGCCAATTCACTAAATATATTCAAAAGGGAGTTAGATGAAGTCCTTACTACTCGGGGGATCAAGGGGTATGGCGTGAAAGCAGGAAGTGGGTACTGAAGTTTCATGTTCAGCCATGAACTCGTTGAATGGCGGTGCAGGCTAGAAGGGCTGAATGGCCTGCTCCTGCACCTATTTTCTATGTTTCTATGTTTCTATGTGGTGATTACAAGGCCACCATCAATCGGGTATCACTCCAAGGCCAGTACCCGCTACCGAGAGCGGAGGACCTCTTTGCGACGCTATCCGGTGGCAAATGTTTTTCAAAATTGGACATGACCTCAGCTTACATGACCCAGGAGCTGGCGCGTGAGTCGAAGAAGCTGACCACCATCACGACACACGAGGGATTGTTTGAGTACAACATGGAAAGTCTCCTCAAGTCAATTCCAGGGACGGTGGTTTTTCAGGACGACATCCTCATCACGGGTTATTTTACTGAAGAACACCTCTACAACCTGGAGGAGGTGCTACGCAGACTGGACCGGATAGGTCTGCGACTGAAAAAGGCGAAGTGCGTCTTCCTAGCTCCAGAGGTAGAATTCCTGGGGATGAGGGTAGCAGCAGACGGGATCAGCCCTACTGCGTCCAAAACGGAAGCGATCCAGAGAGCACCCAGACCCCGTAACACGACGGAGTTGCGTTCGTTCCTGGGGCTCCTGAATTATTTTGGTAACTTTCTTCCCAAATTGAGCACGCTGCTAGAGCCGCTACACGTGCTCCTACACAAAGGTCGTGAATGGGTCTGGGGGAATAGCCAGGAAAGGACTTTTGATAGAGCATGCAATTTGTTATGCTCCAATAATCTGTTAATGCTATATGACCCATGTAAGAAACTTGTTTTAATGTGCGATGCGTCGTCCTATGGGGTCGGGTGTGAGTTGCAGCATGTTAATGCCAAGGGTCAGTTACAGCCGGTAGCTTATGCCTCCAGAAGTCTGTCCCAGGCAGAACGGGGCTACGGGATGGTAGAAAAGGAAGCGCTTGCATGTGTATATGCAGTAAAAAAAATGCACCAGTACCTGTTTGGCAGGAAATTTGAGCTGGAGACAGATCACAAATCCTTAACGTCCCTTTTGGCCGACAACAAGGCCATGATTGCAAATGCGTCGGCCCGCATACAGAGGTGGGTACTCACGTTAGCCGCCTATGACTATACAATTCAGCATGTACCGGGCACTGAAAACTGCGCCGATGCACTCAGCAGGCTCCCACTAGTCACCACCGAGGGGACAACCGAGCTTGCTGCTGAGATGGTCATAGCTGTTGAAGCTTTTGAAAGCGAAGGCTCACCCGTGACAGCCCGTCAGATCAAAGTCTGGATAAATAGAGAGCCGCTACTGTCTTTGGTCAAGAAACGTGTCCTGAATGGGGTCTGGGCAGCCACATATGGGGCATGCCCTGAGGAATTTAAACCATTTCACAGGCTCAAGGATAAACTCTCGATTCAGGCCGATTGCCTACTATGGGATAACCGAGTAGTCATGCCCCAGATGGGCAGAGAGGTGTTTATCAGAGAACTTCACAATGAGCACCCGGACATTGTCATGATGAAGGCAATTGCCAGGTCACACGTTTGGTGGCCAGGGATAGATGCAGACCTGGAACTCTGTGTTCACAGGTGCAACACGTGTGCCCAGCTGGGCAATGCACCCAGGGAAGCCCCCCTTAGCCCCTGGTCCTGGCCCGCCAAGCCATGTGGACTACGCAGGTCCTTTCATGGGTAAAATATTTTTGGTTGTACTCAAAATGGGTCGAGTGTGACATTCTCAATTCAAGCACATCCTCTGCCACAGTAGAAAGTCTACGGGCAATGTTCGCCACCCATGGACTACCGGACGTCTTGGTTAGCGACAATGGCCCGTGCTTTACAAGCATTGAATTCCAGGAATTCATGGCAGGAAATGGTATCAACCATGTCAGAACGGCACCGTTCAAGCCGGCCTCAAACGGCCAGGCGGAACAAGCAGTGCAGATAATCAAACAGGGGATGCTCAGAATCCAAGGGGGTTCCCTACAAAGCCGCTTATCACGCCTCCTGTTGGCCAATAGATCCCGATCACACTCGCTCACAGGGGTTCCACCCGCAGAGCTGCGAATGAAAAGGATACTCAAAACCAGGTTATGCCTTATACACCCCACCATGAAAGAAATTGTTGAGAGCAGGCGCCAGTCACAATGTGACTACCATGACAGGAATGCGAGGGCGCGATGTATTGATGTCAATGACCCTGTCTTTGTCCTCAACTACGCTGCAGGGCCCAAATGGCTCGCAGTCACTGTGATTGCCAAAGAGGCGAATAGGATTCTGGTAGTTAAACTTACCAATGGACAAATCTGCCGCAAACACGTGGATCAAACAAAAAGAAGGTTCAGCAACCCCATAGAAGAAGCAGAGGAAGAACACGATGTAGAGTTCACTCCACCACAGGTGACCGAACACCGGAACCAAGTGGAGGAGAGCCCAGTCACTGTGGGCAGACCGGACAGGCCTGAGGCACCACAAACAGCAGACACTCAGGCCAGCACCCAAAAACTGGAGCCCCAACTCAGGCGCTCTACAAGGGAGCATAAACCACCAGAGAGACTTAACCTGTGATCCCAATAAGACTTTGTGGGGGGAGGTAATGTCATGTATTCTACTGTCATTATAACCCATGTATAAACTGACCTAAGTTGTACACCGTGAGAACACTGACCACTAGGTGGTGAACTTGTGGGAGACACTCCTAACCTGGACTTTCAGGTATAAAAGGGGAAGCTCCACCCATTTTCTCCACTTCAGTGCTGGCTAATAAAGGACAGGTCACAGAGTGACCCTCTCTCTAGTATGGGCCTCATGTGCATTTGTATTGTATAGTAAGGACATATTAGTTCGACCACTTCAGAGTCAACCACGTTGGCGTGGGACTGGAGTCACATAGGGGACCAGACAGGTTTTCTTTCCTAAAGGACATCAGAGAAACAGTTGGGTTTTTAACAACAATCCGACAGCTTCGTGGTCATCTTTTTACTGAGACAAAGCTTTCATAGAATCATAGAAATTTACGGCACAGAATTAAGCCATTCAGCCCACTGTGTCTGTCCCAGCCAAAAAAAGAGCTACCCAGCCTAATCCCACATTCTAACTCTTGGTTCTTAGTCGAAAAAAGAGCTATCCAGCGTAATCACACTTCAAGTGCAAATCCAAGTACTTTTTAAAATGTGGTGAGGGTTTCTGCCTCTATCATCCTTTCAGGCAGCGAGTTCCAGACCCCCACCACCCTCTGGGTGAAAAAAGTTCTCAATTCCCCTCTAATCCTTCTACCAATTACTTTAAATCAATGCCCTCTGCTTGTTGATCTTTCTGCTAAGGGAACTAGGTCTTTCCTATCCACTCTATCTCAGCCCCTCGTAATTGTATACACCTCAATTAAATCTCCCATCGGCCTCCTCTGTTTTTCTTATTTTTCCAGGTTTCTTAATCTAAATTCAAATTCTCAAACTGCCTTGGTGGGATTTGAATTCAACGGTCTCTGGATTATTAGTCCAATGACATAACCACTGCACTACCGTCCCCGTGTTGAACCGATGTGTGCAACCAATCAATCCAAAGTTAACATTGCCACATAGTTTTGTGCTCCACTCACTCTTCAGTTTTGCCAATATGGTGCATTACAGGAACATAAGTGAGGGTCTTAACATCGATGGTAGCCCATGCCCTAGGCCCCCACATGGGGCATTGACGGCACATGCAGCATTTTCCCGACAGAACAGTCTGGCACTTTCTGCAATCTCTTTGCCGCTCCACGCATTTCTCTCAACCCACATCTTTATCTTGTCTGTCAGCTCACTCTAACAACCCCTCCCACCCATTCCTTCCATTGTTCCAACAGCAGCTATTGAACAGAAGCCAGATGCATCTTTTCCATTAAAAGTCAAGCAGAAGCTATTTGGGCAAAAGGCCTTTAACTGCTCTTTGACAATCTTCTTTATTATGTTAAGAAAGACTTGCATTTATATAGCGCCTTTCACGACCACCGGATGCCTCAAAGCGCTTTATAGCCAATGAAGTACTTTTAGAGTGTAGTCGCTGTTGTAATGTTGGAAACGCGGCAACCAATTTGCGCACAGCAAGCTCCCACAAACAGCAATTGTTATTCAAGAATCACAGCGTTGATGTCAGTGGTGCTTGAAGAAACACACATCAAACACATCCACCAGTTCCACACAAGAGGATATATCGCGGGTTTTGAGCTAATCACTTGCAATAACCCGCATCATCATCATAGGCGGTCCCTCGAAGCGAGGATGACTTGTTTCCACGCCAAAAAGGGATGAGTTCACAGGTGTTTCAATGAAGGACCGAATATTCCAGATCCCGAACTAAATCCTGAAGGGTGGAAGATGCCTATGCGTGGATTTTTTTAACGTGTGGTGGCCTTTGCACCCCAGCCACCACACGGGCTTGACAGTGGCAAGGATTACCCAAGACTAACTGGAAACCAGCTCTGCTGCACAGACCGAGCATGCACACATATCTCAGGGTGGGCTGGCCCATGCTGCCCCTGGGCCCTCGCCTCTTCTGGGCCCCAGATTCACGCCTCTCCTGGGCCCCGGTCATTACCCTCTACAAACTCTTGCTGCTCCTTCGCCCCTCCTGCTGTGCCTGCCCGCACTGCAATCAGTGACCTGGCTTCGTAGCCGTCACCCTCCTGCAGCAGCACGCGCTGCTCCATGCAGTGGTAGGCTGCTGCATGTTGCTCCCTCCAATGGCCCCAGCCTGCTGATGGTCTTGCAGGCTGGGACCGCACCAATTTCCGGGCTGGGCCGCTGCACACTGCTCCCTCTAATGGTCCTGGCCTGCCTGCCATGCTATGCCAAACAAGGAAATGAAGGTTGCACCGCACTCGAGCATATCAGTGTTGCTGCAGTTTTCACTGCAGCAATACCCATAGGAGAGCTAACAATTTCCAATGTCTACAAACCTCCACTCGTACAGTGGCCTGACCCACCGCTCCGTTCTAGTCACCATCCATCCGTCCATCTCGGAGACTTTAATAGCCACCGCACAATATGGGGCTATGCAGGCGCCAACTATAATGGAGAAGCAACTGTATAGTGGGCTTCACGAGAGAATAAATGCCTAAACAATCAAAAGCACCATTGATGCAGGAGCTACATGTTTAAATCCCTCCATGGCCTCACCCCTCCCTATCTCTGTAACCTCCTCCAGCCCTACAACCCTCCGAGATCTCTGCATTCCTCCAATTCTGGATTCTTGTGTATTCCCCCTTCCTTTGCCCCACCATTGGCGGCCGTGCTTTCAGTTGTCTAGTCCCTAAGCTCTGGAAATCCCTCCTCAAATCTCTGCGCCTCCCACCTCTCTCACCCCTTAAAACCTTCCTCTTTGACCAAACGTTTGGTCAACTGCCCTTGTGACTGCTTCTTTGGCTTGGTGTTAATTTTTGCCTGATAACGCTCCTATGAAACGCCTTGGGACATTGTTAAAGGCGCTATATAAATACAAGTTGTTGTTGTTGTTCACATACACGTCTTTACAGCTCCGAACAATTTTAGAGCAAGGACAAAAATTAATTCTCAACGTTCAAAGAGGAATTTACCCTTACTAAGGCCGCACCAAGTCTTTAGGATATAAGGATGTGGAATAGTTAACTCAGGTACTGGGTAGGCCATCAACAACACACTGCAGCTCAAAATAGTTGTAATATTTTATGCAGCACTCCCTAGGTAACTTGCAATGTGGCCACAAAGCTGCAGGTTTTCGCTAATGGCGTGAGTGAGCAGGTTATAAAAACAGAAAATGCTGGAAACACTCAGCGGGTCGGGCAACATCTACAGAGAGAGAAACAGAGTTAACGTTTCAGGTCGCCGACCCTTCGTCAGAACTGGAAATTGTTGGAGATGTAACAGGTTTTTAAGCAAGTGTAGGGGCAGGGCAAGTGAAGAAGGGAGGAAAGATTAAAAGGGAAGGTCTGTGATAGGGTGGAAGGCAGGAGAGATTAAGAGACAAAAGGGATGACGGTGCAAGGCAAAAGGAGATGGTAATGGAGCAAGTTAAGAAACAAAAGATGAGTCTAGATAGGGTGTAAATGGCAGAATCATCAACAGCTGCCGTGCGAAAGAGAAAAAAACAGAAAGAAAGAAAAAAATAGGGGCAGAGAATATGGTTTGAAATTGTTGAACTCGACGTTGACTCCAGAAGGCTCTAAAATTCCTTAACGAAAGATGAGGTGCTGTTGGTCGAGCTTTTGCTTTTGTATGAGTGAGCAGGTCACTGTGTTCCCCCACCCCGTGCCCACAGATTGGCGGGGAACAGGTGAGGGACAATGTTTCTCCACACGCCGAATTCCTGAGCAGGACCTGGACTCGAGAGAAGTGATCAGGAAGAGCTAAGCCAACATGGCGAGAAAATAAATAAATAAAAACAGAAATGTGACGGGAAAGTGCTTGGTTCCTGCTCCCCTCATTCCCTTCCCAGCCAACCTTCTCCGATCGACCTTCTAACAACCAGTTGCAGAATGGTGGACTGGTTCGCAAAGGTACAGGCTGTCTGCCACATTCTACACTGAAAAACTGTGGGAGAGAAACAACAAAAACAATGCACAATAAAATATATTTTCAAGCATCATTCCTGTAAATGAATTACCACATGCAGGGCTGGATTTTCGGTTTTGTTGTTTTTGGGGCGGTAATGGCAGCAGGGCGGGACAGTTAGTGCCCGGGAACAGTTTTCGCCTCAGTAAGTAACATTGGGCAGCTGGGCCCTGAGTCAGGGGGCGCAGCACTAAGGGAGGCGTTGTACACCCCTCTTGGGCACTAGGATGGGAAACTCCCGAGCTAAAGAGCCGGGCCGGGAGTGCTCCGGGAGACGTCTGGGGTGGGTGGTTGGGGGGGTGGGGGGGGGGGGGCGGGGAAACCTAAAATAAAAACGCAAAAACATTTCCAAAACATTGCCCACACCACCACAACACAACTCGCAAAATATATTAAAAGTAAAAACAATCACACTTACCTTAGGAGTCCATTACGCACCTGTTCGCTGATGGGATGGTTGGAACGGCCTGATTTCCCAGGCAGTCAGTGCGGGGCACGCTTTGGGGCGGACGGGTCAGGCAAGAGTCCAAACACACGCCGGTGTCACAACCGGGGCGTTGCACATCCGGCGAACCTCTTCCGGGTGGTGCTGCTCTGCATCGCCGCTAAACCAGACCCCGAGGATCGCTGCAGGGCGCTGGAGGCTGATTGCCCGGCCAGAACACCTCACCCTCGCCATTGCTGCTGCTCTGGGGGCGAACAAACGGAGCGTAGAAGATCCGAAAATCCAGCCCACTACATTTGTAATCCACTCCAAGATTTGGAAAGCTGTGAATGTAAGCATGAATGTATTACATGTAATAAAGGCGTATGAACACCTTGCTTCCAATGTTTCCTCTAACCTTGATGTTTGCCGCGCGATCCCTTTAAGTTTGCTGCGAGGCCGTGCATGCGCGACAGCATTTTGCCAGCGAGCGGCCTGCGCGGGATCTCACGGTCACTGTGCTCCCACACGCCCCAGGGAGGATGTTGCTTGGTTTCTTTTCATTTAAAGAAAGAATTGCATTTATATAGCGCCTTTCATGATCTCAGGATGTCCCAAAGCGCTTTACGGCCAATGAAGTACTTTTCGAAGTGCAGTCACTGTTAAGAACATAAGAAATAGAAGCAAGAGTAGGCCCTACGGCCCATCGAGACTGCTCCGTCATTGAATATATTTAAGGCGGAGATAGACAGATTTTCGAGCGATAAGGGAATAAAGGGTTATGGGGAGCGGGCGGGGAAGTGGAGCTGAGTCCATGATCAGATCAGCCATGATCTTATTACATGGCGGAGCAGGCTCGAGGGGCCAGGTGGCCTACTCCTGGTCCTGTTTCTTATGTTCTTATGTTTTATTCAATAAGATCATGACTGATCATCGACCTCAACTCCACTTTCCCTTCCGATCTCCATATCCCTTGATTCCCCTAAACTCCAAAAGTCTATCTATCTCAGTCTTGAATATAATCAGAGACTCAGCTTCCACAGCCCTCCAGGGCAGAGAATTCCCAAGATTGACAACCCTTTGAGTGAAGAAATTCACCCTCATCTCTGTCTTAAATGGCCGACCCCTTATCCTGAGACTGTGAGCCCTGGTTCTTAGACACTCCTGCCAGGGCAAACTTGTGATGTAGAAAACGTTGTTAATATATTACTACTGTTACTATTCTTTAAAAAAAAATCTCTCTTCAACAGTTGAAATCCCCACGGTATTCTGCTCCGCTCTGGTGGGGGAAGTTGTAGTGGCTTGCTCCAGTTCTTATACTCCCGACTTGTGGTAGTGTCCTCTCGCAGGTCGGGGTCGCACATGATGTTGAAGGGCCCGCGCTCCAGCTCTTTATACTCCAGATTGCGATATGTGTGCACACTGCAGCAGAGCAGGTCTCCAGTCCTCCTGGTTAACCCTTGCCACTGGATAAAGGCCTATCTCTGTCAAGCCTGTATGTGTGGTGGCTGATGTGCAACGGTCACCACACGTTGAAAAAATCCACGCACAGGCATCTTCCATCCCTGGAGTTCAGGACTGGAATATCGGGTCCTCCACTGAAACATCTGCGAACTCATCCCTTTTGGTGTAGAAGCAAATCATCTTTGTTTGAGGGACCGCGTATGATGATGGTGGGGGAAAGAGAGCCGAGTTAAGGCCCGATTCTCCCATTTCTGGCACACCCGCACTGCATCGTGGATTAGTCAGCAAGAGCTGCTTGTGACATGATCAGGATTGTTGCGTATGCAATAACTCAATAGGCTTAGTACCGTGAACTCAATCAGGTGCGACCTGACTCTACTTTATTAGTTCTCAAAATGAGGATTAACATGGAGGCTTTCTTTATAGACAAGGGCTGCACGTGTGTGTCTGTGGCCCAATGACCTCTGACGGTTGCTCCCCCTGGTGTCAGGTAAACCCAGGCATACATACATTACATCATTCCCCACCCCCGCCCAAGATCTTGGTATCAGTTTTAGTTACAAATTGAGACGGTCGGGGCTTTCCGCTCCCTAGTTGATCGTCTCATTTCAATTCCAGATCTGGGTGAGCTCTCCGAGTCATTCATGACTTGAGGCTGGGTAGCTGATCTAATGGGAGTGGCAGTGTCCATGTCGGGGATTGAAGGTCCAGATTCATTGACAACAGCAGGGTCTTCTGATGGCTGAATATGAATCGGTTGGTCATTGATGGTGTCTTCTTCAAGCTGTTCCGGTTCATCTGTGTGGCACAATTTCGTCTGATCAATGTGCCTCCTGCATGTTTTCTCATGAGTGAGCCTGACAATAAGCACCCTGTTACCCTCCTTGGTCGTAACAGTGCCAGTGACTCACTTGGGGCCTTGACTATAATTTAGCACATACACAGGATCATTAATAGAGATGTCACGTGACACGGCAGTGCGATCATGATACTACTGCTGATGTTGATGTCTGTTTTTGATGTGATCGTTAAGATCAGGGTGGACAAGTGAGAGCCTGGTCTTGAGACCTCTCTTCATCAATACTTCAGCAGGGGGGACCCCGGTAAGTGTGTGGGGTCTTGTCCTGTAACTAAGTAGTATGCGCGACAAGCGAGTCTGCAAAGAACCGTGAGTTACGCATTTCAGGCTCTGCTTGATGGTTTGGATGGCCCGCTCCGCTTGACCATTGGGCGTCGGTTTCAATGGTGCTGACCTTACGTGCTTGATACCATTGAGCCTCAAACTCTTGAAACTCCAAACTCGTGAAGCACGATCCGTTGTCACTCACAACGATGTCGGGCAGACCATGAGTGGCGAACATGGCACAAAGGCTCTCAATGTTGGCTGTGGATGTGCTGGATGACATGATTACACATTCTATCCATTTGGAATACGCATCCACCACCTCGACCATGGTTTGGATGGCCACGACCACAGACCTAGCGGAGATTCCACTGGTGCATTGCTTAACTGCATGCAAGTGTTGCACTGATGCACACATGACTCCAAATCAGAGTCAATGCCAGGCCACCAAACGTGAGACCTGGCAATGGTCTTCATCCTCACAATACCGGGATGGGTATTATGTAAATCCCGTACAAATCTCTCCCTGCCTTTCTTGGGCACAACAACACGATTACCCCATAGCAAACAATCAGATTGAATGGATATTTCCTCTTTGCGACGATTGTAAGCTTTGGTCTCATCACACACTTCCCTGGGAATGGCCGACCAATCACCACTAAGGACACAACGTTTTACAACCGATAAGATCGGATCCTCGCTGGTCCAGGTCCTAACTTGTTGAGCAGTGACAGGTGATCCTTCCCTCCCAAAGCCATCCATGACCAACAGTAGGTCTGCGGGCTGTGGCGTTTCCACCTCCGGCGTGGGCAACGGTAAACGGCTCAATGCATCGGCACAATTCTCGGTGCCAGGTCTATGGCGAATGACATAATCATAGGCAGATAATGTCAGCACCCATCTCTGGATGCAGGACGATTGGTATTGATACCTTTATGCTCTGAAAACAAAGATATGAGCGGCTTGTGATCGGTTTCAAGCTTGAAACGAAGCCCAAACGGATACTGGTGCATCTTTTAAACCCCATATACGCAGGCTAAAGCTTCTTTCTCTACCATGCCGTAGGCTCTTTCTGCTTTAGACATGCTTCTCGACGCGTATGCAACGGGTTGTAGTTTGCCCGATTCATTGGATTGTTGGAGCGTGCAACCAACCCCATGTGATGAAGCGTAACAGGCCAATATTAAACGCTTGCACGGGTCATAATGTACCAGCAATTTGTTGGAACAAAACAGATTTCTAGCCTTCTCGAAGGCCCTGTCTTGTGATACACCCTAAACCCAGTTGTCGCCTTTTCTGAGCAGCATGTGCAGTGGCTCTAATAATGTGCTCAATTTAGGTAAGAAATTACCAAAGTAGTTGAGAAGACCAAGGAACGAACGCAGCTCTGTCACATTCTGGGGTCTGGATGCATTTTTGATGGCCTCTATTTTCGAGTCTGTAGGCCTGATGCCGTCTGCAGCAATCTTCCTTCCCAGGAATTAACTTCCAGTGCCATAAAGGCGCACTTTGAACGTTTCAGCCTGAGCCCCACTTTGTCCAGACAATGTAGAACCTCTTCCAGGTTGTGCAGGTGTTCGGCAGTGGCACGACCTGTGACCAGAATGTTGTCTTGGAACACCACGGTTCTAGGGACGGACTTCAGTAAACTCCCCATGTTTCTCTGAAATATGGCTGCAGCTGAGCGAATTCCGAAAGGACACCTGTTGTAAATGAACAGCCCTTTATGCGTATTGATGCACGTAAGTTTCTTCAACGATTCGACAAGCTCCTGTGACATATAGGCTGACATCAGATCCAATTTGGTGGATGACTTTCCTCCGGCTAGCGTTGCAAACAGGTCATCAGCCTTTGATAATGGGTACTGATCCTCTTTCTAAACTTGGTTGATCGTAACCTTGTAGTCTCCACAAATCCTGACTCTTTAGCACAGGAAGAATGGGACTAGCCCATTCGTTAAATTCGACTGGTGAAATGACCCCTTCATGTTGGAGTCTGTCCAATTCGATTTTGACCTTCTCCCTCATCATGTATGGGACCACCGGGCTTTGTGATGGACGGGTCTTGCATCCAAGTCCAGGTGGATCTACACCCTGGCTCCCGTGAAGTTGCCGATGCCCGTTTCAAACAGCGAGGGAAATTTGCTCAGCACTTGAGCACACGAAGCATCATCCACCGATGACAAAGCTTTAATATCGTTCCAGTTCCACTTTATTTTTTCAAGCCAACTCCTGCCGAACAGCGTAGGACCATTGCCTGGAACGATCCACAGCGATAGATCATGAACCGCCCCATCGTACTACACCTTGACTGCTGCACTGTCAATCACTGGTATGAGCTCTTTGGTGTAGGTACGCAATTTTGCATTTACTGGACTCAGCTTGAGTTTCACACCCTTGGTGTCCCACAGCTTTTCGAAAGTTCCCTGGCTCATAATTGACTGACTCGCATCCGTGTCTAATTCCATAGATACCGGCACACCGTTCAATTTTACTTCAATCATTATCGGTTGGCTCTTTGTCAGGAACGAATGTAAACTATACATTTCCTCCTCGGGTATCTTGGGTTGCATTGCCGGATCCGCTCCGGATCAGTCCTCATCACCATGTGGTGTGTCTGCAGCACGCTTGCTGAGCTGCGGACACATTCACTGAAGGTGCTCCATTTTCGCATAGCCTCTACAAATATACTGTCTGAAATGGCACTGATGAGGCCGATGATTGCCCCCACAACGCCAACAGGGTGAAATCGGATTCATGCCCAATGGCGGACTTCGAGCAGCTACAGGTTTCGCAAACACAGTCGGGTAGGCCCTGCCAGGTGCAGCTCTGCCAACCATTCGGTCCGTCGTGCCTGTGCGGTTCTCTGAAAGAGCTATGCCCAATTAGACCCACCCCTGCTCCCTCGTGCCCCATAGCCCTGCAAATTATAATACAGATTGAACCTCCCTTATCCGGAACCCTTGGGACCTGGCCTGTGCCAGATAAGGGATTTTTCCGGATGAGGGGTGGTCACGTTAAATTGGATGGTACAGATACTGAGCAAGGGGATATCGGGGTTGGCTGGCTTGGGGCTGGGAGTGCGGCAGAGAGATCATGGGGGTGGGGGGGATGGTGGATCGCGGGGTCAGGCCAGCGATTGCGGCAGTCGGAAGCGAGGAAGGACTTCAATTTGTTCATGTCGGAGTTCTGCTCATGCGCCACCCGGTGGCCGGGAACGGTTCTGGACGAGGAGTGGTTCCGGATAAGGGAGTTCCGGATAAGGGAGGTTCAACCTGCATATATACGATTCCCTTTTGAAAGTTACTATTGAATCTGCTTCCACCGCCCTTTCAGGCACTGCATTCCAGATCAGAACAACTCGCTGGCTAAAAAAACATTCTGATCACCCCCTGTTTTTTTTGCCAATGATGTTAAATCTGTGTATTCTGGTTGCCGACAATCCTGCCAGTGGAAGCAGATTCTCTCTATCAAAAGCCCTCCTAATTTTGAACCCCTCTATAAAATCTGCCTTTAATCTTCTCTGCTCTAAAGGAAACAATCCCCGTTTCTCTATTCTTTCCATATAACTGAATTCCCTCATCCCTGGTGTAATTCTGGCAAACCTCCTGTGCACCCTCTCCGAAAGTGTGGTGCCCAGATTTAGACACAATAATCTAGCTGAGGTCTAACCAGTGATTTATAAAGATTCAGCATAACTTCCTTGCGTTTGTACTCTATAAAAGAATTTCTTCTCTACATGCTCAGATTTTTGTTGTTGTTTGTTTTCCACCCCTCAGTTGTTACCTCTGGACTATTCCAACGCACTCCTGGCTGGCCTCCCACATTCTACCCTAAGTAACCTTGAGCTCATCCAAAACTCGGCAGCCCGTGTCCTAACTCGCACCAAGTCCTGTTCAACCACCACCCCTGTGCTCGCTGACCTCAATTTCAAAATTCTCATTCTTGTTTACAAATCCCTCCATGGCCTCGCCCCTCCCAAGCACAGTAATCTCCTTCAACCCCACAACCCCGTCCCCCCCCCGCCGCTCCCCGAGATGTCTGTGCTCCTCAAATTCTGCCCTCTTGAGCATCCCTGATTATAACTGCTCAACCATTGGTGGCCGTGCCTTCTGTTGCCTGGGCCCCAAGCTCTGGAACTCCCTGCCTAAACCTTTCTGCCTTTCTACCTCTCTTTCCTTCTTTAAGACGCTCCTTAAAACCTACCTCATTGACTAAACTTTTGGTCATCTGCCGTAATTTCTTCTTGTGTGTCTCAATGTCAAATGTCTTATAATACTGCTGTGGCACGCCTTATGTTAAAGGTGCTATATAAATACAAGTTGTTGTTGTTGTAGTCCCCCAGCTGCAGATCCATGCATCATCAGAGATCTAGGAGATGGAAGCAGGACCCTAGGCTGTCTCTTGAACTGACTTTCTCCCTTCCCGTCAGCAACAGTCAGCAAGCATTTCCCCTGATGATCTGGTTGAAATCAGGAACTTGCTGTGTAAGGAATGGTCAGGTGTAAAACCCACTCCATGGTGCAGTGCTATATGTGGACTTGTATTTGCTCTGTACAGCCACAGAGGGCTCATTCCCTGGAGTCCCAAGGGATCCCACGATCCCTTTGGAGCACAGGTATTTAAGAAGGCTTCACAGGTTGGAGAGGCACTCTGGAGACCTGTAATAAAAGACTACACTTTATTTTGAGCTCAGTGTTCAGTATGACTCTTTCTCCATATACAACAACTGGCAATGAGATACAGATAGCGAACCCAATGATGCAGAGAATAGTGGGCATCCTGGAGAAATTTTCGGAGGGAGATGATTGGGAAAGTTTTGTGGAGCGACTCGACCAATACTTCGTGGCCAACGAGCTAGATGGGGAAGAGAGCGCTGCCAAACGAAGGGTGATCCTCCTCACCGTCTGTGGGGCACCAACGTATGGCCTCATGAAGAATCTGCTCACTCCAGCGAAACCCACGGAGAAATCGTACAACAAATTGTGCACACTGGTCCAAGAGTATTTGAACCCGAAGGAAAGAGTTCTACGCCTACAAAAGGTCTGAAGGCCGGAAATTGGCGAGTTATGTCGCCGCGCTGAGACGCCTTGCAGGACATTGCGAATTTGAAGGACATTTGGAGCACATGCTCAGAGACTTTTTCGTACTTGGCATTGGCCACGAAACCATACTTCGCAAACTTTTGACTGTAGAGACCCCAATGTTGAGTAAGGCCATAGCGATAGCCCAGGCGTTCATTGCCACCAGTGACAATACGAAGCAAATCTCTCAGCACACAAGTGCTGCTACAAGTACTGTGAACAAAGTGATGTTGTTTTCGAATTGTAACGTACAGGGCAGGTCACACATACCTGCAGCTACACGTCCGCAGATGTCTCAGAGTCCACCATCAACGGTGATGAATGCAAGGCCATTAACACTTTGTTGGCGCTGTGGGGGTGATCACCGTTTCAATTCATGCCGATTCAAAGGATAGGTTTGCAAGGGCTGTGGAACAATGGGACACCTCCAATGAGCATGCAGGCAAGCTGCTAAGCCTGTTAAACCTGCAAACCACCACGTTGCAGAGGAGGACAGATCCACGGAGGATCACTATGAACCAGAGCCTCAGATAGAGGAGGCAGAGGTACATGGGGTGCACACATTCACCACGAATTGTCCCTCGATAATACTGAATGTTGAACTAAATGGACACCTGGTGTCAATGCAGCAGGACACAGGCGCGAGCCAGTCCATCATGGTCAAAAAGACTTTTGAAAGGTTGTGGTGCAACAAGGCCTCAAGGCCAATCTTAACTCCAGTTCGCACGAGACCAAGAACTTACATGAAAGTACTGATTCCTGTAATCGGCAGTGCTACCGTAAAGGTCTCCTACGATGGAGCGGTGCACAAGCTTCCACTCTGGGTGGTACCGGGCGATGGTCCCACACTGCTCGGCAGGAGCTGGCTGGGAAAGATGCGCTGGAACTGGGATGATGTCCGAGCACTATCGCCCACTGACAACACATCGTGTGTCCAGGTCGTAAACAAATTTCCTTCGCTGTTCGAACCAGGCATCGGGAAATTCCAAGGAGCAAAAGTGCAGATCCACCTAATTCTGGGGATGGGACCCATACATCACAAGGCGAGAACAGTACCGTATATGATGAGAGAAAGGGTAGAGATCGAGCTAGACCGGCTGCAACGAGAGGGCATCATTTCACCGATCAAGTTCAGCGAGTGGGCCAGTCCTATTGTCCCAGTCCTCAAGGGAGATGGCACCGTCAGAATCTGTGGCAGTTGCAAAGTAACCTGCAGGACCAATACCCACTACCAAAAGCCGATGACCTCTTTGCAACGCTGGCGGGAGGAAAGACGTTCACGAAGCTGGATCTGGCTTCAACCTACATGATGCAGGAACTGGAGGAATCATCGAAGGCCCTCATCTGCATCAACACGCACAAAGGTCTTTTTGTTTATAACAGATGCCCGTTTGGAATCCGATCAGCGGCGGCGAAATTCCAGAGAAACATGGAAAGTTTACTGAAGTCGGTCTCGCACACCGTGGTCCTCCAGGACGACATCTTGGTCACAGGTCGGAACACAGCCGAGCACCTGCAGAACCTGGAGGAGATTCTTTGTCGACTCAACCGCATGGGGCTCAGTTTAAAACGCTCAAAGTGCGTTTTCCTGGCGCCTGAAATGGAGTTCCTGGGAAGGAGGACTGCGGCGGATGGCATCAGGCCCACCAACACAAAGACGGAGGCAATTGAGAACGCACCGAGGCCACAGAATGTGATGGAGCTGCGGTCGTTTCTGGGACTCTTGAACTACTTTGGTAACTTCTTACCGGGTCTCAGCACCCTGCTAAAACCACTACATGTCTTACCAAGAAAAGGGGGTGAACGGGTTTGGGGCAAAAGCCAAGATAATGCCTTTGTAAAAGCAAGAAAATTGTTACGCTCAAACAAATTGCTTGTGTTGTATGATCCATGTAAGCGTTTCGTACTAGCACGTGATGCGTCGTTATATGGCGTCGGGTGTGTATTGCAACAAGCTAATGATTTCGGGAAACTGCAACCAGTTGCTTATGCATCCAGGAGTCTGTCTAAGGCCGAGAGAGCCCACAGCATGTTTGAAAAAAAAGCGTTAGCGTGTGTCTATGGGGTAAAGAAAATGCATCAATACCTATTTGGGCTCAAATTCGAATTGGAAACTGACCAACAGCCACTTATATTCCTGTTTTCCGAAAGCAAAGCGATAAATACCAACGCATCGGCCCGCATCCAGAGGTGGGCGCTCACATTGTCCGCATACAACTACGCCATCCGCCACAGGCCAGGCACAGAAAACTGGGCCGATGCTCTCAGTAGGCTGCCATTGCCCACCACGGGGGTGAAAATGGCGCAGCCCGCAGATCTAGCCAAGGTTATGGAAGCATTTGAGAGTGAACAATCACCCATCACTGCCCGGCAGATCAAAACCTGGACAAGCCAGGACCCCTTATTATCCCGAGTCAAAAGCTGTGTGCTTCACGGGAGCTGGTCCAATGTCCCAGTGGGAATGCAGGAAGAGATAAAGCCGTTCCAGCGGCGCAAAGATGAAATGTCTATACAGGCAGACTGCCTTCTGTGGTGCAATCGAGTAGTGGTTCCCAAGAAGGGCAGAGAGACCTTCATCAATGACCTCCACAGTATCCACCCAGGCATCGTAATGATGAAAGCGATAGCCACATCCCACATGTGGTGGCCCGGTATCGATGCGGACTTAGAGTCCTGCGTTCACAGATGTAATACATGCTCGCAGTTAAGCAATGTACCCAGGGAGGCGCTGCTAAGTTTATGGGCTTCGCCCTCCAAACCGTGGTCTAGGGTACACGTCGACTATGCAGGCCCGTTCTTGGGTAAAATGTTCCTTGTGGTTGTAGACGCGTACGCCAAGTGAATTGAATGTGAGATAATGTCAGCTAGCACGTCCGCTGCCACCACTGAAAACCTGCGGGCCATGTTTGCCACTCATGGCTTACCCGATGTCCTGATGAGCGACAACGTGCCATGTTTTACCAGTGCTGAGTTCAAAGGATTCATGACCCATAACGGAATCAAACATGTCACATCTTCCCCGTTTAAACCAGCGCCAATGGTCAGACAGAGAGAGCAGTGCAAACCATCAAGCAAGGCTTGAAGAGGGTAACTGAAGGCTCACTACAGACTCGCCTATCCCGAGTCTTGCTTAGCTACCACACGAGACCACACTCGCTCACTGGGATCCACTGTTTAAACGGGGCAGATGTGACATGTTTGATCCCATTACGGGTCATGAATTCTTTGAACTCAGCACTGGTAAAACATGGCCCGTTGTCGCTTACCAGGCCATCGGGTAAGCCGTGTGTGGCAAACATGGCCCGCAGGCTTTCAGTGGTGGCAGCGGACGTGCTAGCCGACATTATCTCACGTTCAATCCACTTGGAATGCGCGTCTACAATCACAAGGAACATTTTACCCATGAACGGGACTACATAGTCGACGTGTACCCTAGACCTTGTCTTAAGTACTCATGAAAAGACACTTAACATAGAAACATAGAAACATAGAAAATAGGTGCAGGAGTAGGCCATTCGGCCCTTCTAGCCTGCACCGCCATTCAATGAGTTCATGGCTGAACATTCAACTTCAGTACCCCATTCCTGCTTTCTCGCCATACCCCTTGATCCCCCTAGCAGTAAGGACCTCATCTAACTCCTTTTTGAATATATTTAGTGAATTGGCCTCAACAACTTTCTGTGGTAGAGAATTCCACAGGTTCACCACTCTCTGGGTGAAGAAGTTCCTCCGCATCTCGGTCCTAAATGGCTTACCCCTTATCCTTAGACTGTGACCCCTGGTTCTGGACTTCCCCAACATTGGGAACATTCTTCCTGCATCTAACCTGTCTAACCCCGTCAGAATTTTATATGTTTCTATGAGGTCCCCTCTCATTCTTCTGAACTCCAGTGAATACAAGCCCAGTTGATCCAGTCTTTCTTGATAGGTCAGTCCCGCCATCCCGGGAATCAGTCTGGTGAACCTTCGCTGCACTCCCTCAATAGCAAGAATGTCCTTCCTCAGGTTAGGAGACCAAAACTGTACACAATACTCCAGGTGTGGCCTCACCAATGCCCTGTACAACTGTAGCAACACCTCCCTGCCCCTGTACTCAAATCCCCTTGCTATGAAGGCCAACATGCCATTTGCTTTCTTAACCGCCTGCTGCACCTGCATGCCAACCTTCAATGACTGATGTACCATGACACCCAGGTCTCTTTGCACCTCCCCTTTTCCTAATCTGTCACCATTCAGATAATAGTCTGTCTCTCTGTTTTTACCACCAAAGTGGATAACCTCACATTTATCCACATTATACTTCATCTGCCATGCATTTGCCCACTCACCTAACCTATCCAAGTCGCTCTGCAGCCTCACAGCATCCTCCTCGCAGCTCACACTGCCACCCAACTTAGTGTCATCCGCAAATTTGGAGATACTACATTTAATCCCCTCATCTAAATCATTAATGTACAGTGTAAACAGCTGGCTCTCGCTAGTTCACCCTGATCTACATGAACAGGTAGCGAGCAGGCTGCTTCAACAAAGTGAATACCATGATAGTGCAAATGTATCACGTGAGATTGAAGTCAATAATCCTGTATTTGTATTAAATTATGGACAAGGTCCTAAGTGGCTTCCCGGCACTGTCGTGGCCAAAGAGGGGAGCAGGGTGTTTCGGGTCAAACTTTCAAATGGACTCATTCACCGGAAACACTTGGACCAAATCAAACTCAGATTCATGGAATACCCTGAGCAACCCACCTTGGACCCTACCTTTTTTGATCCCCCAACACACACACCAGTGGCAACCGGCACTACAGTTGACCACGAAGCAGAACCCATCATCCACAGCAGCCCAGCAGGGTCCAACACACCAGGCAGCCCAGCAAGGCCATCTGCACAGCAGCCAACGAGGGCCCAACAAATGATTCAACAACACCACCTTTCACACCGAGACGATCAACCAGGGCAAGGAGGACCCCAGATCGACTCACATTGTAAATAGTTACACTATTGACTTTGGGCGGGGGGGGGAGTGTTGTTATATATGTGGACTTGTATTTGCTCTTTACAGCCACCAGAGGGCTCATTCCCCCAAGTCCCAAGGGATCCAATGGTCCCTTGGGAGCACAGGTATTTAAGAAGGCTTCACAAGTTGGAGAGGCACTCTGGAGACCTGCAATGAAAGACTACGGTCACACTTTACTTTGAGCTCACAGTCTGACTCTTTCTCCATACACAACAATCATCATCATAGGCAGTCCCTCGGAATCGAGGAAGACTTGCTTCTACTCTTAAAATGAGTCCTTAGGTGGCTGAACAGTCCAATACGAGAACCACCTTTGGCTCGTTTGCCGTGAAGGAGTTCCGAGTAGAGCACTTGCTTTGGGAACCTCGTGTCTGGCATGCGAACAATGTGGCCTGCCCGGCGAAGCTGATCAAGTGTGGTCAATGTTTCAATGCTGGGGATATTAGCCTGGTCGTGGACGCTAAAGTTGGTGCGTCTGTCCTCCCAGGGGATTTGTGGAATCTTGCGGAGACATCGTTGGTGGCATTTCTCCAGCGACTTGAGGTGTCTACTGTACATGGTCCATGTCTCTGAGCCATACAGGAGGGCGGGTATTACTACAGCTCTGTAGACCATGAGCTTGGTGGCAGTTTTGAGGGCCTGGTCTTCAAACACTCTTTTCCTCAGGCGGCCGAAGGCTGCACTGGCGCACTGGAGGCGGTGTTGAATCTCATCGTCAATGTCTGCTCTTGTTGATAAGAGGCTCCCGAGGTATGGGAAATGGTCAACATTGTCCAGGGCCGTGCCGTGGATCTTGATGACTGGGGGGCAGTGCTGTGCAGCGAGGACAGTCTATAGTAAGACACTGTGCCAATACACGGTCCTTAAACAAGGATTTCCATTGGCTGAAGACGACTGAAAACATACACGAAAGACATAATTCCCTTCAGCCACAGAAAGTTTTCCTATTCAAAGGCCGATAAAACCCAACACAGTACGAGCTAACTGCAGGCAGAGAGGAAAAGTGTTTTTTAAATTATGCTCAAGAAAATTTAGTGAAAATAAACTGAAATCAGAATCATACCATAGCTGTTGTGTATGCAATAACTGTTAGACTGAGTACTGTTTAACTCCAAGAGGTATAACCTTGGCTCCACTTTATTAAGGCCCAAAGTGACTAATATACAAAATGGCTGGCCTCTTATACTTGGGCTGCACACACGTGCGTGCGGCCAATGGCCTCCAACAGTGACGCCATCTAGTCACTAGTGATCCCAAAAGTACATACATGACAATACGCCCCTCTGAGATATTAACACAGTCTTTTACAAATTGAGACGGTCCAGTGTTTTATGCTCCCAGGTTGACTGTCTCAGTTCAACTCCAGCCTTGGGTGAGTGTTCAGAGTCTGTTGTGACTGGTGGCTGACCTGGTGGGAGTGCCAATGGCCATGTCAGAGATTGAAAGTCCATTTTCATTGAACATGTCAGTGATTGAAAGCCCTGATTCACTGATGACCACTGAGTCCTCTGATGACTGGGGGTAGGTTGGTTGATCGGCGATTGTCTCTTCCTCCGACTGTTCTGGTTCGTCTGTGTGCTGCAGCTTGGTCTGATCCATATGTTTCCTGCATGTTTGCCCATTTTTGAGCTTGACAATAAATACTCTGTTGCCCTCCTTGACCATGACAATACCAGTGATCCACTTGGGACCCTGACCTTAATTCAGAACATATACAGGATCATTTACAGAAATATCGCGTGACTCAGCTGTGCGATCGTGATACCCTTGCTGACTTTGTCTTCTATATTTAACATGATTATTTAAGTCAGGGTGTACAAGAGATAGCTTGGTTTTGAGACCTCTCTTCATCATTAGTTCAGCAGGCGAGACCCCAGTAAGTGTGTGGGGTCTTGTCCTGTAACTCAGCAGTATGCATGACAGGCGGGTCTGCAGTGACCCTTGGGTCACTTGCTTCATACTCTGCTTTATGATTGGGACAACACGCTCTGTTTGCCCATTGGATGCAGATTTAAACGGTGCTGACCTTACAAGTTTGATACCATTGAGGTTCATGAACTCTTGAAACACCTGACTGGTGAAGCACGATCCGTTGTCGCTCACAACGATGTCAGGCAGACCATGCGTCGCGAACATGACACTGAGATTCTCAATGGTAGCTGTGGCTGTGCTGGATGACATGATTATACATTCTATCCACTTCGAATATGCATCCACCACAACTAAAAACATCTTCCCCAGGAAGGGACCAGCAAAGTCTATGTGGATCCTGGACCATGGTTTGGGCGGCCACGACCACAGACTCAGCGGCGATTCCGCTGGTGCTTTGCTGAGTTGCATGCAAGAGTTGCACTGATACAAACATGATTCCAGCTCAGAGTCAATTCCTAGCCACCATACATGAGACCTGGCGATGGCTTTCATCATTACACTGCCGGGATGTGTGCTATGTAGCTCACGTACAAATTTCTCTCTCCCTTTCTTGGGTATAACAACATGATTGCCCCACAATATACAATCCGACTGAAAAGACCGTTTGTCTTTGCGACGAATGTAAGGTTTGGTCTCCTCGCACATTTGCTTGGGTATGGCAGACCAATCACCTTTGAGGATGCAACTCTACACCACCGATAAAATCAGGTCCTGGCTGGTCCAGGTCTTAACTTGTTGAGCCGTGACAGGGGTTCCTTCACTCTCAAAAACATCCATAACTAACAATAGATCTGCCGGTTGTGGCGTTTCCACCTCCGGCGTGGGCAACGGCAAATGGCTCAAGGCATCGGCAAAATTCTCGGTGCCATGTCTATGGCGAATGATATAATCATAAGTGGATAATGTCAGTGCCCACCTCTGGATGCGCGATGAAGCATTGGTATTGATACCTTTGTTTTCAGAGAACAGTGAAATGAGCGGCTTGTGATCTGTCTCCAGTTCAAACCGAAGACCAAACAGGTACTGATGCATCTTTTTAACCCCATACACATAGGCGAGTGCTTCTTTGTCTACCATGCTGTAGGCTCTTTCCGCTTTAGACAAACTTTTTGAAGCATATGCAACTGGTTGAAGTTTACCCGACTCATTAGCTTGTTGGAGTACGCAACCAATTCCATATGCTGAAGCATCACAGGCTAATACTAAACGTTTACATGGATCATAATGTACCAGCAGCTTGTTAGAGCAAAACAGATTAGTGGCTTTCTCAAAAACTCTGTCTTGAGATGCACCCCACACCCCTTTTCTTAGTAGCATGTGCAGTGGTTCTAATAAGGTGCTCAATTTACGTAAGAAGTTACCAAAGTAATTGAGTAGAATGAATGCAGCTCCGTCACATTCTGCGGCTTGGGTGCATTCTTGATGGCCTTGGTTTTCATGTCCGTGGGCTTGATGCTGTCAGCAGCAATTTTCCTCCCGAGGAATTCGACCTCTGGTGCCATGAAGACGCACTTCGAGCATTTCAGTCTGAGTCCCATTTTGTCCAGACGATGTAGAACCTCTTCCAGGTTGTTCAGATGTTCCTCGGAGTCACGACCTGTGATCAGGATGTCATCTTGGAACACAATGGTTCTGGGAACGGATTTCAGTAGACTCTCCATGTCCTTCTGAAATATTGCTGCAGCCGAGCGAATTCCAAAAGGGCACCTGAGATAAATAAACAGTCCTTTACATGTGTTAATGCACGTAAGTCTCCTCGACGTCTTTACTAGCTCCTGTGTCATGTAGGCCGATGTCAAGTCCAGTTTGATGAATGACTTCCCCCCAGCTAGCATTGCAAACAAGTCATCAGCCTTCGGTAACAGGTACTGATCCTGTTTCGAAACCCTGTTGATCGTAGCCTTGTAGTCTCCACAGATTCTGACTGTGCCATCACTTTTCAGCACAGGAACAATGGGGCTGGCCCATTCATTAAATTCAACCGGTGATATGATCCCTTCACGCTGGAGTCTGTCCAGTTCGATTTCGACCTTCTCCCTCGTCATGTACGGAACTGCCCAAGCTTTATGATGGACGAGTCCATGTGGATCTGCATCTTGGCTCCCGTGAAGTTGCCGATGCCTGGTTCGAACAGCGAGGGGAACTTGCTCAGTACTTGGGCACATGTACCTCCCTCCGACGACAACGCCTTGATGTCGTTCCAGTTGCATCTGATTTTTTCAAGCCAGTTCCTGCCGAACAGTGTTGGGACATTGCCTGGGACAATCCATAGTGGTAACTCGTGAACCGCACCGTCATACAACACTTTAATTGTGGCACTGCCAATCACCGTTATGAGTTTTTTGGTGTACGTGGCCAACTTGGCACTGACTGGACTCAGGCTGGGCCTCACAGCCTTAGTATCCCACAGATTGTCGAATGCCCTTTGGCTCATTATCGATTGACTCGCCCCCATGTCCAGTTCCATCGATACCGGCACCCCATTAAATTTCATGTTGATCATTATCGGTTTGCTCTTAGTAGGAATGAGTAAAATCCATACACTTCCTCCTCTGGTATCCCAGATTGCGTATCCGGATCCGTGCTAGTCTGACCATCATTCTCCAAGGGGTGTGTTGCAGCACGCTTGTTCATCTGCGGACACTTGCGCTGGAGATGCCACACTCTCAGACAGCCTTTGTAAATATATTGCTTAAATCAGCACTGCTGGTGCCGGTGATTTCCCCCATAACGCCAACCCGGAGAAATCGGATGCATTCCTGCTGGCGGACTTTGGGCAGCCACAGGTTTTGCATACGCAGTCGGGTAGGCCCTGCCATGTGCCGCTCTGCCAAACGCCGAATCAATCATATTTACAGTACTTGCCAAATTTCAATTTTTCACTGATATCTGCTTTAGACTTCTATCCGTCGTCATGCATGACTGAGCGATCGTGATGGCCCTGTTCAAGTCCAACGTCTCCACCGCCAGTAGTTTATGCAGGATCACTTCGTGGTTGATGCCGATTACAAAGAAGTCACGCAGCATGTCTGCCAACACAGCCCCGAACTTACACGGTCCCGCTAGATGTCTCAGGTTGGCAATGAATTCCACTGCATTCTGGCCCTCTGAGCGAACGTGTGTGTAAAATCTGTATCTCGAGATGATGATGCCTTCGTCTGGCTTAAGGTGGTCCTGTATCAGTGTACACAATTCTTCATACGTCTTCTCTGTTCGACTCACAGGCAGGAGTAGATTCTTTATCAGACCATAAATTTTTGGACCGCAAACCGTGAGGAACATTGCCTGGCACCGATCTGTGTCACCGATCTCCTCCATTTTGTTGGCCACGAAGAACTGACTCAAATGACTCACAAAGTCTGCCCAATCTTCTCCTTCCACAAATCCAACAATCCAATTGTGCTCATTTTTGCATGCTAAGGTTCTTGTTGCCTCATCACCAAATGTTGTGTATGCAATAACTGTTAGACTGAGTACTGTTTAACGCCAAGGGGTATAACTTTGGCTCTGCTTTATTAAGGCCCAATGTGACTAATATAAAAAATGGCTGGCCTTTTATACTTGGGCTGCACACATGTGCGTGCAGCCCAATGGCCTCCAACAGTGACGCCATCTAGTGGCTAGTGATCCCAAAAGTACATACATGACAATAGCTATCCAAGGTGTGATTTGTGTTCCTTATCTATGCTTGTAAAACAGAAACCCATAACCCTTCATTCCAACCTTCCATTCAGCGGCCATATGAAACCAGATTTTAGTGAAAGGCAGTTTAATGAAAGTTCTTTGTGTACATTCTCTGTCAAACAGGAAGCCAGAACAATGTAGGTTATATCAGAGGCTTTGAGTGTGTGATAGGAAAGGATTACCACGTGTAAATAGAAGTTTCTACAGCTAGGTTTCATGTTTCCAAGCCCCCACCCCCCGTGTGTGAAAGCAATTGGCCACAGGCCACAAATGGCAGTTTACATTGCCCTAAGTGGTCTCAAAGGGAAAGAGCACTCAAGGAGACCTGACCACTGCACACCACTCTCCCCTATTCATCTCACTTCCTGCCACTGCTCCAAACAAGACCTGTTGTGGAGGCTGGACCCGCCCTGACTCCCATAGCTAAACAAAAAGAGAAGCAATCCAACCCTGCACATTTAGTTTAAGAATCATCATTGTCATGTATCTTACATTAATATATATAACTGTATCCTAACATGCTATACATGACTGTAATAAGATATAACCTGTAACCACCAGCATACCTTACCACCAGGGGTGCACTTGCAAGAGACAGGTATATAAGGACAGGTCTCAGGCAAGTGCAGCATTCCAGAGCTGTGAAATAAAGGTGCAGGTCCAGAGTGACCTTGACTTCACTACATGCCTCGTGTGAATCTGTACTGAGGGGACAGGACCTTACAATCATCATAGGCAGTCCCTCGAAATTGAGGAAG
The DNA here is from genome assembly GCF_044704955.1 of Pristiophorus japonicus. Classification (NCBI taxonomy): domain Eukaryota; kingdom Metazoa; phylum Chordata; class Chondrichthyes; family Pristiophoridae; genus Pristiophorus; species Pristiophorus japonicus. The sequence goes on from NC_091979.1 coordinate 243,955,540, forward strand.
TCTTGTTTCCACTCCAAAAGTGAGTTGTCAGGTGACTGTACAATCCAATACGGGAATTACAGTCTCTGTCGCAGGTGGGACAGACAGTCGTTGGAGGAAAGGGTGGGTGGGGAGTCTGGTTTGCCACACGCTCTTTCTGTTGCCTGTGCTTGGTTTCTGTATGCTCTCGTCGACGAGACTCGAGGTGCTCAGCGCCCTCCCAGATGCTCGTCCTCCACATAGGACGGTCTTTGGGCCAAGGACTCCCAGGTGTTCGTGGGGATGTTGCACTTTATCAAGGAGGCCTTGAGGGTGTCCTTGAAACGTTTCCTCTGCCCCACCTGGGGCTCGCTTGCCGTGTAGGAGTTCTGAGTAGAGCGCTTGCTTTGGGAGTCTTGTGTTGGGTATGCGAACAATGCGGCCCGCCCAATGGAGCTGGTCGAGTGTGGTCAGTGCTTTGATGCTGGGGATGTTGGCCTGATCGAGAACACTGACGTTGGTGCGTCTGTCCTCCCTGGGGATTTGCAGGATCTTATGGAGACATCGTTGATGGTATTTCTCCAGTGATTTGAGATGTCAGGCCCTCAAATCTGGCACCACAGTTACGGTCTCCAGGGCTGTAGTGATACCCGCCCTCCTGTATGGCTCAGAGACGTGGACCATATACAGTAGTTTTAGAAGAGACCAGATAGGGGGCTGGTGAGACACATGGAGTTGTGGCTGTCTGATGCCATTGGGCCAGGTCAGGTTGAGAGAGAGAGGACCAAACCGTTGATAATGACAGGGTTTACTCAGTGTGAAAGTGTTGTAAGAAGCCTAAAGATCTCAATTCAGGGACAAAATTGGACAGCTCTTTCAAAGAGTCGATACCGGCACGGCGGCCCGAATGAATATTGCCTTTTCCATTTACCAACAAGTTGGGATAATTTTTTTAAAATTCATTCACAGGATGTGGACGTCGCTGGCAAGGCCAGCATTTATTGCGCTTCCCTAATTGCCCTCGAGAAGGTGGTGGTGAGTTCAAAGGGCCAAATGGCCTACTCTTGCTCCTATTTTTTTAATGTTCTTCACTCTTTCTTGCTGGGTTAATTTGTTGGATTTGGTTGTAACATTATGAAACAGCGAGTTTAAAAATCCTGAACACGAAAGTTGTTAAATGCTCAATTAAAAATCATTGCTTAGATGGCCTGCGCAGGGTGAGGCCATGAAGGGGTTTGAAAACGAGGACGAGTATTTTAAAGTGGATTATATTGGGTGACGACAAACAGATGGAGCTGATGAGGCAGACACTTTCTGTAGATTTGTATTCTGCTGTTTTATTAGCTTTTTAATTTTTTTAACTACATTGGTTATTGAAAGTGACATAACTAATACACACAGGTCCCTTTCACCCTATGATCATTCAATTCCACTCATTGTATACTTATGACTTACGATTTGTAAGTCTATGTGAAATAATTTACATTTATCAATATTACATTTCTTTTCACAATTTAAAAAAATCATTCTCGGGAGGGAAAGCCGGGAATTATTACCCATCCCTAATTGCCCTCGAGAAGGTGGTGGTGAGCTGTCTTCTTGAACAGCTGCAGTCTGTGTGGTGTAGGTGCTCCCACAGTGCTGTTAAGGAGGCAGTTCCAGGATTATGACCCAGCGACGATGAAGGAACGGTGATATATTTCCAAGTCAGGATGGTGTGTAGCTTGGTGAGCAACGTTGAAGTGCTCCCATGCGCCTGCTGCCCTTGTCCTTCTAGGTCGGAGAGGTCGTGGGTTTGGGAGGTGCTGTCGAAGAAGCTTTGACAAGTTGTAGATGGTGTACATTGCAGCCAGGGGGCGCCGGTGGTGGAGGGAGTGAATGTTTAAGGTGGTGGATGGGGTGTCGATCATGCGGGCCGCTTTGGCCTGGATGGTGTCGAGCTTCTGGAGTGATGCTGGAGCTGCATTCATCCAGGCAAGTGGGGAGTATTCCATCATACTCCCGATTTGTGCCTTGTAAAAGTGATCTAAATCCTTTTGTAAACCACTTATGTCCTCTGTCTTTACTGCCCTCCCTTGTTTTTACTGTCTCCCACAAATTGACACCTCCCATTCTTGCGGTCCACGAATTATGCCAGAGTATCGCTCTATAATGCCAGCAGCTGGGTACTTCACCCAAGTAACCATTCTTCATGTGTGGGTCTCAACAATGAATGGCAGTGGGCTATTGGGGTCTCGCATTTAGAATCATAGAAATTTACAGCACAGAAGGAGGCCATTCGGCCCCTCGTGTCCGTGCTGGCCGACAAGGAGCTATCCAGCCTAATCCCACTTTCCAGCTCTTGGTCCGTAGCTCTGTAGATTACAGCATTTCACGTGCATATCCAAGTGCTTTTTAAATGCTCTACCATCCTTTCAGACAGTGAGTTCCAGAGCCCCATCACCAGCTGGCTGAAGAAATGTTCTCAACTCCCCTCTAACCCTTCTACCAATTACTTTAAATCTATGCCCCCTGGTTATTGACCCCTCTGCTAAGGGAAATAGGTCCTTCCTATCCACTCTATTTAGGCCCCTCATAATATTATTATGACTAGAGGTTGTGGGAGACGAGAACTAGAGGGCATGATCTTAGAATAAGGGGCTGCCCATTTAAAACTAAGATGAGGAGAAATTTCTTCTCAGAGGGTTGTAAATCTGTGGAATTCGCTGCCTCAGAGAGCTGTGGAAGCTGGGACATTGAATAAATTTAAGACAGAAATAGATAATTTCTTAAACGTAAGGGGATAAGGGGTTATGGGGAGCAGGCGGGGAAGTGGAGCTGAGTCCATGATCAGATCAGCCAAGATCTTATTGAATGGTGGAGCAGGCTCGAGGGGCCATATGGCCTACTCCTGCTCCTATTTCTTATGTTTTTATGTTCTTATTATACATCTCAACTTCCTCTGTTCCATAGAAAAAAAAAACAGCCTATCCAATCTTCCCTCATAGCTAAAATTCTGCAGTCCAGACAACATCCTCATCAATCTGCTCTGTACCCTCTCTAGTGCAATCACATCCTGTCACCAGAACTGTACGCAGACAGGTCCTACCCTCAATGGATATCCAAGTGGAATTCTTTCAGATTTTTCCCAAAACTAAACTATCATTTCCAGCTCCGTCTTATGACATTTTTTGAAACACATACAGATAAGTGAAGATCAGAGCTTTTTGTTCTTGCCTTCGAGAAAGCAGAAGAATTTCCTTCATTAATGATTAACATTGTCTGGAAGTATCTCTAATGCTTGATAAGTGGGAGCAAATACTTAATTCCGCACATTAATTTTAATTCAACTTCCCCTCCAGTGTAACAGCAGAGGAAGTCAATAATGTTGAGTCTCCTCGTTATGAGTGAATCTCTTCAATCGGCTGTTAAAGCTGTACTGCATCACAGTTTTTCATTTAAAATAATTTCTCTTGATGTTCTTCTAAAAGAAAGAAAGACTTGCATTTATATTGCACCTTTCACAACCGCTGGACATCTAAAAGCGCTTTACAGCTGCAATGTTTAATGTTTCATGGGTTTTTTGCTTAAGAATTAATAACAACACATTGCTATTGAGAACTAGTTGGTTTGTTAGCAAAGGTTTAACAATCACACTACACATTACCAGTTGATCCACCAGGCTCACAACCACCTGCCTCATCGTGGATCCCCCGAACCCAACTGGCTGGGGTTTTATTGAGTCTTGTGAACATCATGTGACTGGCTGAGCCACTCACAACGCAACAGCTCGACAATTATTTTGGTTAACAGATAAAGCCGAGTGCCCCCTTATTAAAGGGACACCAGAACCCACAAATTAACAATAAAACTTTAAGTGAACCTTAAATGATCAAATTAAAATTTGGTTGCCAGGGGTGATGATGCACTCCAGTCCCTCCGATGTCCACCTCTTGCAGAAGGCCGCGAGCATCAACAGCTCTACAGCTATTTTAGTTGATCTGTAAATCAAATGCCCCCTTATTAAAGGGGCACCATCAACAGCTCTACAACTATTTTTAGTTGCATCAGTAATCAAGTGCCCCCCTGATTAAAGGGGGGGTCACACTCCAAAAACTTTTCAAGTGTCCCCTTGTTTTTTTTTTGAGGGCACTAAAAACACAAATTATACAAGTGCCTCCTGGCTAAAAGGGCGGAGGTGGGGGGGGCGGGGGGCGGTGGCACTAAAACCGATAACTTAAACAAATTAAACTTTAGACATTAAGATCAAATTAAAATTTGGTTGCCGGGGGCGATGATGCACTCCAGTCCCTCCGGCGCCTACCTCTCGCGGAAGGCCGTGAGCGTACCGGTGGATACCGCATACTCCATCTCCAGGGACACCCTGGCTTGGATGTAACCACGGAAGAGAGGCAGGCAGTCGGGCTGAGCAGCCCCCTCGACCGCCCGCTGCCTGAACCGGCTGATGGCCCCCCTGGCCATGCCCAGGAGCAGTCCTACGAGAAGGCCTTCTGACCTGCCCGCTCCCCTCCGCACAGAGTGCCCAAAGATCAGGAGTGTGGGACTGAAGTGCAACCAGAATTTCAGGAGCAGCCCCTTCAAATAATGGAACAGGGGCTGCAACCTCGCACATTCAATAAAAACATGGAACACGGACTCTTCCAGACCGCAGAAATTGCAGGCGGCCTGAGAGCCCGTGAACCGGCTTAAAAATTTGTTGCACGGGACTGCTCCGTGCACCACCCTCCAGGCCAAGTCCCCGATAAATAGTGGGAGGACTCCCGCGTAGAGTGCAGTCCATCAGGGACCCCCGCCTCCTCCGGACGGCAAGATGGTGCGCCATGGCGTGTCCGGATAGCAAACGAGGATGGCAAGGTTGAGAGTGTGCAGGAGCAGCCCGTACAGGAAACCCCTCAGCTCTACAAACCTGTGAGCATACTCACAGGTGTACACATGAAGTACTTTTGGAGTGTAGTCACTTGTTGTAATGTGGGAAACGTGGCAGCCATTTTGCGCACAGCAAGCTCCCACAAACAGCAAGGTGATAATGACCAGATAATCTGTTTTTTTTATGTTGATTCTAGGAGTTATAGATCCCAGCTTGTTTAAAATTTTAAAAATTCTTCTAACTGGCCTGAACCCCTCGAGATACTTATTGTAAGAGGATCGAAGGTTGAGACGTGAAAATCCCAATTTGTACTCTTGCGCCACGGAATTCACCCCTAAATCCTGCCACCCTCATTGAGAGAGGCTCTATGAGGCTGAATTGACATCCAGTACAAAAAGGGTTTTAAATTGACTGTTGGTAGGTGGAAAAGGCACTTTTCATTCTTTTCCCTCTAAGGTGAATTAATTTGTAGGGTTATGGGAGTAAGCTGAGGTGTGGGACTACATTGGACAAACCTGTATCGAATCTTGGTTAGACCACACTTGGAGTACTGCTATAGTTCTGGCCGCCATATTATAAAAAGGATATAGAGGTACTGGGAGAGAGTGCAGAGAAGATTTACAAGGATGATACCAGAAATGCGAGGGTATACATATCGGGAAAGGTTGAACAGGCTAGGTCTCTTTTCTCTTGAAAGGAGAAGGCTGAAGAGTGACTGAATAGAGGTCTTTAAAATGATGAAAGGTTTTGATAGAGTGGATACAGACAGAATGTTTCCACTTGTGGGGAACAGCATGACTAGGGGCCATCAATATAAGATAGTCACCAAGAAATCCAATAGGGAATTCAGAAGAAACTTCTTTACCCAAAGAGTGGTGAGAATGTGGAACTTGTTACCTCAGGGAGTGATTGAAGCGAATAATATAGATACATTTAAGGGGAGGCTAGACAAGCATATGAGGTAGAAGGGAATAGAGGGTAATGCTGATAGATTTAGATGAGGAAAGATGGAAGGATGCTCGAGTGGAGCATAAACACCGGCATGGATTGATTGGGCCAAATGGCCTGTTTCTGTGCTGTAAGGTTCTATGATAATCCCTCCTGATCTCCTAAAGACATCGCCTAATGCTAGGGTACAGTTCCATGGCTGGCAGCCATCATCCAATACCTCATCCAAGCTGACTGTTAAATTGAACGACAGAGACAGTGAATGGCAGAGGGCTAATTTAAAGATGGACACGTCACAGCTGTGCCTGATCATGGGAGGACGAACATTCACTGATTATTTTGTTTCCCAGGGGATTTGTAGGATCTTGCGGAGACATCGTTCGTGGTATTTCTCCAGCAACTTGAGGTGTCTACTGTCATGTATCCTACATGGCCACTGTTGGTACTATCACAAGGTGTGCCATCAGAGGGCACAGCAGTGGGAGACTCGTAGGTTACCTGTACAGGTGTGCCTGGCCTGGTAAAAAAGACAGGCCGCCAGGTGTGATCCTCAGTCTGGAGTTAACTAATAAAGGACTACGGTTGTTATGTATGGGGAAAGAGACTGAATACTGTGAACTCAAAGTAAACTGTGACCGTAGTCTTTTATTGCAGGTCTCCAGAGTGCCTCTCCAACCTGTGAGGCCTCCTTAAATACCTGTGCTCCCAAGGGATTGTGGGATCCCTTGGGACTCCGGGAGATGAGCCCTCTGGTGGCTGTACAGAGTAAATACAAGTTTACATATATAACAACACTCCCCCCAAAAGTCAATAGTGTAACTATTTACAATGTGAGTCGATCTGGGGCCCTTCTTGCCCTGGTTGATCAACTCAGTGTGAAAGCTGGTATTGTTGGATCATTTGTTGGGCCCTCCCTGGGCTGCCATGCAGCTGGCCTTGCTGGGCTGCCTGGTGTGTTGGGTCCTGCTGGGCTGCTGTGGATGATGGGTTCTGCTTCGTGGTCAACCGTGGTGCCGGTTGCCACTGGTGTGTATGTTGAGGGATCAAAGAAGGTAGGGTCCGAGGTGGATTGCTCAGGGTAGTCCGTGTATCTGAGTTAGATTTCGTCCAAGTGTTTCCAGTGAATGAGTCCATTTGAAAGTTTGACCCGAAACACCCTGCTCCCCTCTTTGGCCACGACAGTGCCGGGAAGCCACTTGGGACCTTGTCCATAATTCCACACAAATACAGGATCATTGATTTCAATCTCGCGTGACACATTTGCGCTATCATAGTATGTACTTTGTTAAAGCCGCCTGCTCTCTACCTGTTCATGTAGATCAGGGTGAACTAACGAGAGCCTTGTCTTAAGTGCTCTTTTCATGAGCAGTTCAGCAGGTGTGTGAGTGAGCGAGTGGGGTCTCGGGGGTAGCTAAGCAGGACTCGGGATAGGCGAGTCAGCAGTGAGCCTTCAGTTACCCTCTTCAAGCCTTGCGTGATGGTTTGCACTGCTCTCTCTGCCTGACCATTGGACGTTGGTTTAAACGGGGCAGATGTGACATGTTAGATCCCGTTAAGGGTCATGAATTCTTTGAACTCAGCACTGGTAAAACATGGCCCATTGTCGCTCACCAGGACATCGGGTAAGCCGTGTGTGGCAAACATGGCCCGCAGGCTTTCAGTAGTGGCAGCGGACGTGCTAGCCGACATTATTTCACATTCAATCCACTTGGAGTACGCATCTACAACCACAAGGAACATTTTACCCAAGAACGGGCCTGCATAGTCGACGTGTACCCTAGACCACGGTTTGGAGGGCTAAGACCATAAACTTAGCGGCACCTCCCTGGGTACATTACTTAACTGCGAGCATGTATTACATCTGTGAACACAGGACTCTAAGTCCGCATCGATACCGGGCCACCACATGTGGGATGTGGCTATCGCTTTCATCATTACGATGCCTGGGTGGGTACTGTGGAAGTCATTGATGAAGGTCTCTCTGCCCTTCTTGGGAACCACTACACGATTGCCCCACAGAAGGCAGTCTGCTTGAATAGACATTTCATCTTTGCGCTCTGGAACGGCTTTATCTCTTCCTGCATTTCCACTGCGACACTGGACCAGCTCCCGTGAAGCACACAGCTTTTGACTAGGGATAATAAGGGGTCCTGGCTCGTCCAGGTTTTGATCTGCCGGGCAGTGATGGGTAATTGCTCACTCTCAAATGCTTCTATTACCATGGCTAAATTTGCGGACTGCACCATTTCCACCCCCGTGGTGGGCAATGGCAGCCTACTGAGAGCATCGGCGCAGTTTTCTGTGCTTGGCTTGTGGCTTGTATGCAGACAACGTGAGCGCCCATCTCTGGAAACGGGCCGATGCGTTGGTATTTATCCCTTTAGTCTTGGAAAACAGAGATATAAGTGGCTTATGGTCAGTTTCCAATTCGAATTTTAGCCCAAACAGGTATTGATGCATTTTCTTTACCCCATAGACACATGCTAACGCTTCTTCCTCAATCATGCTGTAGGCTCTCTCAGCCTTAGACAGACTCCTGGATGCTTAAGCAACTGGTTGAAGTTTCCCGAAATCATTAGCTTGTTGCAATACACACTCGATGCCATATGACAACGCATCACATGCTAGTAGCAAACGCTTACATGGATCGTACAACACAAGCAATTTGTTTGAGCATGACAATTTTCTCGCTTTTACAAAGGCATTTTCTTGGCTTTTGCCCCAAACCCATTCGTCCCCTTATCATAGTAAGACATGTAGTGGTTCTAACAGTGTGCTGAGACCCGGTAAGAAGTTACCAAGGTAGTTCAGGACACCCAGAGACGACTGGAGCTCCGTCACGTTCTGTGCCCTCGGTGCGTTCTCGATTGCCTCCGTCTTCGCGTTGGTGGGCCTGAGGCCGTCCGCCGCAATCCTCCTTCCCAGGAACTCCACTTCAGGCACCAGGAAAACGCACTTCAAGCGTTTTAACCTGAACCCCACTCGGTTGAGTTGACTAAGTACCTCCTCCAGGTTCTACAGACTGTGTTCCAACCTGTGACCAAGATGTCGTCCTGGAAGACCACGGTATGCGGGACCGACTTCAGTAAACTTTCCATGTTTCACTGGAATATCGCCGCTGCTGATCGAATTCCAAACGGGCATCTGTTATAAATAAAAAGACCTTTGTGCGTGTTGATGCAGGTGAGGCCCTTCGATGATTCCTGCGTCATTTAGGCTGAAGTCAGATCCAGCTTCGTGAATGTCTTTCCTCCCGCCAGCGTTGCAAAGAGGTCGTCGGCCTTTGCAAGTGGTATTGGTCCTGCAGGGAGAAATGATTAATAGTTACTTTGTAATCGCCACAGGTTCTGACGGTGCCGTCTCCCTTGAGGACCGGAACAATCGGGCTGGCCCACTCGTTGAACTCGATTGGTGAAATGATGCCCTCTCTTTGCAGCCGGTCTAACTCGATCTGTACCCTTTCTCTCATCATGTACGGTACTGCTCTCGCCTTGTGATGGATGGGTCGCGCCCCTGGAATTAGGTGGATCTGTACTTTTGCTCCTTGGAATTTCCCGATGCCTGGTTTGAACAGCGAAGGAAATTTGTTTAAGACCTGGGCACACGAAGTGTCATCAGCGGGTGATAGCGCTTGGACGTCGTCCCAGTTCCAGCGTATCTTTCCCAGCCAGCTCCTGCCGAGCAGCGTGGGACTATCGCCTGGTACCACCCAGAGTGGTAGCTTGTGCACTGCTCCATCGTAGGAGACTTTTACAGTAGCACTGCCGATTACAGCAATCAGTACTTTCATGTAAGTTCTTAGTTTAATGCGAACTGGAGTTAGGACTGGCCTTGAGGCCTTGTTGCACCACAATCTTTTGAAAGTCTTTTTGCCATGATGGACTGGCTCGCGCACATGTCCAATTCCGTTGACACCGGTAGTCCATTTAGTTCAACATTCAGCATTATCGGGGGACAATTCGTGGTGAATGTGTGCACCCCATGTACCTCCTCGGTCTGAGGATCTGGTTTGTCATGATCCTCCGTGGATCTGTCCTCCTCTGCAACATGGTAGTTTGTAGGTTTAAGAGGATTAGCAGCTCGCCTGCACATATGCTGGAGGTGTCCTATTATTCCACAGCCCTTGCAAACATACCTATTGAATCAGCATGAATGGAAACGATGATCACCTCCGCAGCACCAACAAGGTGTTAATGGCCTTGCATTCATCACCCTTGATGGTGGACTCTGAGACATCTGCGAACGTGCAGCTGAAGGCATGTGTGACCTGCCCTGTATGTTACGATTCGAAAACAACATCACTTTGTTCACAGTACTTGTAGCAGCACTCGTGCTGAGAGATTTGTTTAGTATTGTCACTGGTGGCAATGAATGTCTGGGCTATCGCTCTGGCCTTACTCAAGGTTGGGGTCTCAACAGTCAAAAGTCTGCGAAGTATGGTTTTGTGGCCAATGCCAAGTACGAAAAAGTCTCTGAGCATGTGCTCCAAATGTCCTTCAAATTCGCAATGTCCTGCAAGGCGTCTTAGCTCGGCGACATAACTCGCCACTTCTTGGCCTTCAGACCTTTTGTAGGTGTAGAACTAGTACCTCGCCATCAGAACGCTTTCCTTCGGGTTCAAATGCTCTCGGAGCAGTGTGCACAAATCTTTGTACGATTTTCCCGTGGGTTTTGCTGGAGTGAGCAGATTCTTCATGAGGCCATACGTTGGTGCCCCACAGACGGTGAGGAGGATCGCCCTTCGTTTGGCAGCGTCCTCTTCCCCATCTAGTTCATTGCCCACGAAGTATTGGTCGAGTCGCTCCACAAAAGTTTCCCAATCATCTCCCTCCGAGAATTTCTCCAGGATGCCCACTGTTCTCTGCATCTTTGGGTTTGCTATCTGTATCTCGTCGCCAGTTGTTATGTATGGAGAAAGAGTCAGACTGAACACTGTGAGCTCAAAGTAAAGTGTGACCTTAGTCTTTTATTGCAGGTCTCCAGAGTGCCTCTCCAGCCTGTGAGGCCTCCTTAAATACCTGTGCTCCCAAATGATTGTGGGATCCCCTGGGACTCCAGGGGATGAGCCCTCTGGTGACTGTACAGAGTAAATACAAGTTTTCATATATAACAAAGGTCATTACAGTTCAAGTACAACACACTGCCTCGTGGAGTCATTACTACAGCATCTAAGGACACTACAATTGGTGTCGAGATTATGAACTTTCACGCGGAAATGGTTACCCATGGTACGTTACAGCAGTTCGCCGAAGGTGATGATTGGGACACCTTTGTAAAGAGGCTAGAACATTTCTTCACAGCAAACGACCTGGCAGGAGACGACTCAGCTGCATTGGCTGATAAGTTGTGTGCCCAACGTCGATGGCCTCGTTAGGGACTTGCTGGCACCAGCGAAGACAATGACCAAGTCGTACAAGGAGCTCGTAACCCTGATCCAGGAGCAACTCAAGCCCAAGGAGAGCATCCTCACAGCCAGACACCAGTTCTACACCCACCAATGGCCCGAGGGCCAGGAAGTCGGCAAGTACGCTGCAGATCTCAGGAGGCTGGCGGCACCATGTGAGTTCAGCACCCACCTCAATGAAGCGCTGCGGGACATTTTTGTCATTGGAATTGGCCATGAGGGCCTTCTTCATAAGCTACTGTCAGCGGATACCACAGTCACCCTGCAGAAGGCCATTTCTGTGATCCAGGCATTCATGACCTCGACCTGCAGCTCTAGGCAGATGTCTCACCGTCAAGACTCAAAACCCGGCAGGTACTGTGCACAGAGTGCCGCCGTTTAGAGGCTGTACTGTAGAGCGTGAACCCTCTCAGGGAAGAGAGAACAGGCCCCCGAGTCCCTTAGTTCAGAGTCCGCCGAGGGGAGCTAATCGAGTAGCGCCATGCTGGCATTGCAGAGGGAATCACAGGGCTCACCAGTGCTGCTTTAAAGACTATATATGCAAAGGCTGCAGTCAAAGCGCCACCTCCAGCGAATGTATAAGAGAAATATGACTCAGTGTGTCGAAGAAGAGTCTGCAGATGACCATGAATCCAGCCGGGATTATGAATCGATGGGCAGAGAGGCAGCCCAGTCCCACGGGGAGGTACATAGTATGTTTATCTGCACCACCGAGTGTTCCCCACTGAAGATGGAAGTCAAGATAGAGGGCGTTCCAGTCTTCATGGAAGTGGACACGGGGGTGAGCCCATGAGTGATGAATCAAGGAGCCTTTGAGAGGCTATGGAACAATCCAGCTGAACCACCTGAGTTGGTCCTGGTTCAGGCAAAGCTGCACACCTACACCGATGAAATTATCCCAGTCGTTGGTAGTGCGAATGTAAAGGTACTCCATGATGGCGTGATGCACAAGTTACCTTTGTGGATTGTTGCAGGTAACATAGAAATATAGAAACATAGAAAATAGGTGCAGGAGTAGGCCATTCGGCCCTTCTAGCCTGCACCACCATTCAATGAGTTCATGGCTGAACATGCAACTTCAGTACCCCATTCCTGCTTTCTCGCCATACCCCTTGATCCCCCTAGTAGTAAGGACTTCATCTAACTCCTTTTGAATATATTTAGTGAATTGGCCTCAACAACTTTCTGTGGTAGAGAATTCCACAGGTTCACCACTCTCTGGGTGAAGAAGTTTCTCCTCATCTCGGTCCTAAATGGCTTACCCCTTATTCTTAGACTGTGACCCCTGGTTCTGGACTTCCCCAACATTGGGAACATTCTTTCTGCATCTAACCTGTCTGAACCCATCAGAATTTTAAACGTTTCTATGAGGTCCCCTCTCATTCTTCTGAACTTCAGTGAATACAAGTCCAGTTGATCCAGTCTTTCTTGATAGGTCAGTCCCGCCATCCCGGGAATCAGTCTGGTGAACCTTCGCTGCACTCACTCAATAGCAAGAATGTCCTTCCTCAAGTTAGGAGACCAAAACTGTACACAATACTCCAGGTGTGGCCTCACCAAGGCCCTGTACAACTGTAGCAACACCTCCCTGCCCCTGTACTCAAATCCCCTCGCTATGAAGGCCAACATGCCATTTGCTTTCTTAACCGCCTGCTGTACCTGCATGCCAACCTTCAATGACTGATGTACCATGACACCCAGGTCTCGTTGCACCTCCCCTTTTCCTTATCTGTCACCATTCAGATAATAGTCTGTCTCTCTGTTTTTACAACCAAAGTGGATAACCTCATATTTATCCACATTATACTTCATCTGCCATTAATTTGCCCACTCACCTAATCTATCCAAGTCACTCTGCAGCCTCACAGCATCCTCCTCGCAGCTCACACTGCCACCCAACTTAGTATCATCCGCAAATTTGGAGATACTACATTTAATCCCCTCGACTAAATCATTAATGTACAGTGTAAACAGCTGGGGCCCCAGCACAGAACCTTGCGGTACCCCACTAGTCACTGCCTGCCATTCCGAAAAGTACCCATTTACTCCTACTCTTTGCTTCCTGTCTGACAACCAGTTCTCAATCCATGTCAGCACACTACCCCCAATCCCATGTGCTTTAACTTTGCACATTAATCTCTTGTGTGGGACCTTGTCGAAAGCCTTCTGAAAGTCCAAATATACCACATCAACTGGTTCTCCCTTGTCCACTCTACTGGAAACATCCTCAAAAAATTCCAGAAGATTTGTCAAGCATGATTTCCCTTTCACAAATCCATGCTGACTAAGACCTATCATGTCACCTCTTTCCAAATGCACTGCTATGACATCCTTAATAATTAATTCCATCATTTTACCCACTACTGAGGTCAGGCTGACCGGTCTATAATTCCCTGTTTTCTCTCTCCCTCCTTTTTTAAAAAGTGGGGTTACATTGGCTACCCTCCACTCCATAGGAACTGATCCAGAGTCAATGGAATGTTGGAAAATGACTGTCAATGCATCCACTATTTCCAAGGCCACCTCCTTAAGTACTCTGGGATGCAGTCCATCAGGCCCTGGGGATTTATCGGCCTTCAATCCCATCAATTTTCCCAACACAATTTCCCGACTAATAAGGATTTCCCTCAGTTCCTCCTCCTTACTAGACCCTCTGACCCCTTTTATAACCGGAAGGTTGTTTGTGTCCTCCTCAGTGAATACCGAACCAAAGTACTTGTTCAATTGGTCTGCCATTTCTTTGTTCCCCGTTATGACTTCCCCTGATTCTGACTGCAGGGGACCTACGTTTGTCTTTACTAACCTTTTTCTCTTTACATATCAAGAGAAACTTTTGCAATCCGTCTTAATGTTCTCTGCAAGCTTTTTTTCGTACTCCATTTTCCCTGCCCTAATCAAACCCTTTGTCCTCCTCTGCTGAGTTCTAAATTTCTCCCGGGTTCGCTGCTATTTCTGGCCAATTTGTATGCCACTTCCTTGGCTTTAATACTATCCCTGATTTCCCTTGATAGCCACGGTTGAGCCACCTTCCCTTTTTTATTTTTACGCCAGACAGGAATGTACAATTGTTGTAGTTCATCCATGCGGTCTCTAAACGTCTGCCATTGCCCATCCACAAGTATCATTCGCCAATCAATCCTAGCCAATTCACGCCTCATACCTTCAAAGTTACCCTTCTTTAAGTTCTGGACCAAGGTCTCTGAATTAACTGTTTCATTCTCCATCCTAATGCAGAATTCCACCATATTATGGTCACTCTTCCCCAAGGGGCCTCGCACAACGAGATTGCTAATTAATCCTCTCTCATTGCACAACACCCAGTCTAAGATGGCCTCCCCCCTAGTTGGTTCCTCGACATATTGGTCTAGAAAACCATCCCTTATGCACTCCAGGAAATCCTCCTCCACCGTATTGCTTCCAGTTTGGTTAGCCCAATCTATGTGCATATTAAAGTCACCCATTATAACTGCTGCACCTTTATTGCATGCACCCCTAATTTCCTGTTTGATGTCCTCCCCAACATCACTACTACTGTTTGGAGGTCTGTACACAACTCCCACTAACGTTTTTTGCCCTTTGGTGTTCTGCAGCTCTACCCATATAGATTCCACATCATCCAAGCTAATGTCCTTCCTAACTATTGCATTAATCTCCTCTTTAACCAGCAATGCTACCCCACCTCCTTTTCCTTTTGTTCTATCCTTCCTGAATGTTGAATACCCCTGGATGTTGAGTTCCCAGCTCTGATCATCCTGGAGCCACGTCTCCGTAATCCCAATCACATCATATTTGTTAACATCTATTTGCACAGTTAATTCATCCACCTTATTACGGATACTCCTTGCACTAAGACACAAAGCCTTCAGGCTTGTTTTTTTAACACCCTTTGTCCTTTTAGAATTTTGCTGTACAGTGGCCCTTTTTGTTCTTTGCCTTGAGTTTCTCTGCCCTCCACTTTTCCTCACCTCCTTTCTGTCTTTTGCTTTTGTCTCCTTTTTGTTTCCCTCTGTCTCCCTGCATTGGTTCCCATCCCCCTGCCATATTAGTTTAACTCCTCCTCAACAGCACTAGCAAACACTCCCCCTAGGACATTGGTTCTGGTCCTGCCCAGGTGCAGACCGCCCGGTTTGTACTGGTCCCACCTCCCCCAGAACCGGTTCCAGTGCCCCAGGAATTTGAATCCCTCCCTGCTGCACCACTGCTCAAGCCACGTATTCATCTGCGCTATCCTGCGATTCCTACTCTGACTAGCACGTGGCACTGGTAGCAATCCCGAGATTACTACTTTTGAGGTCCTACTTTTTAATTTAGCTCCTAGCTCCTTAAATTTGTTTTGTAGGACCTCATCCCTTTTTTTACCTATGTCGTTGGTACCAATGTGCACCACGACAACTGGCTGTTCTCCCTCCCTTTTTAGAATGTCCTGCACCCGCTGCGAGACATCCTTGACCCTTGCACCAGGGAGGCAACATACCATCCTGGAGTCTCGGTTGCGGCCGCAGAAATGCCTATCTATTCCCCTCACAATTGAATCCCCTATCACTATCGCTCTCCCACTCTTTTTCCTGCCCTCCTGTGCAGCAGAGCCAGCCACGGTGCCATGAACTTGGCTGCTGTTACCCTCCCCTGATGAGTCATCCCCCTCAATAGTACTCAAAGCAGTGTGTCTGTT
The DNA here is from genome assembly GCF_044704955.1 of Pristiophorus japonicus. Taxonomy (NCBI): domain Eukaryota; kingdom Metazoa; phylum Chordata; class Chondrichthyes; family Pristiophoridae; genus Pristiophorus; species Pristiophorus japonicus. The sequence continues at coordinate 243,971,389 of NC_091979.1, forward strand.
TTGCAGGGGGATGACCACAGGGGACCCCTGCACTACCTTCCTTGCACTACTCTTCCTGCTGGTCTTCCATTCCCTAGCTGGCTGTGGACCCTTCTCCTGCGGTAAGACCAACTCGTTACACGAGCTACTCATGTCATTCTCAGCATCGTGGATGCTCCAGAGTGAATCCACCCTCAGCTCCAATTCCGCAACGCGGTCCGTCAGGAGATGGAGGCGGATACACTTCCCGCAGATGTCGTCGTCAGGGACACCGGAAGTGTCCCTGAGTTCCCACATGGTACAGGAGGAGCATATCACGTGACCGAGCTCTCCTGCCATGACTTAACCCTTAGATACATTTAAATTGGCAACAACAATGTTAAAAGTTTACTCACTGTTATAGAAGAGAAAACAGAAAAACTACTCACCAATCACCAGCCAATCACTTACCCCTTTGGCTGTGATGGACCAACGCTGCTCAGCAGAAGGTGGATGGAGTGGTCCCTGCACCAGAGAGCAGACCAGCACAGCACCCAAGGCACAGACCGCTCAGCACGACTGTGTGGAGATCATCCAGCTGAGACGACCCGAACGCACCTGCCAGGCTCCAGTGGCTGGACTCCGGAGGAAGAAAATCGGATCCAGAAGCGACTTCCCAACCGCGGAGGCAGAACCCGGGGAGAAGAGGATCGCCGCAGTCGACATCATGGATGAAGGAAAGATGGCGCCCGCACCACGAGGTGAGGTGCTGAAGACAATGATGGCCGCGGCCAGACCACGAGGTGCAGCGCTGATGGAGCAACACATGGCACCATTGGGGTAAAGCAGCAAGGCTCTCTTAAAGGAGACCTGTAACCCATTACAATTAAAGGGACAGTACCACACACTCAAGCAATGTAATAAGAACAGTAAGTCAGAGACAAAATGTGTAACTGATCATGTAAAATGTGTAACGGATAATCTGTATTGTGTACATGCAACCAGCGAGGAAAAGTCGCGCGAACGCAATCGGACCCACAGAGTGTCCATCATAAGTAAGAAAAAGTTGTGCGATGCAGGATTTCTACTGCACACAGCCAAAGCAGTGGGCAGACACCCATCGGGTGCACACAGGTCCAGCGAGCTACCCAATGCTGTAGCCTGCGTCCCTGGGACCAGAGTCATGCACCATGGAGTGTGACCACAAGCAGCCAACACACATAAGCTGCAGAGCAAGCAACCTCAGCAGGGCAACGGCAACGGTATCGATACCATGCCCCGGGTTGGCTCCACCTCTCAGGCAACCGATGGCATCAACTGCCATGAGCCTGAAGGAGCAGACTGCACCAAGGCACAGTCCCCAGACCCCATCACCACCAAGGCCATACCCGTAGATGTATGGTCACCCGCCACTGTTCCCCGAAGCAAACAGGCACCAGCCAGGATCCCAAACCAAACGACGCTCAGGCCAGCGAGTCAGCAGTTCCCTGTGCACTGCTAGACAACAGCTCCTCAGGGAGCAGTTGTGCAGAGCGCAAAGAAAGGACAGGGAGGTTACAGACATCTGTGAACCGGCCCAAAGCTAGGGACCACGGCAACAGCCTCGAGAGCAAGCTACGCAAGCTAACCAGGTTCCCACTGCCAGCACCGGGCACTGTGCCGCCACCAGACTGCAGGGACACAACCCAGCAGTTCTGGAACTAGCTTGTCCTCACGCACTGGTCACTGCATCGATAAAGCATCTAACGTACTTGTCGCACTACGGAACCACACAAAATCATTTAAAAAAATGCAAAACCCACTTACCTGAACTTCAACGTGCATGAATGTTAGGAGCGCCCACCATAATCGATGTGGGAGGGGGAGAGAATGGAGTGGTCAGGGGCACATACACACAAACTGTAGCCACCAGCACACTACTGCACCAACTACTCACCCAAGATTGAAGTGACCCACCAAGGATCAACCAGACAGAGCCCACATAGAGCTAAGCCCAGAGCACAGTCAATGCAGAGGCAATTTGCACTGAGGGCTCAGGGGAGAGTGATGTCATGTATCCTACATGGCTACTGTTGGTACTATCACAAGGTGTGCCACGCACAGGGCACAGCAGTGGGAGACTCGTAGGTTACCTGTACAGGTGTGCCTGGCCTGGTATAAAAGGCAGGCCACCAGGTGTGATCCTCACTCTGGAATTAACTAATAAAGGGCTAAGGTCATTACTATTCAAGTACAACACATTGCCTCGTGGAGTCATTACTAGAGCATCTAAGGACACTACATCTACTGTACATGGTCCATATTTCTGAGCCATACAGGAGGGCGTATATTACTACAACCCTGTAGACCATGAGCTTGGTGGCAATTTTGAGGGCCTGGTCTTCGAACACTCTTTTCCTCAGGCAGCCTTTGCCTTGGCGCACTGGAGGCAGGCAGCGGAAACGTTCCCAGGACACCCTCAAAGCCTCCCTGATAAAGTGCAACATCCCCACTGAAACCTGGGAATCCCTGGCCAAAGACCGCTCTAAGTGGAGGCATTGCATCCGGGAGGGCGCTGAGCACCTCAAGTCTCATCGCCGAGAGCATGCAGAAATCAAGCGCAGGCAGTGGAAAGAGCGTGCGGCAAACCAGTTCCACCCTCCCTTACCCTCAACGACTATCTGTCCCACCTGTGACAGAGTCTGTGGTTCTCGTGTTGAACTGTACAGCTACCTAAGAACTCATGTTAAGAGTGGAAGCAAGTCTTCCTCGATTCCGAGGGAATGACAATGATGATGGATGGATTCTTTTTTTTGTTGCCTGGTGATGCGGAGGTGGATTTTGGGGGCTGATCACAGACCAGTGGACAGGGTTGAACCTGGGTCTTTCTTGGCCTTTTTGGCTCAGTGCCACACCGTAACCAACTGAGACATGTGAGGAGCAAGAGAAAAGAAAAAAATCGTTAACTGCTACCATTACCAATATGGCCGATCTTCTATCTCAACTCCCCATATCCCTTAATTCCCTTAGTTCCCAAAAATGTAACGACGTCTGTCTTGAACATACTCAACGACTGAGCATCCGCAGCTCTCTGGGATAGAGAATTCCAAAGATTCACTACCCTCTGAGTGAAGAAATTTCTCCTCATCTCAGCCCTAAATGGCCGACCCCTTTATTCGGGGACTGTGACCCATGGTTCTAGATTCCTCAGCTAGGGGAATCATCTTCTCAGCATCTACCCTGTCAAGCCTCTTAAGATTTTCATGTGTTTCAATTAGATTACCTCACATTCTTCTAAACTCCAGGGAATGTAGGCCTAGTCTACTCAATTTCTCCACATAGAGCAATCGCCCCCCATCCCAGGAACCAGTCTGGTGAACCTTCGTTGCACTCTCTCTACTATGCTCATATTAAAGGATGAGGCTGAGTACTGTGTACAATGAGCAAGTGTGACCTTAGCTCCTTTAATAAGACTCCAGAGTTCAGGTACCTCATGGGTGGCCTGCTTATATACCGTGCTCCCAAGGGATGCTAGGATCCCTTGGGACTCTGACAGGTAGGCCCTCGAGTGGTAATGTAATACAGGTTACAAGAGGTTAAATACATAACATCACTCCCCTGTGAAGTCAACAGTATACTTATTTACAGGGTGAGACGATCTGGGGCTTTTCGCTTCCTTGTCGATCGTCTCAGTACAAATGCGGGTGTGGGTGAGTTTGTTAGTTCTTCACTGGGTTGCTGGGCAGCCGGCTTTGCCGGGCTGCTGGGGATGGTGAGTTCGGCTTCATGGTCAACCATGATGTCAGTTGCCACTTGTGTGTGTATTGGAGGGTCGAAGTTGGTGGTGTCTTCTTCGGGTTGTTCGTAGCTGTTAGTGAACCGCAATTTGATTTGGTCCAAATGTTTTCTGTGCGTTTGTCCATTGGCCAATTTGACCTGAAACACCCTACTCCCCTCTTTGGCTGTGACCGTGCCAGAGCGCCATTTGGGACCATGTCCATAATTGAGCACAAACACAGGATCATTGATCTCAATATCGTGACAAATTTGCGCGGTCACGGTACACACTTTGTTGATGTCGCTTGCCCTCCATGTGATCATGGAGATCAGAGTGGACAAGAGAGAGCCTTGTTTTTAGCGCCCTTTTCATGAGCAGCTCAGCTGGGGGAACCCCGGTGAGTGAGTATGGTCTGTTGCGGTAGCTGAACAGCACTCTGGGCAGCCGGGTCTGCAGGGAGCCTTCCGACACGCGTTTCAAGCTTTGCTTGATGGTCTGAACTGCCCGTTCTGCCTGGCCGCTGGATGCGGGCTTGAACGGGGCAGATGTGACATGTTTGATCCCATTGCGGGTCATGAATTCCTTGAATTCAGTACTGGTGAAGCACGGCCCATTGTTGCTGAGTAGGACATCAGGCAAGCCTTGCGTGGCAAACATGGCTCGTAGGCTTTCATTAGTGGCAATGGACGTGCTTACAGATATTATCGCACATTCAATCCATTTTGAGTAAGCGTCCATGACAACCAAAACATTTTGCCGAGAAATGGGCCCGCATAGTCCACGTGGATCCTCGACCACGGTTTGGAGGGCCACGACCACAAACTTAGCGGTGCCTCTCTGGGTTCATTGTTCAGCTGAGAGCAAGTGTTGCAATGGCACACGCATGACTCTAAATCTGAGTCGATGCTGGGCCACCACACGTGGGATCTAGCTATGGCTTTCATCATTACAATGCCTGGGTGGATGCTGTGCAGTTCACAAATGAACGTATCTCTGCCTTTCTTGGGCAAGACCACGCGATTGCCCCACAACAGACAGTCCGCCTGCAGGGACATTTCGTCTTTGTGCCTGTGGAACGGCTTAATCGCCTCCTGCATCTCCGCTGGGACACTGGACCAGCTCCCATGGAGGACACAGTTTTTTTACAAGGGCAGTAAAGGATCCTGGCTGGTTCAGGTCCTGATCTGGCAGGCCGCAACGGGGGACTTTTCGTTCTCGAATGCCTCCTTGACCATGAGCAAGTCCGCTGGCTGTGCCATTTCCACTCCGGTCATGGGCAATGGCAGCCAACTGACAGCATCTGCGCAGTTCTCTGTGCCCGGTCTGTGGCGGATTACATAGTTGTATGCTGACAGCGTGAGCGCCCATCTTTGGATGCGGGCAGAGGCATTGGTGTTAATCCCTTTGCTCTCAGAGAACAGCGATATGAGCGGCTTGTGGTCAGTTTCAAGCTCAAACTTGAGGCCAAATATGTCATGTATCTTACATTATTATATATAACTGTATTCTAACATGCTATACATGACTGTAATAAGATATGACCTGTAACCACCAGCATACCTTACCACCAGGGGTGCACTTGCAAGAGACAGGTATATAAGGGCAGGTCTCAGGCAAGTGCAGCATTCCAGAGCTGTGAAATAAAGGTGCAGGTCCAGAGTGACCTTGACTTCACTACATGCCTCGTGTGAATCTGTACTGAGGGGACAGGACTTTACAGTGGCAACGGGTTACGGGATTACAGAATCCACAGAATGGCGAACAACGGATCAGATGAAAAATATAATGCGGGAGACAATTGGGAGGACTTTATAGAAAGGCTCCAGCAAAGCTTTGTAACCAAAGACTGGTTAGGCGACGATAAGGCAGACAAGAGAAAGCCCATCTCTTGACCAGCTGTGGCTCGAAAACATACGCTTTAATGAAGGATCTGTTGGCACCCGAGAAACAAGCAAGCAAGTCGTTTGAAGAATTGAGCACACTGGTAAGAGACCATCTGAAGCCGCTGTGTGGGCCAGAGCATATCCAACTTCGTGGCGGAACTTCGGAGGTTGGCTAGTTTATGTGAGTTCTCCGATGAACTGAGGAGAGAAATGCTGAGAGACTTTTTCATTGAAGGAATAGGCCACGCAGGCATATTCTGAAAGCTCATAGAGACCAAGAACCTGACCTTAGAGGCAGCAGCACTGGTAGCACAGACATTCTTGGTAGGGGAAGAAGAAACGAGGTTGATTTACAATGCAGGTACGACAACTAACGAAATATTGGAACAAGAAGTACACAGCACTAAACAAGCTGCTACCCCCACACACAGACAAAACCGGGAGACAGGTTCTCGACAGCAGGCAGAAGCCATCAAGGGCCACAGGAACAGCCGTTCACACCTCATCAACCCACAATGCGAGCAATTAACTACAAACTGAGAGAAGCTCAAGAGAGATCAGCCAGACGCAGCTCATTCTTTGGAAACTCTTTGAACAATGGAACGGGTCTGTGCTGGAGGTGTGGGGGTGGGCACTCGGCAAGGGGATGTCGATTTCAGCAGGCTGTTTGCAGAAATTGTGAATACACAGGGCATTTGGCCTGCATGTACAAAAAAACGGCAGCTCGGCTGGTATACGAATCGGATGGGTCGGAAAGCGCAACAGAAGATGGTGGGGACAGTATCCGGGACACCAGTGTACAGCGGGTCAACACGATCAATGGCCGCTGCTCCTACAACAGGACGCCTCCTATAATGATGAGGGTCCTACTCAACGGGATATCTGTCAACATGGAGCTGGATACGAGAGCGAGTCAATCTCTCATGGGCGCTCAACAATTTGAACAACTGTGGCCGCATAAAAGAGACAGACCAAAGCTCACAAGGGTCGACACCACACTAAGGACCTATACCAAAGAAATCGTACCAGTCCTCGGCAGCGCCATGCTCTCTGTCACACAAAAAGGGACAGTAAACCGACTTCCCCTGTGGATTGTCCCTGGAGACCCCCCAGCACTGCTGGGGAGAAGCTGGCTGGCAAAACTAAACTGGAAATGGGATGATGTCCATGCCATGTCATTAGAGGAACGGACCTCCTGCTCAACAGTTATAAAGCGATTTGAACATCTCTTTCAGCCAGGTGTGGGCACTTTCAAAGGGGCCAAAGTCAAAATCTACATCACACAGGATGCTAGACCGGTCCATCACAAGGCCAGAGCTGTACCCTATGTGATGAGGGAAAAGATTGAACACGAACTAGACAGGCCTCTGCGGGAAGGCATTATATCACCTGTGGAATTTAGCGACTGGGCAAGTCCCATCGTCCCAGTCATGAAGCCTGATGGATCTGTGGGGACTACAAATCTACCATAAACAGAGTCTCCCTACAGGACCAGTACCCGCTGCCCAGAGCGGAGGACTTATTTGCCACATTGGCTGGAGGTAAACTTTTCCCAAAATTAGACCTCACATCTGCGTATATGACGCAAGAATTGACCGAGGAATCCAAGCTACTCACCACCATCAACACACATCGAGGCCTTTTCATGTACAACCGATGCCCATTCGGCATCAGGTCGGCAGCTGCCATATTCCAGCGCAACATGGAGAGTCTGCTCAAGTCCATCCCGGGGACAGTTGTATTTCAAGACGACATACTTATCACGGGCAGGGACACCGACTCCCATCTTCGTAATTTGGAGGAAGTACTAAAGCGGTTGGATCGGGTAGGCCTACGAGTCAAGAAATCCAAGTGCCTGTTTCTCGCACCTGAGGTTGAATTTTTGGGCAGAAGGATTGCCGCTGATGGAATCCGCCCAACAGAGTCCAAAACAGAAGCAATTCGCCTGGCACCCAGGCCCCGGTATGTCTCAGAACTGCGCGCCTTTCTCGGGCTACTCAATTACTTTGGGAACTTTATGCAGAACTTAAGCACGCTGCTGGAGCCTCTCCATGTGCTATTCAGAAAGGGGTGCGATTGGTTTTGGGAGGACGCCCAGGAACGCGCCTTCAATAAGGCACGCAATCTTGTGTGTTCCAACAGTGTTTTGACTTTCTTTGACCCAGGTAAAAAGCTAGTTCTCACATGCGATGCGTCAGCGTATGGGGTCGGGTGCGTTTTGCAACATGTCAATAGTGCGGGCAAATTACAACCCATAGCTTATGCCTCCAGGTCACTTTCGCGGGCGGTGCGCGGATACGGAATGGTAGAGAAGGAAGCGCTCGCGTGCGTGTACGGTGTCAAAAAGGTGCACCAATACCTTTTCAGGGCCAAGTTCGCGTTAGAAACGGACCACAAGTCCCTCTCGACCCTCCTATTCGAGAGCAAGGCAATAAACGGCAACGCCTTGGCGCGAATTCAACGGTGGGCACTCATGCTGGCGTCCTACGACTATACCATAAGGCACAGACCAGGCACAGATAACTGTGCCGACGCACTCAAATGGCTACCCCTGCCGACCACGGAAGGGTCTGACGAACAGGACTGTGAGATAGTCATGGCAATCAATGCCTTTGAGTCCACAGGTTCGCCCATGACGACTCGCCAAATCAGAGCCTGGACGGCCAGCGACCCCATGTTATCCTTAGTAAAAAGATGTGTCCTAACCGGTGACTGGGCAGAGGCTCGTGATGCCTGCCCCGAGGAATTAAAACCCTTTCACAGGCGCATGCATGAGCTATCACTACAAGCAGGCTGCCTGATGTGGGGCAGCCGGGTAGTCATGCCTCTGCGAGGTAGAGAGGCATTTGTTCGGGAGCTCCACCGCGAGCACCCGGGGATTGTTCTCATGAAGGCCATAGCCAGATCCCACGTCTGGTGGCCTGGTATTGACGCTGACCTGGAGCTCTGCATCCGAAGGTGCACCATTTGTGCCCAACTCAGCAATGCCCCCAGGGAGGCTCCACTGAGCCCCTGGCCCTGGCCTACCAAACCGTGGTCGCGGGTGCACGTAGACTATGCGGGCCCATTCATGGGCAAAATGTTCCTCGTAGTTGTAGATGCATTTTCAAAGTGGATCGAATGCACCATTTTAAACTCGAGCACAACCTCCACCACTGTGGAGAGCCTCGCAACCATGTTTGCAACACACGGAATCCCTGACACATTGGTCAGTGGCAATGGTCCGTGCTTCACCAGTGCAGAATTCCAAGACTTTATAAGTGACCACGGCATAAATCACGTCAAGAAGGCACTGTTCAAGCCGGCCTCCAACGGCCAGGCGGAGAGAGCAGTGCAAATCATTAAACAAGGCATGCTTAAAATCCAAGGTCCCACGCTGCAGGGTCCCCTGTCGCGACTGCTGCTGGCATACAGATCTCGTCCGCACTCATTGGCTGGGATCCCCCCCGCGCAACTGTTGATGAAAAGGACTTTAAAAGCAAGGCTCTCATTAATCCTCCCAGACAACCACAAAATCGTTGAGGCAAAGCGCCGTAAGCTGACAGAAATTCGAGGGGGAGATGGAATGAGATAGGGGACAAAGTGTTTGTACTAATCTATGGCAGGGGTCCCAAATGGCTTGCAGGGACAGTAACGGGCAAGGAAGGAAACAGGCTACTGGTAGTACAAATGGACAATGGCAAAACCTGCCAGAGGCATGTAGACCAAGTCAAAAGCAGAACCACAGGCAGACTACAATGTGGAACTCGCACCACACCTGGTGGACAGACAGAGGGAACAACCTGAGGAAAGGCAATCCCAATAGACAGCCCAGGTGAGTCAACAACAATCACACCAATCGAAACAGACAGCCCAGGCGAGATACCAGCAACCACACCCAAAGAAAAACAGACACCAAGGCAAACAACTGAACCACAACTCAGACGCTCCACGCGAGAGCGTAGACCACCTGAGAGACTGAACCTATAAAGACAATAAGACCTTGGGGGACGGTGATGTCATGTATCTTACATTATTATAACTGTATCCTAACATGCTATACATGACTGTAATAAGATATGACCTGTAACCACCAGCATACCTTACCACCAGGGGTGCACTTGCAAGAGACAGGTATATAAGGGCAGGTCTCAGGCAAGTGCAGCATTTCAGAGCTGTGAAATAAAGGTGCAGGTCCAGAGTGACCTTGACTTCACTACATGCCTCGTGTGAATCTGTACTGAGGGGACAGGACTTTACAAAATAAGTACTGGTGCATTTTTTTTTACTCCGTAAACACATGCTGGAGCCTCTTTTTCAATCATGCTATAGGTCCTTTCGGCCTTGGAGGACAAACTCCTGGATGCATAAACGACCGGTTGCAAAATCCCCGATTCGTTAGCCTGTTGTAACACACACTCAACCACGTATGATGATGCATCGCAAGCTAGCACTAATCTTTTACAAGGGTTTGCAGGACAAGCAGTTTGTTTGAACACAACAGATTTCTGGCTTTCTTTAAGGCAGCCTCTTGTGAATTCCCCCCATACCCAGTCGTCTCCTTTGCACAGTAGCGCATGTAGGGGTTCTAGCAGGGTGCTTAACCCAGGTAGGAAATGTCCAAAATAGTTAAGGAGTCCCAGGAACGACCACAGCTCTGTCACATTCTGTGGTCTCAGCGCGTTGTTGATGGCCTCCGTCTTGGCGTCGGTGGGTCTGATGCTGTCAGCCACAATTCTTCTTCTGAAGAACTCAACCTCCTGCGCCAGGAAAACACACTTCGAGTATTTCAACCTGAGTCCCACGTGATCCTACCGACTATGAACCTCTTCCCGATTCTTCAAGTGCTCAATGGTGTCCCGACCTGTAACCAGCATGTCGTCCTGGAAAACCACGGTGTGAGAAACTGACTTTAGCAGGCTCTCCATGTTCCGTTGGAAGATTGCCGCAGCCGACCGAATCCTGAACAGGCACCGGTTATAGATGAACAGACCTTTGTGCGTGTTGATGCAGGTGAGGCCTTTCGAAGACTCCTCCAGCTCCTGCATCGTGTAGGCAGAGGTCAGGTCCAGCTTGGTGAACATCTTCCCTCCAGCCAGGGTCACGAATAGGTCGTCTGCCTTGGGTAGCGGGTACTGGTCCTGTAGCGAAAAACGGTTAATCGTTACTTTATAGTCCCCACAAATTCTAACCGTGCCATCCTCTTTAAGTACCGGGACAATCGGACTGGCCCACTCGTTGAATTCCACCGGCGCGATGATGCCTTCTCGCTGCAGCCTGTCCAGCTCAATTTCCCCTTTCTCACGCATTGTGTACGGTACCGCCCGTGCCTTGTGGTGGATGGGTCGCGTACCAGGAACCAAATGGATCTGCACTTTCGCCCCCGAGAAGCTTCCAGTGCCTGACTCGAACAACGATGGGAACTTGCTCAGAACCTGGGCACATGAGGCATCGTCAACGGACGAAAGCGCTAGGATGCTGTCCCAGTTCCAGTGGATTTTTCCCAGCCAGCTTCTGCCAAACAACGTGGGGCCATCCCCTGGCACAATCCACAGCGGGATTTCGTGTACTGCTCCATCATAGGAGACTTTGACTTCTGCACTGCCAATTACAGGGATTAGTTCCTTGGTGTAAGTCCTTAGTTTAGTGTGAATGGGGCTGAGCTTGGGCCTGTGTGCCTTCTTTCCCCACAGCCTGTCGAAGGCCTTTTTACTCATTATGGACTGACTTGCACCCGTGTCCAGCTCCATAGATACTGGAATGCCATTCAGTTCAACTTTCAACATTATTGGTCGACATTTCGTAGTGAATGTGTGTACCCCGTACACTTCTGCCTCCTCGATCCGTGTCTCCATTTCATCCTGATCCACAGTGGATCGATCTTCCTCTGCAACATGGTGGTTTGCAGGGTTTGCAGCTCGCCTGCACATTCATAGAAACATAGAAACATAGAAAATAGGTGCAGGAGTAGGCCATTCGGCCCTTCTAGCCTGCACCGCCATTCAATGAGTTCATGGCTGAACATTCAACTTCAGTACCCATTCCTGCTTTCTCGCCATACCTCTTGATCCCCCTAGTAGTAAGGACCTCATCTAACTCCTTTTTGAATATATTTAGTGAATTGGCCTCAACAACTTTCTGTGGTAGAGAATTCCACAGGTTCACCACTCTCTGGGTGAAGAAGTTCCTCTGCATCTCGGTCCTAAATGGTTTACCCTTTATCCTTAGACTGTGACCTCTGGTTCTGGATTTCCCCAACATTGGGAACATTCTTCCTGCATCTAACCTGTCTAACCCCGTCAGAACTTTAAATGTTTCTATGAGGTCCCCTCTCATTCTTCTGAACTCCAGTGAATACAAGCCCAGTTGATCCAGTCTTTCTTGATAGGTCAGTCCCGCCATCCCGGGAATCAGTCTGGTGAACCTTCGCTGCACTCCCTCAATAGCAAGAATGTCCTTCCTCAGGTTAGGAGACCAAAACTGTACACAATACTCCAGGTGTGGCCTCACCAATGCCCTGTACAACTGTAGCAACACCTCCCTGCCCCTGTACTCAAATCCCCTTGCTATGAAGGCCAACATGCCATTTGCTTTCTTAACCGCCTGCTGCACCTGCATGCCAACCTTCAATGACTGATGTACCATGACACCCAGGTCTCTTTGCACCTCCCCTTTTCCTAATCTGTCACCATTCAGATAATAGTCTGTCTCTCTGTTTTTACCACCAAAGTGGATAACCTCACATTTATCCACATTATACTTCATCTGCCATGCATTTGCCCACTCACCTAACCAAGTCGCTCTGCAGCCTCACAGCATCCTCCTCGCAGCTCACACTGCCACCCAACTTAGTGTCATCCGCAAATTTGGAGATACTACATTTAATCCCCTCATCTAAATCATTAATGTACAGTGTAAACAGCTGGGGCCCCAGCACAGAACCTTGCGGTACCCCGCTAGTCACTGCCTGCCATTCTGAAAAGTACCCATTTACTCCTACTCTTTGCTTCCTGTCTGACAACCAGTTCTCAATCCATGTCAGTACACTACCCCCAATCCCATGTGCTCTAACTTTGCACATCAATCTCTTGTGTGGGACCTTGTCGAACGCCTTCTGAAAGTCCAAATATACCACATCAACTGGTTCTCCCTTGTCCACTCTACTGGAAACATCCTCAAAAAATTCCAGAAGGTTTGTCAAGCATGATTTCCCTTTCACAAATCCATGCTGACTTGGACCTATCATGTCACCTCTTTCCAAATGCACTGCTATGACATCCTTAATAATTGATTCCATCATTTTACCCACTACCGATGTCAGGCTGACCAGTCTATAATTCCCTGTTTTCTCTCTCCCTCCTTTTTTAAAAAGTGGGGTTACATTGGCTACCCTCCACTCCATAGGAACTGATCCAGAGTCAATGGAATGTTGGAAAATGACTGTCAACGCATCCACTATTTCCAAGGCCACCTCCTTAAGTACTCTGGGATGCAGTCCATCAGGCCCTGGGGATTTATCGGCCTTCAATCCCATCAATTTCCCCAACACAATTTCCCGGCTAATAAGGATTTCCCTCAGTTCCTCCTCCTTACTAGACCCCCCGACCCCTTTTATAACCGGAAGGTTGTTCGTGTCCTCCTTCGTGAATACCGAACCAAAGTACTTGTTCAATTGGTCCGCCATTTCTTTTTTCCCCGTTATGACTTCCCCTGATTCTGACTGCAGGGGACCTACGTTTGTCTTTACTAACCTTTTTCTCTTTACATATCTATAGAAACTTTTGCAATCCGTCTTAATGTTCCCTGCAAGCTTCTTCTCATACTCCATTTTCCCTGCCCTAATCAAACCCTTTGTCCTCCTCTGCTGAGTTCTAAATTTCTCCCAGTCCCCAGGTTCGCTGCTATTTCTGGCCAATTTGTATGCCACTTCCTTGGCTTTAATACTATCCCTGATTTCCCTTGATAGCCACGGTTGAGCCATCTTCCCTTTTTTATTTCTATGCCAGACAGGAATGTACAATTGTTGTAGTTCATCCATGCGGTCTCTAAATGTCTGCCATTGCCCATCCACAGTCAACCCCTTAAGTATCATTCGCCAATCCATCCTAGCCAATTCACGCCTCATACCTTCAAAGTTAGCCTTCTTTAAGTTCTGGACCATGGTCTCTGAATTAACTGTTTCATTCTCCATCCCAATGCAGAATTCCACCATATTATGGTCACTCTTCCCCAAGGGGCCTCGCACAACGAGATTGCTAATTAATCCTCTCTCATTACATAACACCCAGTCTAAGATGGCCTCCCCCCTAGTTGGTTCCTCGACATATTGGTCTAAAAAACCATCCCTTATGCACTCCAGAAAATCCTCCTCCACCGTATTGCTTCCAGTTTGGTTAGCCCAATCTATGTGCATATTAAAGTCACCCATTATAACTGCTGCACCTTTATTGCATGCACCCCTAATTTCCTGTTTGATGCCCTCCCCAACATCACTACTACTGTTTGGAGGTCTGTACACAACTCCCACTAACGTTTTTTTCCCTTTGGTGTTCTGCAGCTCTACCCATATAGATTCCACATCATCCAAGCTAATGTCCTTCCTAACTATTGCCTTAATCTCCTCCTTAACCAGCAATGCTACCCCACCTCCTTTTCCTTTTATTCTATCCTTCCTGAATGTTGAATACCCCTGGATGTTGAGTTCCCAGCCCTGATCATCCTGGAGCCACGTCTCCGTAATCCCAATCACATCATATTTGTTAACATCTATTTGCACAGTTAATTCATCCACCTTATTGCGGATACTCCTTGCATTAAGACACAAAGCCTTTAGGCTTGTTTTTTTAACACCCTCTGTCCTTTTAGAATTTTGCTGTACAATGGCCCTTTTTGTTCTTTGCCTTGGGTTTCTCTGCCCTCCACTTTTCCTCATCTCCTTTCTGTCTTTTGTTTTTGCCTCCTTTTTGTTTCCCTCTATCTCCCTGCATTGGTTCCCATCCCCCTGCCATATTAGTTTAACTCCTCCCCAACAGCACTAGCAAACACTCCTTCGCTGGAGGTGTCCCATTGTTCTGCAACCGTTGCGCGCATAGTGCTTGAAGCGGCATTGATGGGGCCGATGATCACCTCCACAACGCCAACAAGGCGTTAACTGCCTCGCATTAATGATTGATGGCGGACTCTGGGTCATCTGAGGTCAAGCAGTAGCAGCTGCCATGTACGTTCTGCCATGTATATTTTTGCTCGAAACCGACTTTATGCACAGTACTGGCCGAAACATTTTTACTCGGAGAAATCTGTTTGGTGTTGTCGCTGGTGAACATAAATGTCTGGGCTATCATTATGGTTTTACTTAGGTTCAGAGTTTCTACAGTCAACAGTTTGCGAAGGATTGTCTCATTGCCAATGTCCATTATAAAAATGTCTCTGAGCATTTGTTCTAGGAATCCCTCAAACTCACAATGTCCTGCAAGGCGCCTTAGTTCAGCGACATAACTTGCCACTTCCTGGCCCTCCGATCGTTGACACGTGTAGAACCGATATCTCGCCATCAAAACGCTTTCCTTAGGATTTAGATGCTCCGGGGCCAGCGTACACAATTCTGCATAGGATTTCTCTATTGGTTTTGCCGGAGCTAGGAGGTTCTTCATGAGGCCATAGATTGTTGCCCCACAGACGGTAAGGAGGATCGCCCTTCGTTTGGTAGCGTTCTCGTCCCCTTCCAGCTCGTTGGCCACGAAGTATTGATCGAGTCTCTCCACGAAGGCCTCCCAATCGTCCCCTTCTGAGAACTTCTCCATAGTACCAACTGTTCTTTGCATTTTCACCCAGTTGTTCGTTACCTCATCGCCAATTGCTGTGCTCATATTAAAGGATGAAACTGAGTACTGTGTGTAATGAGCAAGTGTGACCTTAGTTCCTTTAATAAGACTCCAGAGTGCAGGTACCTCGTGGGTGGCCTGCTTATATACTGTGCTCCCAAGGGATGCTGGAATCCCTTGGGACTCCGACAGGTAGGCCCTCTGGTGGTAGGGTAATACAGGTTACAAGGGGTTAAATACATAACACTCTCTAAGGCAATTTGGGGCTAATCTTTCGCCTTCGTTTTTGGCGGTTTTCTCGGTGGTACAGCTGGTTTTTTTTGAGGAAAAACCACCCGGCGAAAGTGTCCTCTTTATTTTTAAGAGTTTCGCCCACATTTTGAAAAGGCCGCCAGGAAGCAAACCGCCCATATGCACCGCCGAGAAAACCTCTAGGATCTAAGTTTGGCCTCAAGAGGGACCCATACACACCGCCAAGGAAACCGCTCACGAAAAGCTGCTGGAAACAGCGCGGTAGGCGAGTACCGTGCAAAGAAAGGTAAGTTAGAGTTTTTAAAATTCTTTTTAAAAATTCTAAAACAGTGATTACATTAAAAAGTGTCTTGAAAATGTTTTATAACTTTTTATTTTTTGTTTAAGTGAAAAAATATTTTTTTAAGTTTTCCCCCCTCCCTAGGCCCAACTACAGCCTCGGACTAAATTTTTAAAAACATTTTAAGAACTGCCCGTCCTCGCGACTTTCAGCTGTAATAGCCCAGAAACCACCGAGAATCTTGGTGTAAGAACCATTTTTTCGCCGGGCGGTTTTAATTACCTAATTAGTGGCGTTAATTCATGAGGCTTAGCGGTATACTACCCCTATAGTCTTTCCTCAGGTAAGGAGACCAGAACTGTACACACAACTACCACAACTGAAGAAAGCCATTCAAGTTGTACAGCGCCTCACGATTTCTAGCAGAAACCTCTTGGTGTGTCGCATGCAATTACTTTGTAGGTCAACTCAGCAACTATGTTGTGCACAGCAAGATCCTACAAAAGGCAAGGAAATGATTGTGGGGTAAATGTGGGCAGGATATTGGGAGAACCCCTCTGCTCCTCTTTGAATAGTGCCGCAAGATCTTTAATGTCCACCTGAAGAGACAAGATGTAACTTTTGTTGAACATCTCATCCAAAGGTACAGCGTCTCCAACAATGCAGCAGCCCTGCACTGGAACATCAGCCTAGATTATGTGCTTTATGAGGGTTGTGAATCTTTGCGATTCTCTATCCCAGTGGATGCGCAGTCATTGAGTACAGTAAACTCTCATTTACCCGGATACGAATGTAACGGAAAACCCGCCGTAGCGGAATTTAAAATATTGCGAGATTCGGCAACTAAACACAAATGAGAGGATCATTGGCTACATAACAAATACAAGCAGCAGTGAACATTATTACTTGCTTTAAGCTGTGCAAACTATACATTGTACTTAACTTCTTACTGAATTATGATTACTCACCCAGCACTCCATGGGACGGATCTTCTGATCTTACACGTTCCATTTTCTGTCCCGGAGGGGCAGCAATGTTGGCGGAGGTCTCCAGGGTGGCGGTCAGCCTCCAGTGTCCCGCGGGGGTCTCCGGGACCGGTTTTGCAGCCCCACTGAGCAGTACCACCCAGAACAGGGCTGCGCCGGTGTGCAACGCCCCTGGTTGCCACACTGGCCTGCTTTTTGAGTTCCGCCCGACCCGTATGCCCCGCAGTAACCGCCTGTAAATATGGGCTGTCCAACCTATACCGACTGCAGAGAGGTAAGTAATGCCGTCCTAAAGTAAATGTGATTGTTTTTTAAAAATTTTATTTTGCGATTTATGTAAACTCGCCCTATCGGAAAATGTGTTTACCTGGAGTTGCTGAATCCCCAAACAATCCAGGTAAACGAGAGTTTACTGTATATTCAAGGCTGAGATCAATAGATTCTTGGGCTCGAGGGGAATCAAGGGCTATGGAGATCGGGCCGGAAAGTGCAGTTGATGCAAAAGTTCAACTACGATCTTATTGAATGGCGGAGCAGACTCGAGGGGCTGTATGGCCTAATCCTGCTCCTATTTCTGATGTTCTCCAACCCTGGAGCGCTGGTTGAATTGAAACAGAGAAACTCAGTAGGGAATTACAAAAGGTATTGGGGGTATGATGATAATTGGCAAGTTATTGAGGAACAGGTAAAGCACCTTGCAAGATTAGAGAGATGAGATCATGAGGGAAATAAACGTTGAAACATTCCTTTACAAAAAGTGCTTTCACTACAGAAGAGTGATCTATCCTTTGTGCAGAACAGATCCTACAGCAAACCGAAGTATGTAATAAAATGGTCAACTAAAACAGGGTTTCAATAATCATAAGATGGCAGGAACAGATGGAAAGTATCCAAGCACTCTGAACAAAATGAAGGGTGGTGATACATTTTTAAAATTAAATTACAGGGCTAGGGCCTGGGATTATTGAAAAGTACCTAATATTAGGGTTTTTTGAGAAAAATGTTCAGCTGCATAATCCTGAAAAATTATAGTCCTGTTACATAGAATCATAGAAATTTACAGCACGGAAGGAGACCATTTCGGCCCATCGTGTCCACGTCGTTAGCTCAGCATATATAATAGGAAAAACATTAGAGTCTGATAAAGGAAGTAATTCAGCAACAAGAGACAGTACTTACATGTCAACATAAAAGCATGAAAGGCAAAGTACCGGCAACAACTCTCTGCTACTTGGGGTTAGAACAGAATTGATAAATGATGATAATGTGGTGGATGTTGAGTCTTGACTTTTAAAAGGCATTTTGACAAAATGCCTCACAAGAGACCTGTGGCTGAAGGGAAAGCGCTTGGTATGCGGGATTGAGTTTTACAATGGGTAATAACTTGGCTGAACAACAGGAAAGGAAGGATAATGATCAATGTTGGGCAAGTGTGACAGGTGGAGCTCCCCAAGGGTCAGTCCTGACTCCTGCCACCTCAGCTCATCACAATCTATATTCAAAATCTCACATCATGGTGGGAAGTGACACATATTGGTAGGAAGAATGAGGAGAGGCAATATAAACTCAAGGGTACAATCCTAAAGGGGGTGCATGAACAGAGAGACCCGGGGATATATGTGCACAAATCGTTGAAGGTGGCAGGGCAGGTTGGGAAAGCGGTTAAAAATGCTTACGGGATCCTGGGTTTCATAAATAGAGGCATAGACTGCAAAAGCAAGGAAGTTATGATGAACCTTTATAAAACACTGGTTTGACCTCAACTGGAGTATTGTGTCCAATTCTGGGCTCCGCAATTTAGGAAGGATGTGAAGGCCTTAGAGAGGGTGCAGAAAAATGTTACAAGAATTATTCCAGGGACGAGGGACTTCAGTTACGTGGATAGACTGGAGAAGCTGGGGTTGTTCTCCTTGGAGTAGAGAAGGTTGAGAGGAGATTTGATAGAGGTGTTCAAAATCATGAGGGGTCTAGACAGAGTAGATAGAGAGAAACTATTCTATTGGCGGAAGGGTCGAGAACCAGAGGACACAGATTTAAGGTGATTGGCAAAAGAACCAAAGGCGACATGAGGAAAAACTTTTTTACGCAGCAAGTGGTTAGGATCTGGAATGCACTGCCTGAAAAGATGATGGAGGCAGATTCAATCGTGGCTTTCAAAAGAGAATTGGACAATACCTGAAGGAAAAAATTGCAGGGCTATGGGGAAAGGGCGGGGGGAGTAGGACTAGCTGAAGTGCTCTTGCAGAGAGCCGGCACAGGCTCGACAGGCCGAATGGCCTCCTTCTGTGCTGTAACCATTCTGTGATTCTATCTACATGCATTTCCTCTCCACAAAACCTTATTTCCTGTTATCACTTTTTTGGCATAATTTTTGTGTCAGTTTTTTTTCCCCATTATAAATTGTGTCTGCATTTATACACGAGAGAGCACTGGTTGCCAAGACATTTTGGAGCAGTGACTGCCAGTGAGCGGTGAGTTTAGAAGTAATAAAACGGAATGTATGACAGTGAAATGCTAGAATACAGGTTTTCTGGCTACATAATTCATTAAAGCAAAAGCTGGATTTGTTCTGGCTGCGGCGGAGATGAACTCTTATAGAAAGTAGGTACTGCAGAGAATTTAATGGCCAGAGTGATCTTGAGATCACATGGTTTAGGGTGGGGTAGAGTGTATATGTTGTGATACACAAGGTATCGCAATTGTGTGGGACAGGCTGGATGAACCAGATGGTCTTTACCTGTCCGTCATCGTTCGTATGTCCAGATCAATTACACGGGATCTTCAGACTAATAGCTTTCTGACAATAGGTCATCGACCTGAAATGTTAATTTTGTTTTTCTCTCTCTACAGATGCTGCCTGACCTGCTGAGTGTTTCCAGCAATTTCTGTCTCCATTACAGATTTCCAACATCCTACAGTATTTTGCTTTTGTAATAGCGACCACGTGTGTTATGTATTTAACCCTTTGTAACTTGCATTACACCTGACCACTAGAGGGCCCACCTGTTGGAGTCCCAAAGGATCCCAGCATCCAATGGGAGCACAGTATATAAGCACGCCACCCATGAGGTACTGGCACTCTGGAACCTTAATAAAGGAGCTACGGTCACACTTGTTCATTACACACAGTACTCAGTCTCACCATTTATTATGAGCATAACAATTGGCAACGGGGTTACGAACAATCGTACGAAAATGCAAAGAACAGTCGGCATCCTGGAGAAGTTCTTAGAAAGGGACGATTGGGAGGCCTTCATGGAGAGACTCGACCAATACTTTGTGGTCAACGAGCTGGAAGGGGACGAGAACGCCACCGAATGAAGGGCGATCCTCCTAACTGTCTGTGGGGCAACAACCTATGGCCTCATGAAGAACCTCCTGGCCCCGGCAAAACCAACAGAGAAATCCTACGAAGAATTGTGTACACTGGTCCGGGAGCACCTAAATCCCAAGGAAAGCGTTTTGATGGCGAGATACCGGTTCTACATGTATCAACTAAGGCGCCTCGCAGGACATTGTGAGTTTGAGGGATTCCTAGAGCAAATGCTCAGAGACTTTTTTGTACTGGGCATCGGACATGAGACAATCCTTCGCAAACTGTTGACTGTAGAAACTCCGAATCTGAGTAAAGCCATAACAATAGCTCAAGCATTTATGTCCACCAGCAACAACACCAAGCAGATTTCGCAGAACAAAGAAGTTTTGGCCAGTACTGTGCGCAAAGCAATGTCAGTTTTGAGCAGAAATGTACACGGCAGAACGTACATGCCAGCTGCTGTGGCCCAACCTCAATTGACCCAGAGTCCACCATCATCTGTTAATGCGAGGCAGTTAACACCTTGTTGGCGTTGCGGAAGCGATGATCGGCCCCATCAATGCCGCTTTAAGCACTATGCATGCAATGGTTGCAGAACAATGGGACACCTCCAGCGAGCTGCAAACCCTGCAAACCACCACATTGCAGAGGAAGATCGATCCACAGTGGATCAGGCTGAATTGGAGACTCGTACTGAGTAGGCAGAAGTGTACGGGGTACACACATTCACTACGAAATGCCCACCAATAATGTTGAAAGTTGAACTGAACGGCATTCCAGTATCTATGGAGATGGACATGGGGGCAAGTCAGTCCATAATGAGTAAAAAGGCCTTCGACAGGCTGTGGGGAAAGAAGGCACACAGGCCCCAAGCTCAGCCCCATTCACACCAAACTAAGAACTTACACCAAGGAACTAATCCCTGTAATTGGCAGTGCAGAAGTCAACGTCTCCTATGATGGAGCAGTACATGAACTCCCAATGTGGACTGTGCCAGGGGATGGCCCCACGTTGTTTGGCAGAAGTTGGCTGGGGAAAATCCGCTGAAACTGGGACGACACCCGAGCGCTTTCGTCCGTCGACGATGCCTCATGTACCCAGGTTCTAAGCAAGTTCCAATCGTTACTCAAGCCAGGCATTGGAAGCTTGTTGGGGGCGAAAGTGCAGATCCATTTGGTACCAGGTACGCGACCCATCCACCACAAGGCTCGAGTGGTACTGTACATGATGCGCGAAAAAGTGGAAATTGAGCTGGACAGGCTGCAACATGAAGGCATCATCGCGCTGGTGGAATTTTACGACTGGGCCAGTCTGATTGTTCCGGTACTCAAGGAGGACGGTACAATTAGAATTTGCGGGGACTAAAAAGTAATGATTAACCATTTTTCGCTGCAGGGCCAGTACCGGCTATCCAAGGCAATGACCTATTTGCGACCCTGGCTGGAAGGAAGACGTTCACCAAGCTGGACCTGACCTCGGCCGACATGACGCAGGAATTGGAGGAGTCTTCAAAAGGCCTCACCTGCATCAACACGCACAAAGCTCTGTTTATCTACAACTGGTGCCCGTTCGGGATTCGGTCAGCCGCAGCGATCTTCCAGCGGAACATGGAGAGCCTGCTAAAGTCAGTTCCTTGCACAGTGGTCTTCCAGGATGACATACTGGTTACAGGTTGGGACACCATGGAGCACTTGAAGAATCTGGAAGAGGTTCTTAGTTGGTTAGAACGCCTGGGGCTCAGGTGGAAATGCTCGAAGTGTGTTTTTGAAACATAGAAAATAGGTGCAGGAGTAGGCTATTTGGCCCTTCAAGCCTGCACTACCATTCAATAAGATCATGGCTGATCATTCACCTCAGTACCCCTTTCCTGCTTTCTCGCCATACCCCTTGATCCCTTGAGCCACAAGGGCCATATCTAACTCCCTCTTGAATATATCCAATGAACTGTCATCAACAACTCTCTGCGGCAGGGAATTCCACAGGTTAACAACTCTGAGTGAAGAAGTTTCTCCTCATCTCAGTCCTAAATATCTTACCCCTTATCCTAAGACTGTGTCCCCTGGTTCTGGACTTCCCCAACATCGGGAACATTCTTCCCGCATCTAACCTGTCCAGTCCCGTCAGTATCTTATACGTTTCTATGAGATCCCCTCTCATCCTTCTAAACTCCAGTGTATAAAGGCCCAGTTGATCCAGTCTCTCCTCATACGTCAGTCCAGCCATTCCTGGAATCAGTCTGGTGAACCTTCGCTGCAGTTCCTCAATAGCAAGAACGTCCTTCCTCAGATTAGGAGACCAAAACTGAACACAATATTCCAGGTGAGGCCTCACCAGGGCCATGTACAATTGCAGTAAGACCTCCCTTCTCCTATACTCAGATCCCCTAGCTATGAAGGCCAACATGCCATTTGCCTTCTTCACAGCCTGCTGTACCTGCATGCCAACTTTCAATGACTGATGAACCATGACACCCAGGTCTCGTTGCATCTCCCCTTTTCCTAATCTGCCGCCATTCAGATAATATTCTGCCTTCGTGTTTTTGCCCCCAAAGTGGATAACCTCACATTTATTCACATTATACTGCATCTGCCATGCATTTGCCCACTCACCTAACCTGTCCAAATCACCCTGCAGCCTCTTAGCATCCTCCTCACAGCTCACACCGCCATCCAGTTTAGTGTCATCTGAAAACTTGGAGATATCACACTCAATTCCTTCATCCAAATCATTAATGTATATTGTAAAGAGCTGAGGTCTCAGCACTGAGCCCTGCAGCACTCCACTAGTCACTGCCTCCCATTCCAAAAAGGACTCGTTTATCCCGACTCTCTGCTTCCTGTCTGCCAACCAATTTCTATCCACGCCAGTACAGTACCCCCAATACCACGTGCTTTGATTTTGCACAACAATCTCTTATGTGGGACCTTGTCAAAGGTCTTTTGAAAGTCCAAGTACACCACACCCACTGATTCTCCCCTGTCCACTCCACTAGTTACATCCTCAAAAAATTCCAGAAGATTTGTCAAGCATGATTTCCCTGTCATAAATCCATGCTGACTTGGACCGATCCGGTCACTGCTTTCCAAATGCGCTGCTATTTCATCCTTAATAATTGATTCCAACATTTTCCCCACTACTAATGTCAGGCTAACTGGTCTATAATTACCCGTTTTCTCTCTCCCCCCTTTTTTTAAAAAGTGGTGTTACATTAGCTATCCTCCAGTCAATAGGAACTGATCCAGAGTCGATAGACTGTTGGAAAATGATCACCAATGCATCCACTATTTCTAGGGTCACTTCCTTAAGTATTCTGGGATGCAATCAGGCCCCGGGAATTTATCAGCCTTCAATCCCATCAATTTCGACAACACAATTTCCCGCCTAATAAAGATATCCTTCAGTTCCTCCTTCTCACTAGACCCTCGGTCCCCTAGTACATCCGGAAGGTTATTTGTGTCTTCCTTCGTGAAGACAGAACCAAAGTATTTGTTCAATTGGTCTGCCATTTCTTTGTTCCCCATTATAAATTCACCTGAGTCGACTGCAAGGGACCTACGTTTGTCTTCACTAATCTTTTTCTCTTCACATATCTATAGAAGCCTTTGCAGTCAGTTTTTGTGTTCCCGGCAAGCTGCCTCTCGAACTCTATTTTCCCCCTCCTAATTAAACCCTTTGTTCTCCTCTGCTGAATTCTAAATTTCTCCCAGTCCTCAGGTTTGCTGCTTTTTCTGGCCAATTTATATGCCTCTTCCTTGGATCTAACACTATCCTTAATTTCCATTGTTAGCCACAGTTGAGCCACCTTCCCCCTGTTTTATTTTTACTCCACAGGGATGTACAATTGAGATAGGGATGTACAATTGAGACAGGGATGTACAATTGGGACAGGGATGTACAATTGAGACAGGGATGTACAATTTCCTGGCACAGGATGTCGAATTCTTAGAAAGGAGAATCGCAGCAGACAGCAACAGACCCACCGACGGCAAGACGGAGGCCATCAAGAACGCGCCGTGAACACAGAACGTGACGGAGCTGCGGTCGCTCCTGGGACTCCTTAACTATTTCGATAATTTCCTACCTGGGTTAAGCACCTTGCTAGAATCCTTACATGCACTACTGCGCAAGGGAGACTACTGGGTACGGAGGAATTCACAAGAGGCTGCCTTTAAGAAAGCCAGAAATTTATTGTGTTCTAACAAATTGCTTGTCCTGTATAATCCGTGCAAACAATTAGTGTTAGCTTGCGATGCGTTGTCATACGGGGTCGGGTGTGTGTTACAGCAGGCTAATGATTCGGGGATTTTGCAACTGGTTACGTATGCATCCAGGAGTTTGTCCAAGGCCGAAAGGGCCCACAGCATGGTTGAAAAAGAGGCTCTGGCATGCATTTATGGGGTAAAAAAAATGTCAGTACTTATTTGGCCTCAAGTTTGAGCTTGAATGTGACCACAAGCTGCTCATATCGCTGTTCTCTGAGAACAAAGGGATTAATACCAATGCCTCTGCCCGCATCCAAAGATGGGCGCTCACGCTGTCGGCATACAACTATGTAATTCGCCACAGACCGGGCACAGAGAACTGTGCAGATGCTCTCAGTCGGCTACCACTGCCCACCACCGGGGTGGAAATGGCACAGCCAGCGGTCATGGAGGCATTTGAGAATGAGAAGTCCCCCATTACGGCCCACCAGATCAGGACCGGGACCAACCAGGATCCTTTACTGTCCTTGGTAAAAGAACTGTGTCCTCCATGGGAGCTGGTCCAGTGCCCCAGTGGAGATGCAGGAAGCGATTAAGCCATTCCACAGATGCAAAGACGAGTTGTCCCTGCAGGCGGACTGTCTTTTGTGGGGCAATCGCGTGGTCTTGTCCAAGAAAGGCAGAGATATATTTATTTTCGAACTGCACAACACCCACTCAGGCATCGTAATGATGAAAGCCATAGCCAGATCTCATGTGTGGTGGCCTGGTATCGGTTCAGATTTAGAGTCATGTGTGCACCAGTGCAACACTTGCGCTCAGTTGAGCAATGCACCCAGAGAGACACTGCTAAGTTTGTGGTCATGGCCATCCAAACCATGGTCGAGGAACCATGTCGACGATGCGGGCCCATTCCAAGGCAAAATGTTTTGGTTGTCATGGATGCTTACGAAAGATGGATTGAATGTGCAATAATGTCTGTAAGCACATCCACAGCCACCATTGAAAGCCTACCAGCCATATTTGCCACGCACGGCTTGCCTGATGTCCCAGACAGTGACAATGGGCCAATCTTCACCAGTGCTGAATTCAAGGAATTCATGCCCCGCAACGGGATCAAATATGTCACATCTGAGCCATTCAAGCCCGCATCCAACGGCCAGGCAGAACGGGCAGTTCAGACCATCAAGCAAAGCATGAAATGTGTGTCGGAAGGCTCCCTGCAAACCCGGTTGTCCCGAGTGCTGCTCAGCTACCGCACCAGATCCCACTCACTCATCGGGATTCCCCCAGCTGAGCTGCTCACAAAAAGGGCGCTTAAAACAAGGCTCTGTCTTGTCCACCCTGATCTCCATGATCACGTGGAGGGCAAGCGACATCAACAAAGTGTGTACCATGACCGCGCAAATTTGTCACGCGAGATCAATGATCCTGTGTTTGTGCTCACCTATGGACATGGTCCCAAATGGCACTCTGGCACGGTCACAGCCAAAGAGGGGAGTTGGGTGTTTCAGGTCAAACTGACCAATGGACAAATGCACGGAAAACATTTGGACCAAATCAAATTGCAGTTCACCAACAGCTATGAACAACCCGAAGAGGACACCACCAAATTTGACCCTCCAACACACACACAAGTGGCAACTGACATCATAGTTGACCACAAAACCGAACTCATCATCCACAGCAGCCCGGCAAGGCCGGCTGCCCAACAGTCCAGTGAAAAGCTGACCAACTCATCCACACCAGCATTTGTACCGAGACGATCGACAAGGGAGCGCAAAGCCCCAGATCGTCACACCTTGTAAATAAATGTACTGTTGACTTCACGGGGGAGTGATTTTATCTATTTAACCCTTTGTAACTTGCATTACACCTGACCACCAGAGGGCCCACCTGTTGGAGTCCCAAGCGATCCCAGCATCCCTTGGGAGCACAGTATATAAGCAGGCCATCCACAAGGTACCAGCACTCTGGAACCTAAATAAAGGAGCTAAGGTCACACTTGCTCATTACACACAGTACTCAGTCTGACCATTTATTATGAGCATAACAACGTGGACATTAATACTCGTGCATTATTCAGAAAGGCAAGTCCAGGTCCCTTTTCACCTTTGTTCCCAGGGGCAGTGTAGTGAGCTGAAGAGACACAATGGGAAATTACTGATAATCACACCCATCATTTAAGAAAAAAACATATTTCTAGTGTCGTGAAAATTACCCAAATGTGTTGTTTTTGACCATCAGACAAAGTAAAGCACAAAAGCTTTTTGAGATCATTTCTCCCCCCCAAAAAAATGAGGGTACTATAATTCAAGGGGTTGCTTACAACACATTACATTTTAAAAGTAAGTGGAAGGAAGACACAAATAGCCTTCCGGAAATACTAGGGGACCGAGGATCTAGCGAGAAGGAGGAACTGAAGGAAATCCTTATTAGGTGGGAAATTGTGTTAGGGAAATTGATGAGATTGAAGGCCGATAAATCCCCGGGGCCTGATAGTCTGCATCCCAGAGTACTTAAAGAAGTGGCCCTAGAAATAGTGGATGCATTGGTGAGCATTTTCCAACAGTCTATCGACTCTGGATCAGTTCCTATGGACTGGAGGGTAGCTAATGTAACACCACTTTTTAAAAAAGGGAGAGAGAAAACAGGTAATTATAGACCGGTTAGCCTGACATCGATAGTGGGGAAAATGTTGGAATCAATTACTAAAGATGAAATAGCAGCACATTTGGAAAGCAGTGACAGGATCAGTCCAACTCAACATAGATTTATGAAAGGGAAATCATGCTTGACAAATCTAGAATTTTTTGAGGATGTAACTAGTGCAGTGGACAAGGGAGAACCAGTGGATGTGGTGTATTTGGACTTTCAAAAGGCTTTTGACAAGGTCCCACACAAGAGATTGGTGTGCAAAATTAAAGCACATGATATTGGGGGTAATGTACTGACGTGGATAGAGAACTGGTTGGCAGACAGAAAGCAGAGAGTCGGGATAAACGGGTCCTTTTCAGAATGGCAGGCAGTGACTAGTGGAGGGCCGCAGGGCTCAGTGCTGGGATGGGACCCCAGCTCTTTACAATATACATTAACAATTTGGATGAAGGAATAGAGTGTAATATCTCCAAGTTTGCAGGTGCCACTAAACTGGGTGGCGATGTGAGCTGTGAGGAGGACGCTAAGAGGCTGCAGGGTGACTTGGACAGGTTAGGTGAGTGGGCAAATGTATGGCAGATGCAGTATAATGTGGATAAATGTGAGGTTATCCATTTTGGGGGCAAAAACACGAAGGCAGAATATTATCTGAATGGCGTCAGACTAGTAAAATGGGAGGTGCAACGAGACCTGGGTGTCATGGTTCATCAGTCACTGAAAGTGGGCACGCAGGTACAGCAGGCGGTGAAGAAGGCAAATGGTATGTTGGCCTTCATAGCTGGGGATTTGAATATCGAAGCAGGGAGGTCTTACTGCAGTGGTACAGGGCCTAGGTGAGGCCACAGGTGAAATAGTGTATTCAGTTTTGGTCTCCTAGTCTGAGGAAGGACATTTTTGCTATTGAGGGAGTGCAGCAAAGGTTCACCAGACTGATTCCAGGGATGGCTGGGCTGTCATATGGGAGATACTGGATCAACTGGGCCTTTATTCACTGGAGTTTAGAAGGATGAGAGGGGATCTCATAGACACATATAAGATTCTGACGGGAGTGGACAGGTTAGATGCGGGAAGAATGTTCCCGATGTTGGGGAAGTCCAGAACCAGGGGACATAGTCTTAGGATAAGGTGTAGGCCATTTAGGACTGAGATGAGGAGAAACTTCTTCACTCAGAGAGTTGTTAACCTGTGGAATTCCTTGCTGCAGAGAGTTGTTGATGCCAGTTCACTGGATATATTCAAGAGGGAGTTAGATATGGCTCTTACGGTTAAGGGGATCAAGTGGTATGGCGAGAAAGCAGGAAAGGGGTACTGAGGTGAATGATCAGCCATGATCTTATTGAATGGTGGTGCAGGCTCGATGGGCCGAATGGCCTACTCCTGCACCTATTTTCTATGTTTCTATGTTTCTAAAATGATCACCAATGCATCGACTATTTCTAGGGCCACTTCCCTAAGTACTCTGGGATGCAGACTATCAGGCCCCGGGGATTTATTGGCCTTCAATCCCATCAATTTCCCTAACACAATTTCCCACCTAATAAGCATTTCCTTCAGTTCCTCCTTCTCACTAGTCCCTCGGCCCCCTAGTATTTCCGGAAAGTTACTTGTGTCTTCCTTCGTGAAGACAGAGCCAAAGTATTTGTTCAACTGGTCCGCCATTTCTTTGTTCCCCATTATAAATTCACCTGAATCTGACTGCAAGGGACCTACGTTTGTTTTCACTAATCTTTTTCTCTTCACATATCTATAGAAGCTTTTGCAGTCAGTTTTTATGTTCCCAGCAAGCTTCCTCTCATACTCTAGTTTCCCCTCCTAATTAAACCCTTTGTTCTCCTCTGCTGAATTATAAAATTCTCCCAGTCCTCAGATTTGCTGCTTTTTCTGGCCCATTTATATGTTTCTTCCTTGGATTTAACACTATCCTTAATTTCCCTTGTTAGTCACGGTTGAATCACCTTTCCCGTTTTATTTTTACTCTAATCAGGGATGTATCCATCATTTTACCCACTACTGACCTCAGTTTTGGGTAAAATGATGGAATCAATTATTAAGGATGTCATAGCAGCGCATTTGGAAAGAGGTGACATGATAGGTCCAAGTCAGCATGGATTTGTGAAAGGGAAATCATGCTTGACAAATCTTCTGGAATTTTTTGAGGATGTTTCCAGTAGAGTGGACAAGGGAGAACCAGTTGATGTGGTGTATTTGGACTTTCAGAAGGCTTTCTACAAGGTCCCACACAAGAGATTAATGAGCAAAGTTAAAGCACATGGGATTGGGGGTAGTGTGCTGACGTGAATTGAGAACTGATTGTCAGACAGGAAGCAAAGAGTAGGAGTAAATGAGTACTTTTCAGAATGGCTGGCAGTGACTAGTGGGGTACCGCAAGGTTCTGTGCTGGGGCCCCAGCTGTTTACACTGTACATTAATGATTTAGACGAGGGGATTAAATGTAGTATCTCCAAATTTGCAGATGACACTAAGTTAGGTGGCAGTGTGAGCTGCGAGGAGGATGCTATGAGGCTACAGAGTGACTTGGATAGGTTAGGTGAGTGGACAAATGCATGGCAGATGAAGTATAATGTGGATAAATGTGAGGTTATCCACTTTGGTGGTAAAAACAGAGAGACAGACTATTATCTGAATAGTGACAGATTAGGAAAAGGGGAGGTGCAACGAGACCTGGGTGTCATGGTACATCAGTCATTGAAGGTTGGTATGCAGGTACAGCAGGCGGTTAAGAAAGCAAATGGCATGTTGGCCTTCATAGCGAGGGGATTTGAGTACAGGGGCAGGGAGGTGTTGCTACAGTTGTACAGGGCATGAATGAGGGCACACCTGGAGTATTGTGTACAGTTTTGTTCTCTTAACTTGAGGAAGGACATTCTTGTTATTGAGGGAGTGCAGCGAAGGTTCACCAGACTGATTCCTGGGATGGCGGGACTGACCTATCAAGAAAGACTGGATCAACTGGGCTTGTATTCACTGGAGTTCAGAAGAATGAGAGGGGACCTCATAGAAACGTTTAAAATTCTGATGGGTTCAGACAGGTTAGATGCAGGAAGAATGTTCCCAATGTTGGGGAAGTCCAGAACCAGGGGTTACAGTCTAAGGATAAGGGGTAAGCCATTTAGGACCGAGATGAGGAGAAACTTCTTCACCCAGAGAGTGGTGAACCTGTGGAATTCTCTACCACAGAAAGTTGTTGAGGCCAATTCACTAAATATATTCAAAAAGGAGTTAGATGAAGTCCTTACTACTAGGGGGATCAAGGGGTATGGCGAGAAAGCAGGAATGGGTACTAAAGTTGCATGTTCAGCCATGAACTAATTGAATGGCGGTGCAGGCTAGAAGGGCCGAATGGCCTACTCCTGCACCTATTTTCTATGTTTCTATGTACAATTGTTGAAGTTCATCCATGTGATCTTTAAATGTTTGCCATTGTCTATCCACCGTCAACCCTTTAAGTATTATTCGTCAGTCTATTCTAGCCAATTCACGTCTCATACCATCAAAGTTACCTTTCCTTAAGTTCAGGACCCTCGTCTCTGAATTAACTGTGTCACTCTCCATCTTAATAAAGAATTCTACCATATTATGGTCACTCTTTCCCAAGGGGCCTCGCACAACAAGATTGCTAATTAGTCCTTTCTCATTACACATCACCCAGTCTAGGATGGCCAGCCCTCTAGTTGGTTCCTCAACATATTGGTCTAGAAAACCACCCCTAATACACTCCAGGAAATCCTCCTCCACCGTATTGCTACCACTTTGGTTAGCCCAATCAATATGTAGATTAAAGTCGCCCATGATAACTGCTGTACCTTTATCGCACGCATCCCTAATTTCTTTTTTGATTCTGTCCCCAACCTTACTACTACTGTTTGGTGGTCTGTACACAACTGCCACTAGCGTTTTCTGCCCTTTGGTATTCTGTAGCTCCACCCATACCGATTCCACATCATCCAAGCTAATGTCCTTCCTTATTATTGCATTAATTTCCTCTTTATCCAGCAACGCGACCCCACCTCCTTTACCTTTCTGTCTATCCTTTCTGAATGTTGAATACCCCTGGATATTGAGTTCCCAGCCCTGGTCACCCTGGAGCCATGTCTCCGTGATGTCAATTACATCATATCCGTTAACAGCTATCTACACAGTTAATTCATCCACCTTATTACGAATACTTCTCGCATTGAGGCACTGAGCCTTCAGGCTTGTCTTTTTAACACACTTTGTTCCTTTAGAATTTTGCTGTAATGTGGCACTTTTTGCTTTTTGCCTTGGATTTCTCTGCCCTCCACTTTTACTTTGCTTCTTTCTATCTTTTGCTTCTGTCCCCATTCTTCTCTCTGTCTCCCTGCATAGGTTCCCATCCCCCTGACATATTAGTTTAACCCCTCCCCAACAGCACTAGCAAACACTCCCCCTAGGACATTGGTTCCGGTCCTGCCCATGTGCAGACCATCCGGTTTGTACTGATCCCACCTCCCCCAGAACCGGTTCCAATGTCCCAGGAATTTGAATCCCTCCCTTCTGCACCACTGCTCAAACCACATATTCATCTGAGCTATCCTGCGATTCCTACTTTGACTAGCATGTGGCACTGGTAGCAATCCTGAGATTACTACCTTTGAGATCCTACTTTTTAATTTAGCTCCTAGCTCCCTAAATTCGTCTTGTAAGACCTCATCCCGTTTTTTACTTATATCGTTGGTACCTATATGCACCACGACAACTGGCTGTTCACCCTCCCCCTTCAAAATGTCCTGCAGCCGCTCCGAAACATCCTTCACCCTTGCACCAGGGAGGCAACATACCATCCTGGAGTCTCGATTGCGGGCACAGAAATTCTGCTTCTAATACTGGCCATAGGAACCTGAATTGTATTTTCAATTTTTTCCCCTCTACATTTGGAATTTCTTTACAAGTACAGTACGGCTGATAAACATGCCCATCCACTAATATCTCATCAGTAATTGCTCATCATTATAATGGCAAATTTAGTTTACAAGTCACTTGCTGAACATCTTTCATCTCGGTATATAATCCACACCAAACTGTACGGTGGAGTGAATGTTGAATTTTTAATAAAGCACCATAAATTTATTAGTCATGTCAGTCTATTTTTGCAATACTCAAAAGCTACTTAAAAATAAAATTCGTGGACATAATGCAAGTGTCTTGCTATTTAAATAGAGAATATTTTGTTGATGATGGCAAGTCTTTTGAGTGTTAAACCCCCCCCCCAACTCGTGCACAGTTATAATGGTCTCTCACATGAGAAGGAATGCGACTGTTTCAGACACATTACAGAGCAGTAAAACAGGCCAGTTTCCCTCTCCTGTACAACAGAAGTCTTTCCCAGATATAGCTTTCTGCTGGAATAATTTCCCTGGTTCCCTCATTTACGTGGATTGTCATTTCTACTTCCTGCTTTGGCTTTTCTCCTGTCAAGTGCCACTCACTCACATCTCAAAGCGCTTTACAGCCAATGAAGTACTTTTGTAATTTAGTCACTGCTGTAGTGTGAGAAACGAGGCAGCCAATTTACGCACAAACAAGCTCCCACAAACAGTAATGTGATAATGACCAGATAATCTGTTTTTGTTATGTTGATTGAGGGATAAATATTGGCCTAGACACCGGGGATAGCTCCCCTGCACTTCTTCAAAATAGTGTCATGGGATCTTTTACGTCCACCTAAGAGAGCAGACGGGGCCTCAGTTTAACGTCTCATCCGGAAGATAGCACTTCCGACAGTACAGTACTCTCTCATCATTGCATTAGAGTGTCAGCCTGGATTTTTGTGCTCAAGTCCCTGAAGTGGAACTTAAACCCACAGCCTTCTGAATCCGAGGCGAGCGTGCTACCCACTGAGCCACAGCTGACATATATATAATCACGGCTTGCATGTCATTGTGAAGCAGGCGGTGGATGGCAACAAATTTTTAAGGGCAGCCGAATTTGAGAAGGACACTCCATAATCCCTCACGGTTGACCAAGTCGAAGGCCATTGTGAGGTCAAAGGCGGCCATGTACAGAAGTTGATGCTGCTCTCTACATTTTTCTTGGATTTGACGCACGGTGAAGATCATGTCAATTGTGCCCCTTCGTGGGTGGAATCCGCATTGCGACTCTGGGAGGAGCTCTTTGGCCACTGGGAGAAGGCGATTGAGGAGGATTCTTGCGATGACTTTCCCTGTGACAGACAGCAGGGAAACTCTTCTATAATTACCGCAGTATAATTATTGGCAAGAGATTATTCTGTACTAAATATTTGACAAAGATGCACAGATACAGAATAATGCAAAGATACTGTGGGTGTTGGAGATCTGAAATAGTATAGAATACAGCTGTACTTGAAAGCAAAACTCTAGTTCGTGCTGGTACAATAGGGGGGCACCCTTTTGTGTTTAGGGCTAAATCAGGTTTTTGGGACGGAGCAAAGTGAGCTTTGCTGTGACTAACCCAGGATTTCTCAACTGAGTGACGGAAAATGCTCAGTTACCTGGTGCTCATGGTTGAACATCAAAATAAAAGGACGATTAGCAACTTGCTATGCCACAGCGAAGCCTGTAGGTTAGTGACTGCATTTCTCTGCACAGAGAGTCCATGATCTTAGTCACAATATCATGGGGGGCAAGGGGGTGTCCTCATTTGCTGGTCAGAGTCTGCTCTGTGCAGAGAGTGAGCAAGTCACTCCCTGGCTTCCGGGTTTAAAAGCCTGTGAGCACGCTGAATCATAGAATCATAGAAATTTACAGCCATTTCAGCCCATCGTGTCCGTGCCGGCCAACAAAGATCTATACAGCCTAATCCCACTTTCCAGCTCTTGGTCCATAGCCCTGTAAGTAACAGCACTTCAAGTGCATATCCAAGCAC
Organism: Pristiophorus japonicus; assembly: GCF_044704955.1. Lineage (NCBI taxonomy): Eukaryota > Metazoa > Chordata > Chondrichthyes > Pristiophoridae > Pristiophorus > Pristiophorus japonicus. Next base: position 244,005,366 of record NC_091979.1, read on the forward strand.
TTTTTAAATGGGGTAAGGGTTTCTGCCTCTACCACCCTTTCAAGCAGTGAGTTCCAGACCCCCACCACCCTCTGGGTGAAGAAATGTGTCCTCCAATCCCCTCTAAACCTACCAATTACTTTAAATCTATGCTCCTTGGTTGTTGACCCCTCTGCTGAGGGAAACAGGTCCTTCCTATCCAATCTATCCAGGCCCCTCATAATTTTATGCACCTCAATAAGGTCTCCCCTCAGCCTCCTCTGTTCCAAAGAAAACAACCCCAGCCTATCCAATCTTTCCTCACAGCTGAAATTCTCCAGTCCAGATGTCCGGTGGTCGTGAAAAGTGCTATAGAAATCCAAGTCTTTCTTTATATCATTTGCCAGTTAGTATAACCCTCAGGGAATCTCAAATCTCATGTCACTGTTCAAGCATTAAGCGCTGCTGTGCACATCCAACACTTTGGAATTTCATGTGAAGTTCCAGTCTACGTAACTAACATGACTAAATACAACCATAGAATACCATGAGTTCTGATTTATACCAAAAATGTGCAACTGATCCAGAAACAGCTCAACCTTTACTTGGTTGAACAAATGATACTCTAGCAATGATCAACAAATAGATTAATAATCTGAGAGCATTATATTCTGTAATCTATGTGCTTTTACCACATTTGAATTTCAGGAGATATGAACCTGAAAGAGAAGGGTTTAAGAGTCGGTATTGCAGAAAGTGAAACCGAGGCAGCAGGAGGTATTGGTCTCCAATGACAGGGCAAAGGGAAGCCAGATTCAATGGAACTCAGAGTTTGGGGGTGGTGTAAGGCTGGAGGAGTGTGCAGAGAGAGACTGGGGAGTGGCCATGGAGAGGCTTAAAGGCATGAAGATTTTAAACCTGTGGCCTTTGGGAATGGGGATCCAATATCGGTCACCAAGGCCTAAGGGTATGGGCAGGCAGGACTTGGGGCAGGACAGAATATATGCGGCAGAGTTTGAGAAGTTAGATTTCATGGAGAGTGCAGATTGGTGGGGTGGGTAGGCAAGCAAAGTTGAGTTTGGAGGTTACCAAGACATGTAAACAAGGGTTTCAGCAGTGGAGAGGCTGAGATAATAGTGGAGATGGGCGATGTTGTGGAGGTCAAGTAGGGAGTGTTTAATGATGTACAGTTTATGAAGCGCTGAACTTTAGCTCAAGGTTGAACAAGAGACCAAGGCTGCAAAATGCCAGGTTCACCCTGAAGGGAATAGCCAGGGAAGAGCATGGAATCAATCAAAGGCAAAGAAGTGGAGTTTGTGGTGGAAGATAGCACAAAGAAAGGAGGCAAGTGTGAAGACGAAGTGGCACATTTTGCAATCACAAAACATCTCATGAGCCTGGACGAGAGCTACAGAAAAGCAATGTGACTGTGGACACAGAATTAAATCAGGGTCCAGATAATCTCAAACTGATTGCATTGAGCACACATTATGCTGCCACCCCATCAAGCCCCTGATGAAGTGTCTCATCTTTAAATGGCTATTACTATGAAGCTAGGAGTCACTTGGCTCAGTGATAGCACTCTCGATTGAGTTAGAAAGTCGGGATTTCAAGCCCACACACCAGGACTTGTGCATAATGAAGAGTTGCATCATCAGAGGTGTCTTTCCGATGAGACCATAAAGCGAGATCCCATGTAAAAGGGTAAAAGATCCCATGGCTCTATTTGAAGAGCAGTAAGGGAGTTTTCCCAGTATCCTGGCCAATATTTAACCAATCCCAACCTCAACCAACACCAGTAAAACAATTTAATTGGTAATTTATCAAATTGCTTTTTGTGGGACCTTTCTGTGCATCAATTTCACAACTGCATTTCCCTAGATGACAACAGTGACCACACTCCAAGAAGTAATTCATTGGCTGTGACACAACTTGGGATGTGCTGAAAGGCACTACAAGTTCCTATTTTACTTCTTTTTCTTTCGATGCTCTTTCATAAACTGGATATTTGTGTATAAGTGGAGATCTTTGGGCAGTCCATGGCACTAAAATTACAGAGATGACTTCCAACACAGTGTGGCTCTGATTTTGGTCATGTACTGGGAGAAGGGGCAGAGCACGGGAAGTAGGCAGGGTGGAAAGGAAAGAGAAACAGAGCAAATACCAGGAAGGGTTGAAGTGTGGGGTGGAAGGGAAGAGAAAAGAGGTCACACTGTTCTCGTGCAACTTCCAGCTGTATCACACATCAACAGAGTCCTGGCAGCAGATCTCTGCAAGGTATTCTTGGCTGGGGACGGTGTAATGTATGCACCTGTGAGTTCGCTCACAGGTTTGTAGAGCTGTTGCAGTGCCAACTTTAGCTCAGCTGCTACTTTGTAGAACTAACTTTGTGAAAAGTTTGAATTTGTCTTAATGCAGTCGCTGCCTGGTGTTTTACTGTCTGCTGTGGCTCAGTGGGTAGCACTCTTGCCTCAAGGTCAGAAGGTTGTGGGTTCAAATCTCGCTCCAGGATGTTGATCACATAAATCTAGGCTGACACTCAATGCTGCCCTGTCGGAGGTGCTGTCTTTCGGATGAGATGTTGAACCAAGGCCCTGTCTGGCCTCTTGGGTGGATGTTAATGATCCCATTGCACTATTTCGCGCCTACATCCGGGCCAGGGTGTCCTTAGAAATGGAGCACGCGGTATCCACTGGTACGCTCGCGGCCTTCCACGAGAGGTGGGCGCTGGAGAGACTGGAGTGCATCATCACCCCGGCAACCAAATTTTAATTTGATTTTATTTCTTTTAAAGTTTAATTTGTTTTAATTGCTGGGTTTTAGTGTCCCCCTCCCCTTTTATAGGGGGCACTTGTAAATTATATGATTTTAATGCCCCAAAAAAAAAATCACAAAAGGAAAAAAAAAACACACAAAAAAAAAAGAGGGCAGGTATAAATGTCTGGAGTGTCCCCCAGATCAGGGGGCACTCGATCTAATGTTTGTTTTGTACTCCCTAAAAGAGTTGTAGAACTGTTGCATTGAGAGTGGCTTAGCCAGTCACATGATGTTCACAAGACTCAATAAAACCCCAGTCAGTTGAGTCTAGGTCATCTACAATGAGGTATGCAGTTGTGAGCCTAGTGACTGAACTGCTAATGTATAGTGTGATTGTTAAACTTTTGTTAATAAACCAGCTAGTTCTTAATAGCAATGTGTTGCTATGAATTCTTAAACAAAGAATCCATGAAGCAAATACATTACAGAGGGTACATCGCGTGATGGGGAACAATTTATACAAAATAAAGTTACTTCTGCTTTCAGAGAACTTCTTGAAAAAAATGGATTCTTTCAGATCCTCTTATTCCTACACAACAGATAATTCACGTCACATGGCAAACTTGTTAAATGAATAATCGATTTGAAGTGTGACTTCCCCTTTGTTGTGCATATATTTCATCTGTAACAGTGTAATGCAGATGAAAAAGGAAGGATAGTCACTCAAATTGCCACACAATGCTAAATATATACACTTATTAATCTTTCCTTATTCGAGTTTTCTGCTCATATGCTACTGATCAGATGCATCGAATTTCCCCTGCATGGCACAAATGAGTGTATTGGAACTCACATTGCACAGTAAGCTGTACTCGGGTCTTCCCGCTCATGATGTCATTAGAAAGGAAAATCTACATCATACAATCAGTCCCATCATCATCATCGGCAGTCCCTCGAAATCGAGGAAGATTTGCTTCCATTCTAAAAGTGATTTCTCAGGTGATTGTACAGTCCGATGCAGGAATTACAGTCTCTGTCATAGGAGGCACAGTCATTGAAGGAAAGGGAGGGTGGGACAGGTTTGCCGCACGTTCCTTCCGCTGCCTGCACTTGATTTCTGCATGCTCTCGGCGATGAGACTCGAGGTGCTCAGCGCCCTCCTGGATGCTTTTCCTCCACTTTGGGCCGTCTTTGGCCAGGGACTCCCAGGTGTCAGTGAGGATGTTGCATTTTTATGAAAGAGGCTTTGAGGGTGTCCTTGAAACATTTCCTCTGCCCACCTGGGGCTCGCTTGCCGTGTAGGAGTTCCGAGTAGAGCGCTTGCTTTGTGAGTCTTGTGTCAGGCATGCGAACAATGTGACCCGCCCAACGGAGCTGGTCGAGTGTGGTCAGTGCTTCGATGCTGGGGATGTTGGCCTGACCGAGAACACCGACGTTGGTGCGTCTATCCTCCCAGGGGACCTCACAATCAGTCCCAGACCGTATCTGGCCAGCAGCATTAAAACCCGAAAATTCCAGATTTAAAAAAGGAGCAAAACATACAAAACGCATTTAAATACCCAAATTAAAAGCAGGCTTTTAAAATCAAAATCTTATGAGCAATTTAGATGATCTGCAAATACCCGAGAGTGTCAGCATGCTCTTTTAGCAAATAAATCAAATGTTTTTTGTTGGCGGAGAGGTATGAACGATTTTCTGCCCGCACATGTGCCACCTCCTGTTTCATGTCAAACAAGTGGCCACAGCTTGTAACTGGAGCCAATGCAACAAACTGGATTCCCTTTTCTAACTTCTTTTTTTCTTTTATAAAGTGGGGCAGGGGCACAAAGCATGTTTCAGTCCCATGTCATCCTGTGGAGTAAGAATTTGCGCGTCTGTCAAACAAAAACCATCACACATCAAACTACCGCATTCATTATCATAAATCTCAGCCTTCTCCAACATTGATGGTTTTGAAGCTGCAGGAGAAAATAATTTCTAACAGTGTATGCTCAGTTTTTCTTGCCTTCTAATTTTATTCCTTCTACCCTATTCTCCCAAAGGTACAAATTCCTGCTGTGGCTCGGGTGTCCGACCAGCAGCTGCCCAAACTCTGGCAATCCTTCGAAGTCCAAGCAACTAAGTTCTATTTGTGTTCTTATTTCATATTTGCTGGTTTGCGCGGTTTTAAAATTTTGGGTTTGGAAAAGGCGATTCTTATTTGTGGACAAATTCTAAAATCACACCACCATCATCATAGGCAGTCCCTCGGAATCGAGGAAGACTTGCTTCCACTCTTAAAATGAGTCCTTAGGTGGCTAAACAGTCCAATATGAGAACCACAATCCCTGTCACAGGTGGGGCAGATAATTGTTGAGGGAAGGGGTGGGTGGGACAGATTTGCCGCACGCTCTTTCCACTGCCTGCGCTTGATTTCTGCATGCTCTTGGCAATGAGACTCGAGGTGCTCAGCGCCCTCCCAGATGCACTTCCTCCACTTAGGGCGATCTTTGGCCAGGGACTCCCAGGTGTCAGTGGGGATGTTGCACTTTATCAGGGAGGCTTTGAGGGTGTCCTTGTAACATTCTCTCTGCCCACCTTTGGCTCGTTTGCCATGAAGGAGTTCCGAGTAGAGCGCTTGCTTTGGGAGTCTCGTATCTGGCATGCATACAATGTGGCCTGCCCAGCGGAGCTGATCAGGTGTGGGCAGTACTTCAATGCTGAGGATGTTGGCCTGGTCGAGGATGCTAACGTTGGTGCGTCTGACCTCCTATGGGATTTGTAGGATCTTGCGGAGACATTGTTGGTGGTATTTCTCCAGCGACTTGAGGTGTCTACTATACATGGTCCATGTCTCTGTGCCATACAGCACAAGATTAATTAGTATCATCTATTTGGGAGAGAAGGGGTTGTCTTATGAAGAAAGGTTGAGCAGGTTGGGTCTGTACTCATTGGAGTTTAGAAGAATGAGAGGTGATCTTATTGAAACGTACAAGATTCTGAAGGGGCTGGACAGGGTAAATGCAGAGAGGATGTTTCCCCTCATGGGGGAATCTAGAAGTGGGGGGGGGGGGGCAGAGTTTCAGAATAAGGGATTGCCCATTTAGAACGGAGATAAGAAGGAATCTCTTCTCAGAGGGTTGTGAATCTGTGGAATTCTCTGTCCCAGAGAGCAGTGGAGGCTGGGTAATTGAATATATTTAAGGGAGAGAGAGAGAGACAGATTTTTAAACAATAAGGGAGTCGAGGGTTATGGGAAGTGGGCAGGGAAGTGGAGTTGAGGCCAAGATCAAATCAGCCATGATCTTTTATTGAATGGCGCAGCAGGCTCGAGGGGCCAAATGGCCTACTTATGTTTTAATGGGAATATTGATTCAAGTTTTATATGGTGACCCTTGAGGCTTCTTTTCAGCACCCAGGTGAATCACGAGACAGCAAGCTTGTACATTCTGTGCAAGAATATGGTTCAATGAGGTCAGCCCCTCTGGTATACCTTGCCCAATTGGCCGTTCTGCAGGGTCATTTTACATAGCCGACAGACCATTCGACTGTGGAGAGGATCACAGCTGAGCTCAATTGTTCTCACACACGCTCGTTCCAGTTTATTTATTGCATTACAATCAGGAGTGGAAACAAGAGGAGTAGCTTTCTCCCCGTCCCGTCCAGTCCTTCCTCGTCCAGGCATGTCTGGCCCATTTGTCACCTCCCTCCAAACTACCGTCCTTCGATAATCAAAGACAAAACCTGTGCACTTTTATATGACTTAGTACTACGGACTGCATGAGGGCCAGTACTCATTAGACCATCAATAATTGCTGGCACTTTCTCATCACTGCTGGTACATTGAACACAGGTAGTGTATTGAACACAGGTAGTATATAAAATATTAAATGGTCCAGCTAAAGGAAGCACAGCATGTTGTTATCAGAGGACAAGTAGAGGGCAGAGAATACATTTATAACATATCTCAAAAACCTTGATCAGAGTGATCAAAGTAGGGACAGCAGGAATTTGTTGTGGAAATTTTTTTTTAAAAAACTATTCTTAAAAAATGTTGCAACCTTGAGGGAAAAAAACCCCCCCTGTAAAATCCTCCAATATTTGATTTTATTGCACTCGAGAATCTTGGCAGCTAAAATATTTCACTGATGAATCGTTATTTGGCACAGAAGAAAATGCATAGTCAATTGCATCTGCTTTTTAAAGTAATATTTTTGTCATCCGTTTTATATTAGTGATTCACACATCTACCAACTAACGAGGTTGCAATTTCAAGATGAGTCACCATTTTGGGTGCGTATTCCATTGCGCCCATCAATTTCTTATTTTTAAAGGGTGCACACCAAAATGTTAGACTGTGTTCGACAATTGTGCCAGCTGTGGCTCAGTGGGTAGCACCCTCGCCTCAGAGTCAGAAGGTTGTGGGTTCAAGTCTCACTCCAGGGACTTGAGCACAAAAATCTAGGCCGCGCCGAGGCACTATCAGAGATACCATCTTTCGGATGAGACGTTAGGACAGACAGGACGTCGGTTTCTCAGGTGGACGTAAAAGATCCGATAGCACTATTTCAAAGAAGTTGCAGGGGAGTTATCTCCGGTGTCTTGGCCAATATTCACCCCTCAATCAACATAACAAAAACATTATCTGGTCATTGTCACATTCCTGTTTGTGGGAGCTTGCTGTGCATATGCTGGCTGCCACGTTTCCCACATTACAACAGTGACTACACTTCAAAAGTACTTCATTGGCCGTAAAGCACTTTGAGACGTCCTGTGGTCATGAAAGGCGCTATATAAATGCAAGTCTTCTTTGATGTTGACGCATCAGTTACTTCTGTTGTTACAAATTATGTTGCATTGTACACATGGAATAGAAGGACAAGAGATCAAGGCATGACAGACAACTACATATTACTATTCTCACCTGAATGGATTGTAGAATTCTACTGCTACCAACAGGTTTATTACCTTAAAAATATTTGCCTTTGCATAGATGTGGCTATTTGCGAAATAAACAGAAGGGGGGGGAGAATTGTGCAGACAAACATTTGAGAGGTTGAAAGGAGGAGGATTAAAACAACCCAAGTCTAAGGGTTGGAAGAACAAAGGAAAGGAAACAATGGTTTGGGTGTTATTGGCCATAGATTTGAAAAAATGGGATAATTATAGAAACATAGAAACATAGAAAATAGGTGCAGGAGTAGGCCATTCGGCCCTTCTAGCCTGCACCGCCATTCAATGAGTTCATGGCTGAACATTCAACTTCAGTACCCCATTCCTGCTTTCTCGCCATACCCCTTGATCCCCCTAGCAGTAAGGACCTCATCTAACTCCTTTTTGAATATATTTAGTGAATTGGCCTCAACAACTTTCTGTGGTAGAGAATTCCACAGGTTCACCACTCTCTGGGTGAAGAAGTTCCTCCGCATCTCGGTCCTAAATGGCTTACCCCTTATCCTCAGACTGTGACCCCTGGTTCTGGACTTCCCCAACATTGGGAACATTCTTCCTGCATCTAACCTGTCTAACCCCGTCAGAATTTTATATGTTTCTATGAGGTCCCCTCTCATTCTTCTGAACTCCAGTGAATACAAGCCCAGTTGATCCAGTCTTTCTTGATAGGTCAGTCCCGCCATCCCGGGAATCAGTCTGGTGAACCTTCGCTGCACTCCCTCAATAGCAAGAATGTTCTTCCTCAGGTTAGGAGACCAAAACTGTACACAATACTCCAGGTGTGGCCTCACCAATGCCCTGTACAACTGTAGCAACACCTCCCTGCCCCTGTACTCAAATCCCCTTGCTATGAAGGCCAACATGCCATTTGCTTTCTTAACCGCCTGCTGCACCTGCATGCCAACCTTCAATGACTGATGTACCATGACACCCAGGTCTCTTTGCACCTCCCCTTTTCCTAATCTGTCACCATTCAGATAATAGTCTGTCTCTCTGTTTTTACCACCAAAGTGGATAACCTCACATTTATCCACATTATACTTCATCTGCCATGCATTTGCCCACTCACCTAACCTATCCAAGTCGCTCTGCAGCCTCACAGCATCCTCCTCGCAGCTCACACTGCCACCCAACTTAGTGTCATCTGCAAATTTGGAGATACTACATTTAATCCCCTCATCTAAATCATTAATGTACAGTGTAAACAGCTGGGGCCCCAGCACAGAACCTTGCGGTACCCCACTAGTCACTGCCTGCCATTCTGAAAAGTACCCATTTACTCCTACTCTTTGCTTCCTGTCTGACAACCAGTTCTCAATCCATGTCAGTACACTACCCCCAATCCCATGTGCTCTAACTTTGCACATCAATCTCTTGTGTGGGACCTTGTCGAACGCCTTCTGAAAGTCCAAATATACCACATCAACTGGTTCTCCCTTATCCACTCTACTGGAAACATCCTCAAAAAATTCCAGAAGATTTGTCAAGCATGATTTCCCTTTCACAAATCCATGCTGACTTGGACCTATCATGTCACCTCTTTCCAAATGCACTGCTATGACATCCTTAATAATTGATTCCATCATTTTACCCACTACCGATGTCAGGCTGACCGGTCTATAATTCCCTGTTTTCTCTCTCCCTCCTTTTTTAAAAAGTGGGGTTACATTGGCTACCCTCCACTCCATAGGAACTGATCCAGAGTCAATGGAATGTTGGAAAATGACTGTCAACGCATCCACTATTTCCAAGGCCACCTCCTTAAGTACTCTGGGATGCAGTCCATCAGGCCCTGGGGATTTATCGGCCTTCAATCCCATCAATTTCCCCAACACAATTTCCCGGCTAATAAGGATTTCCCTCAGTTCCTCCTCCTTACTAGACCCCCCGACCCCTTTTATAACCGGAAGGTTGTTCGTGTCCTCCTTCGTGAATACCGAACCAAAGTACTTGTTCAATTGGTCCGCCATTTCTTTGTTCCCCGTTATGACTTCCCCTGATTCTGACTGCAGGGGACCTACATTTGTCTTTACTAACCTTTTTCTCTTTACATATCTATAGAAACTTTTGCAATCCGTCTTAATGTTCCCTGCAAGCTTCTTCTCATACTCCATTTTCCCTGCCCTAATCAAACCCTTTGTCCTCCTCTGCTGAGTTCTAAATTTCTCCCAGTCCCCAGGTTCGCTGCTATTTCTGGCCAATTTGTATGCCACTTCCTTGGCTTTAATACTATCCCTGATTTCCCTTGATAGCCACGGTTGAGCCACCTTCCCTTTTTTATTTCTATGCCAGACAGGAATGTACAATTGTTGTAGTTCATCCATGCGGTCTCTAAATGTCTGCCATTGCCCATCCACAGTCTTGGTAAAGGCATCAATGTATGGTAATGTATGGTAAAGGCATCAATCCTGCATTGTAAACAAATACTTTGTAAATGTTTCATAACTTTCAAGACAGATTTTGGTGAACCATCTAGTAACAAAGTCAAACTGTAAAACTGTCAAGCTGAAAAGTGCTGGAAACATTATTTCCCAAGAAAACAAATCCAATCAGTAATTGTAATGTACACACCTGCGAGTATGCTCACAGGTTTGTAGAGCTGTTGGCACGTGGTGTCCACTGGTACGCTCGCGGCCTTCCGCGAGAGGTGGGCGCTGGAGTGCATTATCACCCCCGGCAAACAAATTTTAATTTGATTTTATATGTTTTAAAGTTTAATTTGTTTTAATTGCCGGGTTTTTAGTGTCCCCCTCCCCTTTTATAGGGGGCACTTGTAAAAAATATAATTTTAATGCCCCCCCCAAAAAAAATCACAAAAAACCCACAAAAAAGAAAATTTAAAAAAGTGGGCAGTTAAAAGTGTCTGGAGTGTCCCCCATAATCGGGGGGGGCACTTGATCTAATGTTTATTTTGTCCCCCCCAAGAGTTGTAGAGCTGTTGGCGGTGTCCACCGGTACACTCGCTGCCTTCTGTGAGAGGTGGGTGTCGGAGGGACTGGAGTGCATTATCACCCCCGGCAACCAAATTTGAATTTGATTTTACATGTTTTAAAGTTTAATTTGTTTTACTGTTGGGTTTTTGTGTCCCCCTCCCCCTTTTAGCCAGGGGGCACGTGTATAATTTGTGGTTTAGTGCTCCAAAACCCTCCAACCCCCCCCCCCCCCCCAAAAAGGAGCATTTGAAATGTGTTTGGAGTCTCTCTCTTCCCCAACCCCCCCCCCCACCCCCCCCAACCCCTTTAATCAGGGGGTACTTGATTTAATTATTTGTCTTCAACCCAAAAGAGTTGTAGAGCTGTTGGGAGTAGCTTAGCCAATCACATGATGGTCACAAGAATCCATAAAATCCCAGCCAGTTGTGTTTGGGGAATTCACGATGAGGCAGGTGGTTGTGAGCCTAGTGGATGAACTGGTAAGGTGTAGTATGATTGTTAACCGTTTGCTAATAAACCAACTAGTTCTCAATAGTAATGTGTTGCTATGAATTCTGAAGCAAAGTACCCATCAAGCAAATACATTACAGTAACAAAGGTTTAAACTCAAAAAAATTTCAGTATAAAAGGTGCTAAGCCACCACAATGGGTGGCTTAGTCAGCAGTCCTAGTTCTCCTATACGGTATCTATTGAAGGAAATTATTTCTAGTTTGATTCTTGTTTCCATTAGGTTAGGGCACACAAAACAAAAATAAGTGCCAAAATGCTGCAGTGTACAACTGAAATAATCCAACAAAGGATGGTAATCGGGTGTCACCACAAGGTGAAAAATGAAAAAGGCAGATACTGTACAGTCGTCATTATTCTTAAATATTAAGGTTTAATACTCCAGGTACCACCTGTTAGGCTTCCATGCCAAGTAGATGAGAGATGGTCATGTCTTTCTGTTTTCAGAGCGATCGATCATGAACTGCACATAAAATAGCCCTGGGGCAGCAATCTAGGCTCTTTTGACAGCCACTGGCATGTATATAGTTAGCTATTTACAAATAGGCTTTTGTCCTGAAAGGCCCATTCAAGGCAACATCACCCATCCCTTCAACCACCATCTGTCTCACCTGTGACAGAGACTGTAATTCCCACATTGGGCTCATCAGTCACCTGAGAACTCATTTTTAGTGTAGAAGCAAGTCATCCTGGACTCCGAGGGACTGCCTAAGACACAGTTAGCTAAAAATTCTAGTTCTGTTCTTGAATGAGAGGGAAGAAAAAAAATAAGCAAAGCCAAACTAGAATTCTTTGCGGAAGTACTAATTCTACAGATGAAAAGTAAAACTGCTCCTGTACGCTGACCAGGTTAAAATCCTCAGTGATAAAGTTCAGGGAGTGAGATTGGTGTTAAATTTATGGTTATGTAAAGTCCTTGTAACGTTTCCGCTGCCCACCTTTGGCTCGTTTGCTGTGAAGGAGTTCCGAGTAGAGCGCTTGTTTTGGGAGTCTTGTGTCTGGCACGCGAACTATGTGGCCCGCCCAGCGGAGCTGATCAAGGACACCTTCAAAGCCTCCCCAATAAAGTGCAGCATCCCCACTGTCACCTGGGATACCCTGACCAAAGACCGCCCTAAGTGGAGGAAGCGCATCCAGGTGGGCGCTGAGCAACTCAAGTCTCGTCGCCGAGAGCATGCAGAAATCAAGCACAAGCAGCGGAAAGAGTGTGCAGCAAACCAGTCCCACCCACCCCTTCCTTCAACGACTATCTGTCCCACCTGTGACAGACTGTGGTTCTCGTATTCGACTGAACAGCCACCAACGAACTCAAGTTCAGAGTGGGAGCAAGTCTTCCTCAATTTCGAGGGACTGATGATGTAGAGTAAACCTTCATTTGCAGGTAAATGGATTAATGTGCACACAGAAAACAAATCAAACTGCTTGTATTATCAAGTAAATTATTTTAATGCACTTAGAGATTACTGATGGAACAGTTTAGTGATTCACAAAAATATTACAAAATGGTCAAGTGCGAGTCAAGCTGCACTACACACAAGATAAAAAATTTACATTAGACAACTACAATAAAAACTTTTAAAAACCTGTGCTAGCAATCTTCATTTTTAAAAAGTATCTAAAAACCATGCGTTACACACTGCAGTTCTGCAGGGGTCTTCAAATCAAATCTGTAGAGTGACTTAAGATTCTATGAAAAAAAGCACTGCACACAAAAAGGAAAGATGAACTACAAAAATGTTCACCTATAATGTTGATTGCATGCTACTATTGTAGTGAATTGAAGGCTTGTATTCTCAACTAGCCTATTGTGAGAATTGGTTTTAACCACTTCAGGTGGCAGGATAGTGTCGGATTTTCTTCCCTCAACGCCAGCAAACTCACATTAAATATAGGACTGATTAAAAACCTCCTTTGATACTGGTGACTAAATTAATAAAAACTACTAAATCTCAGTGGCCAACCTGAAGTTTGAATCACGTGACAATACTGGATTGTGTCATCAACCTAACCTTAAAGAGACTGCATAGCAAGGACTGCATGCCATGGGGTAAATCAGTTACAGAAACTGAGACAATAGCTTGACAAAGTACAGTTTGAACTGCCAACTTATCATGTCAACATCACACCAGCTTCCAAGTTGTGTTGTTCAGGAGAACGGTGAAAACTGTTGTTAAAACAGTGGTCAACAGATACAGGATCATCCTGTACATTTGTATTTACAAATAGGCTTTTGTCCTAAAAAAGGTCCATTCAAGGCAACATCCTCTTTAAATGATTAAGGCAGTTAATAGTGACTGAAGACACACATAGGTCGACTCACCCGTGATCTGACAATTTTACCGATGACTAACCATCTTAGGTGAGTGTTCCATTTAAGTTAAAGCAGAACGTGTCATTTTCAAAAAAAAATAATAGTTGGTTACTTAAAATGAATGGCCATTAAATCAAAGTGGCGAGAAAGACACGTTTCATCCGTTGTCTTTTTTTTCATATATTTCCCAATTATTTCAGAAACTTAAGTCTTGCTAATGCTAAACCTTTATAAATCACTAGTTAGACTTCAGCTAGAGTATTGTGTCCAATTCTGAACACTGAACTTTTGGAAAGATGTTAAGACCCTGCAGAGGGCATTTATCAAAGTTATACCAAGGATGAGGGACTTCAGTTATATAGACAGACTAGAGAAACTGGGTTTGTTCCCCTTAGAGTAGGGAAAGCTAAGGGGAGATTTAATAGCGGTGTTCAAAGTTACGGTGAGAATTGGCTTTAATCACTTCAGTGGCAGGATAAGGTAGGGTTTCTTCCCTCAATGCCAGCAAACTCACAATGCCAGCAAAGAAGAAACTGTTCCCAGAGGCAGGAGGGTCCATAACCAGAGGCCACAGATTTAAGATAATTGGCAAAAGAACCAGAGATGAGATTTATGAAAATATTTTTTTACTCCGCAAGTTATGATGATCTGGAATGCAGTGCCTGAAAGGGTGTTGGAAGCAGATTCAATTGTAACGTTAAAAAGGGAATTGGATGTATACTTGAAAAGGAGAAAGTTGCAGGGCTATGGGAAAAGAGCAGGGGGAGTGGGACTAATTGGATGGCTCTTTCAAAGATCTGGCACAGGCACTATGGGCTGAATGGCCTCCTTTTGTGCAGTTCGATCCTATGATTCTATGCAGTGGGAAAAATTAAACAACACCCATCAATCAAAGATTAAAACTGCTAATAATTAACCTTTAGAAAACTACCATTTCATACATGTAAACAAAAAAGTGGTTAATGCAAAATACTTCCAAATGTGTATTTAAACAGAGCAATGGTTATAAAATTGATTTGTCACCAATATGAAAGGAAAAAGTTAAACAGCATAAATATCTGAACATCTCCCTTTTAGTCAGTTACCTCCTTGCCTTCCCACCCGTCTTTATTTTTTATTTTAAAATCGATCTTCTGGGGAAAAGATACAAAAGTACAAAACTAATTTCAACTAACAGAAAATAAGTTACCTGCCAGTGGAATACATCTTTGGCATGATCCACACATCAACAGGACAAGTACAAGTCTAGGCACGCAGTACTCGGTCAGCACTTCAGTCAACAGAGATAAGACAGGCACGATAAGCTACAAAAAAAAACACAAAGTATGTGCAACTGATTTCCCCCCCTCCCTCGCCCCATACTGTGTTTAATATACTAGGTATGGTGAGCTAAAATACACAGTCTCCAGTTTAATTGGAATGGATTTAATATTAGTGTTACTTCTTGTATAGCTTCAAGCTACAATGACTATGTAGCCATCCTTTCTACAACTGTTATGTACTGCAAAATTCCTTTTGCAAGCTTAGAAGTGGAACGTAAATGCAAGATATTTTTTACATAGAATAATCTTTGTATTCTTGGCTACTGCAGAGGGCTGTCAAATGCCGATTCGGGTAATATTGTGATTTTCAGTTTTTTCTCTGGCCAGCTGTATTCTTTCGGCAGTTTCACCTAAAATTAAAAAGAAACGTTAAACAGTAAAACAAACTAAGTGGCATAAATTTGAAATAATATAAAATTGCACAAGTAGTTAGTAGAGCCATTAGCATTTGAAGCGAGAACTACAATGTTCATGGTCCAGACATTGCTGGAAAAAATAACGGCCCAGAAATCCTAGTCGGCTGCTTCCCGCGGGCGATCGGGTAAAAAATTTTTTTTTAATGATGCGCACCTATCTGTTCCTGCTGCGGCCACGCGAGTTCCCGGTCCTGAAGCCTCCACTGATGTGCACGCACTCCGACGCGCAGTCAGGACATGTGCAGGGCTGGAGCTGCAGTCGCATGGCTCTGGGCAGCCAATCTAGGTAAAGTATGTTCTCATGCATAATAATGGGAACTTTATTAAGGGGAACCCATTATGAATGAGGATCGCACCCCCCCCCCACCCCCAAAACACAATAGAAAAAAAAAATACCCATATTTTTATTAATTTAAATTAGTTATTTATGTATTATAAAAAAATATATATATTTGATTTTTTTAAGTTTTTAAAATTATGGTTTAAAATAACACTGTAGTGGGGAGGGATTTTAAACAATAAAATGTGTTTTTTAAATTTTATTTTATAATGTTTGTGCATTTTAAAACTCTTATGCCTGTAAAAGTAGGCTATGCGTCTGCTTTTATCAGGAGCAAGAGTTTTCAGGACATCCGCTGGGCAAGATATGGGTAAATACCGCAATCTTGCAATGTCCTGGATGTGGAGACGCGTTGGATCGGTCAAGCTCCAAGTTCCAGCTTGACAGATCGGAAAAGCTGGTTTAACGATATGATAATTATTAACGTCTGCATATCAACCGCTCTTGCCCAGAAGTGAATTAAAATGTGAGTCTCATTCCTTCAGGTAGTGAATTGTTGTTGGAGCTTTTTAAAATGTCACTTTTTAAATGATGTAATTTTTTTCCTTACTTTTCCTTTGTCTCTTCTCCCTCCCTTAATCCAATCTGTCCCTCTCTATTTATTTCTCTTTCAATACCTAATGTGACATTGAATTCACTGACTCTAATTCACCTCCTTCTCAGTCCTTCCTCTGTTTATTTCTCAATCCTTCAATCTCATTGGTTAAGGAGAGGCACGGTTTGTCCTGTTGTTCACCAAGGTCCCAGATGCCCCATCGCTCTGGCCGTGCCATTATCATCTCGCATGGCCAGCAGCTCCGAGCAAAATATTTTTGACCTGAAGGGTGCAGGAACAAGTCTGACTAACAGAATACGCTGTGTGATGCCCCACACCTGCAAATTCGGGGCCAATGTTTAAGAGGGTGACCTGTTCTGACAAAAGGTTTACATCAGATAGAATAATGCATCTCATCTCTTTTCAGATGCTGAAGGACCTGCGGTACATTCCAATATAAAATCTTGCGTCTGCTTGCACTTCTTGCTAACTTTTGCTATTATAAATTCCTATAACTACATTTATAATGGGAACTGCCTAAGCAAACTGAACAGGCTATAATTACATCCTCCGTCAGGGAAGTGCTGGCACTTCCCGTTATAAATATGGACATAGGAATTTATAATGGACATACAAAGAAAAGGGCAGAATGCATTAGTTTTAAATGGGACTTAATTACGTCTGCATGTTCTGGTCCGATTATCATCGGTCTTATAACCTAATTTCACCTGAAGATTATACTCGGTCGCGACTCCCCATGTGAAACACCATGGCAAATAAATTAGCATATACAAAAACATTTCTGTAAAACAAAACTGTTTCAGATCAGAGAAGAGAAAGTTTACTAGGACCATCACTCAAGTAGAGCACATCTTGCAAAAATAGTACGACAGAGAAGCAATCTCTTTCACTTTTGATTGCAAGCCATTAATATAGATCTTACTTCTCTTTACAATTATAACTATTGTTCACTTATAAAACCAGAAAACAAACATTATTATAACAAACTTTAACCAGCTAATGCCTTTGTTGGTGAATTTTGCAATCACAGTAAGGGATGTCAGTGCTGGAAAATGGACTGTCTTCTTACTTCTGGCAATTAAATTAGCATCAAACACTCCCAGCTCAGGTATGCAATAGTTAGAGCGAAGATTCTTTTACTCCACCCAAACAACTCAGTCTCGACCTCAGAAATATACCTTTAACAAATCCATTTCCCACAGCAGTTTACTGAAACCTCTTGATTGAGATTGGCAATTAATACTAGTGCTGTGGGACCATTTCCCAGCTAGAGAACAGAGAACATTTTATCCCATGAGTCTGGGCAGATTTGATCCCAGATTCTAGAGATGAAAAACCAGCGTTTAACTCGCTGCATCACCTAATTTCCCTAAAGTACCATTTAAAAAAAAAAATGCTTTTAGCACAAATGTAAAGTGCAAAAGAGATCTCTACAATTACTTAGAGCTAGGAAAAAATGACTTCTCTTCCCTATTTACTCCTTACATTTAAAAAAAAAAGCTACTGCAAAGTAATATTTTATTTATAGTAGTAAACAACACAGATCAATTTCAGCTCCTAAATGTAAATTTGCAGTGCAAAGGAAGAAAATCCTCATAAAAGATTCTTTTAAATGTTCAACGCCTATTTACTTAGCTTTAGTACCAATATTGACTGACCGTAGTGTAACTGAAAGCAAAGTTTAGGTGGCCAAAAAATATTGCAATTGTAAGCCCACATTCTTTCTTGGATTGAGCTACTCATTTATACCCACTATGCACACAGTATTCCAAAACAGAAAAAATACATTAAACAACAATAATGGGGTAGATAAGGCAGGTGGGCACTTGGCGGCTCGGAATGGCTATTTTGTAAATGACCCTTCCTCAGGTTTGGAGTGGTGTCTGGGATTGCTCCGCCCATTTCCCTGGCATGCGTGCGCACGCCGACCCCTTACCGACTGGCGGGGACCCCCTCGCGAAATTGCGCCTCTTTTCTGATATTGCCCTGCTGGAGTGGCCCTGCCTCCGATTGGTGCCCACGACAGCTTTGTGCGTTGGTGCACTCTGTAGAGTGCCCCCGGGTTTGGCCGGGCCGCCAACAGACAGCCTGACACACCCTCTTGGGTGCCAGGCCGCTGGCCCGGCCGAAACCCTCCCTGGTGGCCCAAACTTAAAAGTATGCAGAGCTCGCAGCGGCCCTCCCCTTTAACGGAAGGGGAGATGCTGACCCACGCTGATGACTGGTCGGGGCGATGGACCCACTGAAAGGGCACTTCCGCCACGACTTTCGCCCCAAGCCAAAAAAAACGTAAGTGTTGAATACCAACGGCATCTCCACTGCATGGGATGCAGTGGAGAATAACTTCAAAAAATGGAGGGTGCTTCTCGTTTTGGACAGAGGGCAATAAACCCCAATATATGTTAAGATAATGGTGAATCTTGGTGTCATTTAAGAGAAATGTGAAGAACAAGCTTCTCTGAATTCCTGCCAACTTTTTTGAGAAATCTTACTTCGTCTGGAGAGGTCAGGTCTTCTAAATCCTCTAGCATTTTTTCCACAAACTCTTCATTCAGCAGAATCTGAAGATGGTAAAAAATATATATAAGAGTTAAGCTGCACAGGTATAATTTTCAGACTGAATTCCACATCACTCGTCATACCACTGCACATTAAGCAAGTTTATGGAACTTCTATTCTTTTCTTTAAAATGGGTATCATCACACCTGTAAGGTTGTTCGGGAGATTTCTTTCTGCTCTTTACAATGAATCCATTATTAATATCCTTCAAGCCAGGAAAACATCTCAGCGCTATAAAAACATCATGACTGAAGTGACATGGAGCTCTTCTAGACTCATTCTGACATGGCAATGATTCTCTTTTAAGATGCATCAACAGTTCGTTCACTGGCTACAAACCCAATTTTTCCACCAAGCCAAGAATACAACAATCTATTAGCACTTTCAGTTCTTGGAAATACTCAGAACAAATATATACATTTTAACTCAAGGACGTGACTGCTGCCAATGAACCGGAAGCGTTCTGTGCATGCGCACTGCCGGTTTGTCACAGGAACGAGTTTGTTAAAAGTTTTTTAATGCCGGGAAGGGAGCGAGCTGTGGGAAAAGCCAGGAAGGGAACCAGCTCGTCAGCGTGTCCGTTTAAAAAAAAATAGAAACATCGTCCCTCTGGTTGTTGAGAGTGCGCAGCACGCTCTGCGCAGCCTCCGGTTCGTTGGCAGCAGTCACTCTTAACTTAAAGCAATAACAAGGGGCTTTCCCAGCAAAATGAAAACATTTACAAAACCAGCCACATCGATATTATTTCTTCAGCATCAACAAGTATTTGGAATTTCCCTAAAGCCCAAAGGAAAATTTCTAAAGTGACCCAATGTCTGCTTCCCAAATTAATTGAAGATTGGATTCTATATAGGGAAACAATTTGGTGAATAACATGAACATCTTTATTTATCCAAGTCTAGTAATGATATTTATTACTGATCTCTTGTAACAAAAGACAACCTTAATCTTCCCACGTACTTCTGAAAAAGATGCTGGTTTTGAAATCCCTTCCCACAATCCTCCTGCATGCATCTAATTCAATAAACATTAAATGTTAAAGACGAAGACACACAACAGTTAACCTAAAAATAACAGAAGGAGCACAAAAGCCTTCAAAGTCTACCATTGGAATTCTTCCTATACTCTTTTTGGCAACTAAGCACAATGGGCCCAAGTTTCAACCTCAGCTGCTCCTGATTCTTTGGAGCAACTGGTGTAGAACGGAGTATCTTAGAAATTCAAATTCTCGGCATTTAGTTTGCTCCAGTTCTAGTCAGTTAGAACAGTTTCACTTTGGAACAGAATTTTTTTTTCAAAAGGGGACGTGTCCGGCCACTTACGCCTGTTTTCGAAGTTTAGGCAGTGAAAACTTACTCCAAACTAACTTAGAATGGAGTAAGTGAAGATTTTTGTACGTTCGAAAAAACCTTGTCTACACTTTAGAAAATCAGGCGTAAGTTACAAATCAGGCATAGGGAATGGGGGGGGGGGGGGTTTAAAGGGAAGTTTACAAACATTAAACACTTCAGTTTTACAAATAAAGAGCCATCATCAATAATAAATGATAAAAACATCAATAAATCAACCAATAAACCAATCCAAAAAAAATTAATAAGAAATAATTTTTTTTTTAAAAATCAATAAATAAAACATTTTCTACTTACCGACTGCAGCACCGGGAGCCCTCCAACAGCGTGCTGGGATACCCCACCCCCCCCGCCCAGTGTGTCTCTATCGCTCTCTGTCTGTCTGTGTGTGTTTCTGACGATGGGGGGGGTGAGAAGGGATGGGGGGGGTGAGAAGGGATGGGGGGGGGTGAGAAGGGATGGGGGGGGGTGAGAAGGGATGGGGGGGGGTGAGAAGGGATGGGGGGGGGTGAGAAGGGATGGGGGGGGTGAGAAGGGGATGGGGGGGTGAGAAGGGGATGGGGGGGTGAGAAGGGGATGGGGGGGTGAGAAGGGGATGGGGGGGGGTGAGAAGGGATGGGGGGGGGTGAGAAGGGATGGGGGGGGGTGAGAAGGGATGGGGGGGGGTGAGAAGGGATGGGGGGGGGTGAGAAGGGATGGGGGGGGTGAGAAGGGATGGGGGGGTGAGAAGGGATGGGGGGGTGAGAAGGGATGGGGGGGTGAGAAGGGATGGGGGGGTGAGAAGGGATGGGGGGGTGAGAAGGGATGGGGGGGTGAGAAGGGATGGGGGGGGTGAGAAGGGATGGGGGGGGTGAGAAGGGATGGGGGGGGTGAGAAGGGATGGGGGGGGTGAGAAGGGATGGGGGGGGTGAGAAGGGATGGGGGGGGTGAGAAGGGATGGGGGGGGTGAGAAGGGATGGGGGGGGTGAGAAGGGATGGGGGGGGTGAGAAGGGATGGGGGGGGTGAGAAGGGATGGGGGGGGTGAGAAGGGATGGGGGGGGTGAGAAGGGATGGGGGGGGTGAGAAGGGATGGGGGGGGTGAGAAGGGATGGGGGGGGTGAGAAGGGATGGGGGGGGTGAGAAGGGATGGGGGGGGTGAGAAGGGATGGGGGGGGTGAGAAGGGATGGGGGGGGTGAGAAGGGATGGGGGGGGTGAGAAGGGATGGGGGGGGTGAGAAGGGATGGGGGGGGTGAGAAGGGATGGGGGGGGTGAGAAGGGATGGGGGGGGTGAGAAGGGATGGGGGGGGTGAGAAGGGATGGGGGGGGTGAGAAGGGATGGGGGGGGTGAGAAGGGATGGGGGGGGTGAGAAGGGATGGGGGGGGTGAGAAGGGATGGGGGGGGTGAGAAGGGATGGGGGGGGTGAGAAGGGATGGGGGGGGTGAGAAGGGATGGGGGGGGTGAGAAGGGATGGGGGGGGTGAGAAGGGATGGGGGGGGTGAGAAGGGATGGGGGGGGTGAGAAGGGATGGGGGGGGTGAGAAGGGATGGGGGGGGTGAGAAGGGATGGGGGGGGTGAGAAGGGATGGGGGGGGTGAGAAGGGATGGGGGGGGTGAGAAGGGATGGGGGGGGTGAGAAGGGATGGGGGGGGTGAGAAGGGATGGGGGGGTGAGAAGGGATGGGGGGGTGAGAAGGGATGGGGGGGTGAGAAGGGATGGGGGGGTGAGAAGGGATGGGGGGGTGAGAAGGCAGGGGGGGGTGAGAAGGCAGGGGGGGGTGAGAAGGCAGGGGGGGGTGAGAAGGCAGGGGGGGTGAGAAGGCAGGGGGGGTGAGAAGGCAGGGGGGGGTGAAAAGGCAGGGGGGGGTGAAAAGGCAGGGGGGGTGAAAAGGCAGGGGGGGTGAAAAGGCAGGGGGGGTGAAAAGGCAGGGGGGGTGAAAAGGCAGGGGGGGTGAAAAGGCAGGGGGGGTGAAAAGGCAGGGGGGGTGAAAAGGCAGGGGGGGTGAAAAGGCAGGGGGGGTGAAAAGGCAGGGGGGGTGAAAAGGCAGGGGGGGTGAAAAGGCAGGGGGGGTGAAAAGGCAGGGGGGGTGAAAAGGCAGGGGGGGTGAAAAGGCAGGGGGGGTGAAAAGGCAGGGGGGGTGAAAAGGCAGGGGGGGTGAAAAGGCAGGGGGGGTGAAAAGGCAGGGGGGGTGAAAAGGCAGGGGGGGTGAAAAGGCAGGGGGGGTGAAAAGGCAGGGGGGGTGAAAAGGCAGGGGGGGTGAAAAGGCAGGGGGGGTGAAAAGGCAGGGAGGGGAGGGGGGGTGAGACAGGAGGGAGGAGAGGGGGGGTGAGAAAGAAGGGAGGGAGGAGAGCGGTGAGAGAGGAGGGAGGGAGGAGAGGGGTGAGAGAAGGGAGGGAGGGAGGGGAGGGGGGAAGAGGAGGGCGGGGAAGGGGGAAGAGAAGGGGGGGGAAGAGAGAGAGAGAGAGAGAGAGAGAGAGAGAGAGAGAGAGAGAGAGAGAGAGAGAGAGAGAGAGAGAGAGAGAGAGAGAGAGAGAAAGAAAGGAGAGCGAGGCTGGCCGGGCCCAAGACTTCAAGCTTAAACTTACCGGATTGACAGGTAGGTGGCATCGGGACCGGGGGGGTCGGTCGGTGGGGGGGGGGGTGGGGAGAGGAGGAGATCGGTCGGGAGCGGAGGAAGCGGAAGTCGGGGCGGGAGCAGGAGTCAAGTCGGGTCGGGTCCAGAGGAAGCAGGAGCTGGCCGTGGGAGGAGCCTTATTCACGCAGCCCCAGTGAGGCCATTCGGCCAGGGCTAGGGGCTGTGTGCTTCGGGCCCTCCCACACAGTTTTGGGCGCCTGGAGCTACTGCACTTGCATGCCCACTGTAGCGCGCATGTGCAGAGGTCCCGGCACGGTTTTCAGCGCAGGGACCTGACTCCGCCCCCTACAGCTCGTGCTGCACTGCGCCGAGGGCCAGCAGGGAGCCGGAGAATCTGGAAGTTTCTTTCAGGCGCACTTCGTGGCGTGAAAAACGGGCGTCCAGGTCGGAGCTGCGCCGTTCTAGGCGCGTCCCGAAACTTGGGCCCAATAATACAGCAGGACTTCAAGTGAATCCTAAATGCAAGTTACTACTAGTAGATTGTTTTTCTCTTTACATCCAGACAGCGATATCCCCTTAACTATCCCGAATCAATACCAATGATAAGCTAAGTTTACACTATACACTGTTTTCTAAATTGATTGTTCCATTGAGGTAATGGATTGGATCTCAGCCAGTTGCCCTCCCATTATTTCGCTCAATTCAGGACATCATCCAATGGAAGAGTTTATATGGAGAGTGTGCAACAACTTTGGCAACAGAGCTAAAACTGGACATCATTCTCCACTGACTCAATCATTTGATACTGCATATGCAAACTAACCAATATGTTCACTTGCTCAACACCGTACATCAAGGTATTAGCCACTTCAAAAATGAGCAATACTGCAGCATACCTTTTAGTATAATGAACACAGGCACATATTTGCTCAACTCAGGATTCTCTCTACTTATAAAAAGGCCTGGACAATTATCCAACGCTAAAGATACTTTATCTATCATTTTTATTACAAGGGCCAGTGAATAAGTTGCACCTTCCAGTCTATTTTCATGTTTGCAATAGGAAAGCAAACTATTCACTGGAAGCAAATGGTTAGGGAAAGGCCTAGGAGCAAGTCACTGACCCACCCGTTCAGCTGCTGGAGGTATATAGACATAGAAACATAGAAACATAGAAACATAGAAAATAGGTGCAGGAGCAGGCCATTCAGCCCTTCTAGCCTGCACCGCCATTCAATGAGTTCATGGCTGAACATGAAACTTCAGTACCCCATTCCTGCTTTCTCGCCATAACCCTTGATCCCCCGAGTAGTAAGGACTTCATCTAACTCCCTTTTGAATATATTTAGTGAATTGGCCTCAACTACTTTCTGTGGTAGAGAATTCCACAGGTTCACCACTCTCTGGGTGAAGAAGTTTCTCCTCATCTCGGTCCTAAATGGCTTACCCCTTATCCTCAGACTGTGACCCCTGGTTCTGGACTTTCCCAACATTGGGAACATTCTTCCCGCATCTAACCTGTCTAAACCCGTCAGAATTTTAAACGTTTCCATGAGATCCCCTCTCATTCTTCTGAACTCCAGTGAATACAAGCTCAGTTGATCCAGTCTTTCTTGATAGGTCAGTCCCGCCATCCCAGGAATCAGTCTGGTGAATCTTCGCTGCACTCCCTCAATAGCAAGAATGTCCTTCCTCAAGTTAGGAGACCAAAACTGTACACAATTCTCCAGGTGTGGCCTCACCAAGGCCCTGTACAATTGTAGCAACACCTCCCTGCCCCTGTATTCAAATCCCCTTGCTATGAAGGCCAACATGCCATTTGCTTTCTTAACCGCCTGCTGTACCTGCATGCTAACCTTCAATGACTGATGTACCATGACTACTGCTGAAAAAACAAAACAAGAATATACTTTAGAAAGTTACATTCCTTCAAGGATGGATGTCACTTTGGAAAAAAACATTTTACTCCACGAGTAATGAAGTTGATAGAAGTCACACATTAGTTTCCCCGTTGGCCTAGTGGTAAAGATACTGCCTGCTATAGCATTCATGGAGTACAAGCTGGGTGTTGTGTATTACAGCTGGGGTTTCTACTGGTGTGGGGCAGCAAAGAGAGAGGGTAGTTGGTGATCAAGAACTCCACTAATCACCAACCACTGAAACTGCTGGCAAATCTGGATGCGTGGATGTCAAGATGAGAATAGGATTGGGTAAGAACAGGATTGGATTAGGCAATGCCTTCCACAGAGAAATAGTTTACTAATGCTCACTGTCTAGACTCTCAAGAATGGGGGTGTGGTACTGGCACCCATGAAACCAATCCTCAAGCAGGAGTCACTGCTGAGTTGACATAACATATCACGTATAGTACCTTCACTAAAAACAAAACTATTCAAAAAAAATTGAAATTAAATCAACTATTTGAGATGCATTTTCCCTCCTCTAAAATGTGGCTTCAGTTACTCGCAGAATTCTGTGATTCTCAACTACAACTATTTTTACACAGGTAAAGCCATCTGCCTAAACAGGTCTGAAGTCATCTATAATTTATAAAACTAGAAAACAGCATATGCAAATTAAACTAGACAGCAGTAATTTTTCACACATTCAACACTGCCCTAATTTATAGTTTTATAATGCTCAAGTACAGAAACAGCACTTTGCAGGGGGAGGAAAAAATAGACAAGGAAGGAAGGAAGGAAGGTGAAAAAAAAAGTAAACAGAAGGTTGGGGACAAGGGTGTGGCAGGAAAGAAAAAGAGAAATCAAATTATATAGCACATTATATCCTCAGAATGTCCCAAGGGTGCTTTACAAGCAGTGAACTGCTTCTGAAATGCAATCACTGTTACATAGGCAAACATAGCAGCATATTTTGGACATAGCAAGATCCCACGAACAACAAACAAATGAATCACCAGATAATCTCTTTTATGATTGAGATAGTTGAAGGAGGAATGGAGGCCACTGCATGGGAGACCTTCTGGACTTCGAACAGTGCCATGGAATCACTTATTTCCATCCCAAGTAGGCAGATGGGGGGGGGGGGGGGGAGGAGGGTCCTCGGTTTAATGGGTCATCTGAAAGGCGGCATTTCTCACAATATAGTGCACTCTCAATTCTGCACTGAAGTGTCAGCCTAGATTACATGCTCAAACCTGTAATAGAGCTTGAACCAATACCTTCTGACGTAGATGTGACAGTGCTACTTTCACACAGAGAGCAAGGTAGCAAAACTTGGGGAGGGAGTTCTTGAGGACATGGGATAAAATAGCTGAAAGAGAATAGAATAAGAATACAGCAAATAAGATGACATTCTTTAAAGTTTGGCATTAGGGTTTTGAAAAGGGGAGAGGATGATAACATGTATAAGAAATTGAAGACATTGGTTAGGCTGGTGTGCAATGAAAATTCACTAGAATGATACTAGGAATGAGAGCTGATTGTTCAGGAAAAAAAACTTTAAAAAAAAACTGAGAAGGTTAAATAAACAGGATTGAAATAGAATTTTCAACATCAAAATATTTTTGAAACAGTAAATTGTGAGGGATTTATTCCACCAGTTGCCAAGTTAGTAATATGGAGGCATAGATTTAAGATCATCACGAAGATTGAAGGGGAGGTTAGAAAAAAGTGATTTTTTAAAAAAAGATATGGAATTCTATGCCACAGGTACCCACAGAGGCAGAAATTAATTTAAATGGGAATCTGATACGCATTTGAAAAGTAATCTAAAAGAATAGAGGGAAAGCTCTATTTGAAGAGCTAGCATTGGCAAAGTGCGATGGCCTGAATGGCCTCCTTATGTCATGCAATTTCTAATGATGAGTTGCTAAGGGTCATGTAACAGTTATCAAATGAAAATGAACAGGCTTCAACAAACACATTCAAAATTTGTTGTTGTACGATAGATGCTGCCCGATAGGTCAGAAGGTTAGGACATAGCTCGTGCATTAATTAAGCAGCTTGAGGCAAGCTGGCCAGTAAACAGTTACAGCAGCATTTTGGTGCAAGGAGAATACAAAAACCACAAGAATAGATTTTAAAGAGTGTTCATTTAGAAGCAAACACGATAAATCACTCCAGAAAACATTTGAGGTGGTTCTTCAAATGTTAAGATTCTGAACTTGAATATTCTTCACCAATATGCTAGAAGATTGTTGATAGTTGGTTACCTTTTTAAAAAGAAAGCAATTGACCTATTTTGTACTACTTGCATGCTAGCAACTGGCAAGTTGGTTGTCCATACTGAGCAAGATGAAGATAAGGCAATAAAGCAGATGCCCACCTGTAGCCATGGACCATGAGCTGCATATGGGTGCTCCTCTGTAGCAAATGCTCCTTCAACTCCAGTAGAAACAAACGTAATTGCCGTATCTCCTGTGATGCTTTTATAAGTAAAGTGCCTTCCATGTAACAATCTACCTCTAAAAGAACAAGTATATTTCTTCATCACTGGCTCCCGCTGCAATGGTTTTCAAAATAGACAAGTTTCTTCAGTTCAAACAATTGCCAAGCACACGCACAAACATATGGACCCGTTTCCCTCGAGATTGCAAAACAGTTCTCTGGGATTTAATTCTTTGAGTGCTGTGGATGAACTGTCAGGCCTTGGGAGCCGATGACAAGTGCGCACATTGACAGACCTTCCTGGCTATTACCAGGTCACTTCCTGATTATTACCAGGTCAACCTTTACATTGAAGGCCAATCTTCAGCCAATAAAAATCCTTTTGGAGGTGGGGAAGCTTGCTCCATTTCCAAGGGGCGGATGGGAGCTAGAAACAAACCAAATTGTAAAAATGATTGAACATTTTGCTTCCAAGGGTTGGAGGAGAAAGCTCTATCGGGTGGAGAAAAGTAAAATAAAATAAATTTAAAACAGGGAGAACTGGATGACATGGCAAAACAGGAAGAATTGGATGACATTACAAACATAGGTGAAGTGTTTAATTAAGTGCTTAATAGGTGAAGTGTTTAGTTTTAAATAAAAGTGTTTACATTTTTTTTAGTATTGTACAACATTAAGGTAGGTTTCTGGTGTTCGAACTATACTAATACTTTCAGCATCACAGTGAATGAGCTGAAAAATCACAATAGTTAACCTAAGCTTGCCAACGATCAAAGAGTTAAAGCAATTTGTTTGAACCTTTTTGGATCAAATTGTAGATATAAATGTTTTTAAATAAATAGGAATTACATTATTTTTCCCACACAGGATGGAATTTAACAACTTAAGGCTGAATACTATATATTAGAGCATATGCAGCCATCAACATTCTAATCTAATTTTGGAAAAAGCAGAGCACAGCAATGGCTCGGGTCAATGGAAATCCAGTAGAGCAGAACCTTCATGGATTTTGTGGAATGCTGAATGTATACAAGTATTATGCAAATCTCATTAAAATCCTGAGAGGCAAGACTGTGCTACCCAACAGCAGCAAACATCATTTCAAATTGTTAACACTTTTGTTAAAATAGAGGAGAAACTAATTTCATAAAGTGTTCTTTTTATATTAACCAGCATGATTTCAATCATTATAATTCTGACATTTTCAACATGAAACCTGCACTGAAAATCAGACTTGCTGCTTTGCAATTATGTCTAACTACTTTAACTGTCGAATTGTACCCCTACTCTCCAAATGGTAGAATCATAGAAATTTATGGCACGGAAGGTGGCCATCCAGCCCATCAACTCTGCGCCGGCCAAAAAAGGGGCTATCCACCCTAATCCCACTTTCCAGCTCTTGGTCCGTAGCCCTGTAGGTTACGGCACTTCAAGTGCACATCCAAGTACTTTTTAAAATGCGGACGGTTTCTGCCTCTACCACCCTTTCAGGCAGTGAGTTCCAGACCTCCATCACCTTCTGGGTGAAAAAAGTTCTCCTCAACTCCTCTCTAATCCTTCTACCAATAACTTTAAATCTAAAAGGAAAGTTAAAATGGTCATCGTGATTATCAGCCAATTGTATTCATGCATTTAAAAAAAGTTCTGCATCATTATTAATATTTCATACAAAGTAGCAGCTCGACCAACAGAGCATCTTCTGATCCATTATGCAACAGGAAGTGCCAAGATTAAAAGGATTCTTAATTGTTTCACAGAACGGTAGAATGCAAGTTAGTGTGCTTCATGAAGTAGGACATTAGTGTAATTACTTTCCTGTAAATATAAAACAAACAGAATTTGCTGGAACTGCACAAGCAGCCAATTAGCAGCAAAGAGAGAAGGAATGGTAAATGTGTTGGGAGCTCAAAGTTTTATGTAGCTGGAACATTAATCCCTCTCTGATGCTGATCTGCTGTGCATTTCCAGCATTTGAGCTTTATCTTCTCCACTTGTGCCTTGCAAATGCCATTTTCTTTTCCTTTTATGTTGCTGGGCTGTCCCCATGCCAACATACCTTGTCCGAGTTGAAATAAGAACATTAGGAGCAGGAGTAGGCTATTGGCCCTTTAAGCCTGCTCCACCATTCACTAAGACCATGGCTGATCTTAGACCTCAACTCCACTTTTCTGCACTATCCCCATAACCCTTGATTCGCTTAGTATGCTAAAAATCTATCCATCTCTGTCTTGAATATACTCAACGACTGAGCATCCACAGCTCAGATGTAAACAATAGACTGGAAAGTCCTCTGCAACTAGAGTGATTGGTCCTCCAATTTTCCCAGCCTGTGAGGAAACGCCTCCACAGAATGGCTAAAATTGAGAACTAACATCCTATCACACTTTGCTGCTGCGGTCTTGCATTTTAATACTTCTGTGCATTTATTACGGATATTTCCTCTGATCCTAGTCAATACTAGCTCATACAATTTATATTCTCACGAGTAAGACTTTCCGGATTTCATTTTTTCAGCAAAACTTAATAACTGTTCACCTCAGAGACAGTGGAATAAGAGTTCCAGATTCCTGGTTGAATTTAAGGTGTACACTCTCCAGTTGCCTGGTGCGGATCAATTCATGAGGAACAATAGCAGCAGAACTTTCACTCTCCAAACTATCTTTCCTCGTCCTAGAAAACAGAACCGGGAAACAAATTAAAATTCATGAGAAATATTTAAAGGAAAACAAAATTAAAGAAAATATTAAAAACGAATTTCAATTTGCTACAAGTTTAAACTTTGAACTGGCCAATTGTATTTCAGACATTCTGGGGTTTTGACATGAATTCAGTGAGAGAACACCAGTAACCACTTACTAAAACGAGAAGTTTGTAGACTGTAGTGCATGTGGATATCTGTCCAGCAGTTGCTCCGTTTTCTTTTGGAGCAACTTGATTTTTCTGGAGTATCTTAAAAATCCCCATTCTGCACATTTAATTTGCGCCAGTGTAAGCGAGTTAGTTAGGATTCTTTTTAGTTTAGTTTTTTTTTCCCCCAAAAGGGGGCGTTACCAGCCGCTTTGGCCATTTAAGCCAGCTAATAGATACTCCAAACTAACTTAGGCCAACGTATGTGGCCACTTGTGGCCGCACAGAAAACCCTTGCGGAGAGTTAAGAAATCAGCGCAGGTTAGTACATTCTAAAGCACCAATACTCTAAACAAAGCACAAAAAGCATTCAATAACACATTAAAAAATAGAAGAAAGCAGAGAAGACCTGCACCTAAAGCACCAAGACTTAAAGTTTTAAGGAAAGATGAAAAGAAAATAAAGGAACTCTGCAAACACACAATCACAGAACTTTAAACATAACAAGCAGCTACTTACATGTACAGGGCATTTTTCATGTCACTCATTACTTTGCACATTTTTTTAAACAGGTCTCCTTCACAATCATTTTTTCAACCTATACAGGGATCACCCTAAAATAAATTAAGCCGAGCGATGTTTCCATTCTCTACGTAATTGGCTCCAAAGGCTGTATGCCAAGATACTCCCAAAAGATGTGTAAAATAGAAACAACTTCCCCATATTTTTGCCAGAAACAAGTTAGCACAGCAAGTTTCCATCTGTTCAATAACTCGCGGGCCAGTGCGGGAGACCATTCGGCCAGAGATAGGGGCGGCAAGCATCGGATCCCGCTCACAGCCTGCAGGACGTGCTGGGAGGGCAAGGAGCTACTGCGCACACACGCAGACTCCACCACGCTTGCGGACAGCTGCCGGCACTGTTTTCGGCGCAGGGCTGGAGCTCTGCCCCCTCCACTCCACTATATACGCCGCGCCAGGATCCGGGACATACAGCAGAGTGGCCAGAATCGTGAGTATGTTTTTTGGCGCCGTTTTGAACGCACAAAGTCGGCGCATCTCGAGTGAGTGCGCCGGGAAAAGGGGTTGGGGAAATTTGGGCCCTCAATTACAGGAGTTTGAAGCACAGAACACAATTCTCACTGGTTTAATGTGGTGCATAAATATAAAACTTCATCTACCTGTAAACGCACATGTTCTGGTATTTAATTGAGTGATGTACATAAATCTCACTTCCCTTGGGTATTAATTTTGTTTTAAAAACTGCTAGGTATGATAAACTGAGTTATGCAAAGCCAGACCTCAAGTTTCCAGCTCATGTCTCACTAACAGGCTGTTTTCACATTTACAGGAATTAAGAGTCAGGAATCAGAATCAGCACTTAACCTAATGGACAATTGGATTATGAAAGTTCATGCAGAACCCATGCGAGTCAAGTACAGAAATGTGCTTTAGATGGTTTGCTTGAAGGGTCACACGTGCACTACCGTGTTGCTATATTTGGATAAATGAGAGTAGGTGGGGCGAAACAAAAACTGGCAAGTCTAATAGAACTGAATTGCCAACCTAAATTAAATAATCACCCCCCACCTCCACGAAGATAACACAAATACATAGCATGCAGGTTATTGCACAGGAGTTAGTTTATTACATTGGTGTCATTTTGAAACAGAAGTGTAAAAATTTCATTCCTGGAATGTGGGCGTCGCTGGAAAGGCCAGCATTTATTACCCATCCCCAATTGCCCTCGAGAAGGTGGTGAGCCGCCGCCTTGAACCGCTGCAGTCCTTGTGAAGGTGCCCCCACAGTGCTGGCTTTGTTGTAGCGGTGAGTGGCTTGTTAGGCCATTTCAGGGGGCAGTTAAGAGTCAACCACATTGCTGTAGGTCTGGAGTCACATATAGGCCAGGCCGTGTATGGGCAGCAGATTTCCTTCCCGAAAGGACAGTAGTGAACCAGGTGGGTTTTTACGACTAGTTGCACGGCCACCATTACTGATATTAGCTTTTTATTCCAGATTTATTTAATTAACTGAATTTAAATTCCCTCAGTGGGGGAGTATTTGAATTCACATCTCTGGATTATTAGTCCAGGCCTCTGGATTTAGTCCAGTGACAATCACTGTGCTACCGTACCCCATAAACAAAATAACCAGCTGCATGTGCAATGTTGAATGCAAAGACTGCAAGATAATATGAACCAGGTTGGTGTAACAAATTATATTATTCACAATATAATTAAGTGTATAAATGCAAGTCTTCCTTTCTATTATGAAACATTTAAAAGGCCATGGTAGCTACTTCTCAGAGGTAACAATGCTCCATTCAAAACTAATTTGTCCCAAATATTTTCTTTAGAAAAAATGAATTAAATGCATTAACACCCTTACTCTAGACTGATTGCACTACCTTCCTATTTAAACTGCTCAGTGCTC
Source organism: Pristiophorus japonicus (assembly GCF_044704955.1). Classification (NCBI taxonomy): domain Eukaryota; kingdom Metazoa; phylum Chordata; class Chondrichthyes; family Pristiophoridae; genus Pristiophorus; species Pristiophorus japonicus. The sequence continues at coordinate 244,037,488 of NC_091979.1, forward strand.
TCATTTGTTACTATTTTCTCCCGTTACCCTCCAGAAAGCACCATTTCCTCTGGTACCTCACCCAAGTGAACATTATTGATTTGTGTGCTTGGCAGTTGCTGTCGTTAGGCTGTTTGGCCAAGAGAAGCATCGTAACCAAACCCAATCCGCGACATACATTTTCAGCCGGTCCGGCTGGGGATTGATCACAGCCAGCAATCTAGACTGACTTTTCCCACCCTAACTTGGGCAGATGAGGCCCTATGCCATATCTAGACTGCCATTACTATCACAGCTTGCATTTATAGAATGCCTTTTATTTAGTAAAATGTCAAGGCTCTTCACAGATGTGCATCAGAGGTGGGAAGGAGAGGGGATTGCGAAGGAGAGGGGATTGCGAAGGAGAGGGGATTGCGAAGGAGAAGGAAGGGAGTGGTTAAAGGAGGAAACCTAAAGTATAGATGCAGAGTTGGGTTTTAAGGAGGAGGACGACAAATGTAGCAAGATGAAGGGATTTAGGGAACTCCAGTGTGGAGGCAGAGTTACTGGAGGCTCTGCCACTAACTGCAGATCACAGGGAGGGGAAAACACACAGTAGACCACAACTGAAAGTGTGGAAGGTACAGGCAAGGTCACAGATTGGAGGAGATGGTAAAAGCAGGAGCAGACAAATAAGGTATGGAAGGATTTGAAGTCAGGGATAAAGATACTGAAAGCAATGTGTTGAAAGATTGGAGAACAAGGATCAGGGCAACAGTTGAGCAGATAAGTCTGAGTGAGTTGGCTTTTTTAATGTAAGGTGGAGCTTGGAAGGGCAGTGAAGAGCATGGAAAATGTGAGTCGAGAGGTGATAAATGTATACAGGAGGGGTTCAGAAACTGTGATAGATAGGTAAGAATGGAGACAGGCAAAGTTTCAGGTGATGGATTGGATGTGGAGTTTGGAATAAAGCTCAGGTCAAGGAGGATAGAGGTTGTGCACCCTCGGGTTGAGAGAGGCATCTGGGAAGGGGGAATGGGACCAGAAGCAAGAGCAGTTTCTGGTGGGGCTTTGGTCATGCTCATCCAACAGCAGAACAATCAAGGTTGGTAGTGTATTGGTCAGATACACTAGAGAGTGTGTTTTTGTGCGTTTGAGAGTGAGAGAGAAAGAACGAAAGGATGAAAAATATGCTGAGCTTGATTAGTAAATGTTACAGCATCAGGACCAATATTCTAAATAGGGATCGGTAAAGTGAAGATGAAAAAAAGACATTAAACACCGCACCCTGGCGGATTGTTAAATTCACTGAGGAGTAGAAATCAAGAATTGTGAAAGCTTTCAATATGCTGCCCATTTGAATTGAAATAGCCTACGACTGTGACGTATTAAATATCTCTGATCTATAACTAAGCTGGGGGGAAATATAGAAACATAGAAAATAGGTTCAGGAGTAGGCCATTCGGCCCTTCGAGCCTGCACCACCATTCAATAAGACCATGGCTGATCATTCACCTCAGTGCTCCTTTCCTGCTTTTTCTCCATACCCCTTGATCCCTTTAGCCATAAGGGCCATATCCAACTCCCTCTTGAATATATCTAACGAACTGGCATCAACAACTCCCTGCGGAAGAGAATTCCACATGTTAACAACTCTGAGTGAAGAAGTTTCTCCTCATCTCAGTCCTAAATGGCTTACTCCTTATCCTTAGACTATGAACCCTGGTTCTGGACTTCCCAACATCGTGAACATTCTTCCTGCATCTAACCTGTCCAGTCCCATCAGAATTTTATATGTTTCTATGAGATGCCCTCTCATTCTTCTAAACTCCAGTGAATACAGACCCAGTCGATCCAGTCTCTTCTCATATGTCAGTCCTGCCATCCCAGGAATCAGTCTGGTGAATCTTCGCTGCACTCTCTCAATAGCAAGAACGTCCTTCCTCAGATTAGGAGACCAAAACTGAACACAATATTCCAGGTGAGGCCTCAGCAAGGCCCTGTACAGTTGCAGCAAGACCTCCCTGATCTTATATTCAGATTCCCTACTACGAAGGCCAACATGCCATTTGTCTTCTTCACCGCCTGCTGTACCTGCATGCCAACTTTCAATGACTGATGTACCATGGCACCCAGGTCTCGTTGCACCTCCCCTTTTCCTAATCTGCTGCCATTCAGATAATATTCTGCTTTCATGTTTTTGCCACCAAAGTGGATAACCTCACATTTATCCACATTATACTGCATCTGCCATGCATTTGCCCACTCAACTAACCTGTCCAAGATTGGTGGGTCACATGGATTTTGTTTCCATGGCATCCAAAAAAATCAACATGTTAAATTAATGAGTGGAAATTTGCTTCACATGTTTATCACTGCAATAAATACTCGGATTCTGTAAGCAAAAGTAGCAAAACCGCTTATGTCTATCATCCACCACGACTTATACAATATAATCACTACTACTTTCAGAACACAAAATACAAATTAATTCTATTTTCTCAAACCACATGCATGTCATAATATACAAATACTATTTCTCAAAATACATGAGCAGTGATTGCTTACCACGTTTAAAAAAAAATATTCGTTCTGGGATGTGGGTGTCACTGGCAAGCCCAGCATTTATTGCCCATCCCCAATTGCCCTCGAGAAGGTGGTGGTGGTGGTGAGCTCTCTTCTTGAAGCGCTGCAGTCCGTGTGGTGAAGGTGCTCCCACAGCACTGTTAGGGACGGAGTGCCAGGAATTTGACCCATCAACGATGAAGGAACAGCGACATATGTCCAAGTCACGATGGTGTGCAACTTGCAGGTGATGATGCTCCCATGTGCCTGCTGCCCTTGTCCTTCTAGATGGTAGAGGGTTTGGGAGGTGCTGTCGAAGAAGCAGGCTTGAGTTGTTGCAGTGCATCTTGTAGATGGCACACACTGCAGCCACGGTGCACCGGTGGTGAAGGGAGCGAATGTTTAAGGTGGTGGATGGGGTGCCAATCAAGTGGACTGCTTTGTCCTGGATGGTGTCGTGCTTCTTGAGTGTTGTTGGAGCTGCAACTCATCCAGGTAAATGGAGAGTATTCCATCACACTCCTGACTTGTGCCTTGTAGATGGTGGAAAGGCTTTGGGGAGTCAGGAGGCGAGACACTCACCACAGAATACCCAGTGTCTGACCTGCTCTTGTTGCCAGTGTTTATGTGGCTGGTCCAGTTAAGTTTCTAGTCAATGGTGACCCCCAGAATGTTGATGGTGGGGGATTTGGCGATGGTAATGCCATTGAACATCATGGGGAAGTAGTTAATAACTTCCTAACGTGCGAGTCTGTCACCTTGTTAAGATTATAGCCACTCATTCAGTCAGAACCCACATTATTTCAGTAAGCAGTATCTTCCTAGTTGTTTTAAGATCTACTACAATTAACATATACAAGATATAAGGATCACACTAAAATCCTTCTTTCATATCAAGAATTTCCAGCCAACAACAATTCTAACCGGGATCTTTTATGCTTGGCAAAAGAATCTAGAGCATCTTAGTGACTGGAAAGGTGCAAAGTTAGAAGGGATAATGAAACACAGAGGGAACGCAACCTGGGAAAAAATGTAACAAGGAAAACCACATTTTAGCATCCTTAGCATCCAAGGATGTTAAAATAGAAATGGAAATGTACCACACCAGTAGGACATTGATCCACAATGAAGGATTTTTCATACAATGATACTGAATAGTACTTGAACCATTCCATATTTGGGAGAAGAGAAGAGTGGGAGAAGGGAAGAGTGTATGCCAAGAGTAGTCAACTGGGGCCACTCTTATGCAGCTCTCGACAATATATTTCCAACAATGACAAAAAGCAAGGAAGTTACACCAAAGCTTGACAAACATGGGTTAGGCCTCAGTTGGAGTATTGTGTTCAGTTCTGGGCACCACACTTTAGGAAGGATGTCAAGGGTGCAGAAGATATTGACGAGAATGGTACCAGGGATGAAAGGACTTCAATTAACTGGAGAAGCAGAGGTTGTTCTCCTTAGAATCGAGAAGATTAAGAGCAGATTTGATAGAGGTGTTCAAAATTATGAACGGTTTAGATAGAGTAAATAAGGAGAAATAGTTTCCAGTAGAAGGGGGGTCAGTAACCAGAGGACACAGATTTAAAGTGATTGGCAAAAGAACTAGAGGCGACACGAGGAAACTTTTGGTTAAACACGAGTTGTGATCTGGAATGCACTGCCTGAAAGGGCGGTGGAAGCAGATTCAATAGATACTTTCAAAAGATAATTGAATAAATACTTGGAGAAAGAAATTGCAGGGCTATGAGGAAAGAGCAGGGTGGTGTGACTAGTTGGATAGCTCTACCAAAGAGTCACACAGGCACAATGGGCCGAATGACCTCCCTGTGCTGTATCCATCTATGATTCTAAAGGAATGTGTCATTAGAGTTTGCACCACAAGCTTGAAATTCCAATTTTAAGCCTGCCCTTTAACAGAGACATGTGGAAATAGAGGATACCACTCATCAGTGTATAAATACAATGACACAATTAGGACTCGAGCAGAGCATTTTTCTTCTAGCCAATTCCACTTTATCCAAATGGCCACTAAGTGCGAGTGCAATTGGAGTGTTGTAAGTTATCTGGTGGGGGCGTGGCATACACTTGATTTTGTAATGCACTAACCCGGATCAGAAGTACAAACGAGGCATTCACCTTCCCTAAAGCAGGGAGGCGAAGATAAACTCCAGCATCGCCACTGCTACAATGGCTAACAGCTTAATCAGTGCAAACCAGGGATCTTCTGCGTCAGTAGGACTCCACTGCAAATCGCAGTACATTTTTTCCCCACTGAGGGAATCTTGCAGTGACCCACTTATGTGGTAACAAGTTAAAATGTAAAAACTGCTGTAAAATACTGAACCTACCTTTTATGCATACACACAATTGTAAAGAAAGTTAAGAGTGCCACAAAGTCTGTTCTATTCATTACAACTGTAATTTTTTTTACCTCTGGCTCAGAGTAACCATTCTAGCTTTCACATCAAGAGTAAAGCAAACATCACACTTGGCAACAGCTTCTTTTGAAATGGTTTGAAAACTGTTTGCATTCCTAACTTAAATGTAGGCAGACTTCAAATATTAACATCTCAAGGTATTCCTGAGACATGGGTAAACAGCCACGACTGAGCATCGCTGAAAGTCCGTTCACATTACTAATAAAAAGATGCCGTCCATCAGGTGGTATTTACAGAATGGGCACAAACTATACAGCAATAACGGCAGATAATCTAATTTTACAAACAGAACCACTGAAATGATGACCACATTGAAACTGCAAGCAAATTCAATATGCTAACTTGTCAATTGCAGCAGTGCATGATGAGCTGGAATGGCAAGCTTTTTGCTATTTCTAATTCAACTCTGCAAGCAAGAATTGTAATACACAAATACTACTTTATTACATTTTTTAAAATGTTCCTTATTAGCTTAATATAGAATTCTTTTAGCAATGTACGTGCACCCTGCAAAAAAACAGATTTTTACATTCTCAATGTAGTCGTTTTCATTTTAGCTAGGATTTACAGACACAAGAGACAGCAATTTTTTTTTAATAGAATTACAATCTGGGCTTCACAAACCCAGAGAGACTGGGAAGGGGTAAGATGAATTGTGCATGATATTCTTACCTTTCAGTCTGCTTGCTCTGGAAATGGCCCACTGATTGCACTAGTCTATGGAGAAATTATGGGTAGATTTGTACCAGAAATATCACAATAATCATAATTTAAAAAACAAAACTACTCAGATTTACAAACAGAATTATAATCTTTGAGCTAAGACTCAGACTTGGTATTTTCAATTTGACTTTGCATTGTAGATTTGAGTGCCAAAACATTACCAGGGATTAATACATTTTCTTTGATTTTTTTTTTTCCTTAAGATTATTTGAATTTAGACAATCAGCCTTAAATCCTGGAAGAGAAAGGATAAAAACATGGTTCATGCAGTGCAATATTTACTTCACAGATTTGTTAAATGCAATGTTGGGAGTGAATGGTAAATTCCAGGACAACATTAGGCATGTATACTGCAATATATACCAAATAAAAATACAAAATGAAAAGCTGTACCTCAACAAGCAGGAACAATTTGTGGGAGAAATTCTCATTTCACTTGGGGTTAATTGGAGGTCATTAGTATATCAAAAAGCTTTTCAGGAAAATGAGAGCAATATATTTCTACAGATTTCAGAGCAGCTAGATCCAGCACGCATCAAATTTCCTCCTGCACAACTTTTTAAAAACAAATATTTTAATATATTCTCACTCTCCCTCCCCCAATGCACTGCATTCACAAACAATCAATATTACCTGAACGACACACACCGACATCCCCATCCTTTCAAAATTCTGCAGTTTAGTGACTATCTTTATAGCTTAATATTAAAATGAGAAGTGATGAGCTAAGAACCAAATGCAGCATAATCTTAAATTGTGACACTGACCATCATGCGCCAAAAATTACAGAAACTCAATAACATTTTCATGTTTGATTACAATATACATCTTACCCACAATATTGCAGTTGGTCTCCATATGAATGGCATGAGTGCAACCGAATCCAGCCTCTTATTCATACAGGAAGATTACTAAATAACCTAATTTACAGAATGCTACATTACATGACATTAATCTCACATAAGGTCAAAGTAGTGGAACACAAAAGGTTTGAGGGGGAACACAGCTAGTTTTATATATGCTTAGATACTGGACTATAGTCTCCTTGCTCTTAGAAAATTATTAGCTTAATAGAATCTAAGGGACATTACATGGAAGAGGTTTTGGGGAAAGAAAACAGAAAATCAAGACCATATTTTTCTATATTCGTGGTGGATGTGTCAGTTTTGGGGAATACATTTTGTGAAAAAGGCACATAAGCAGGGGCAAGATGCACTTTCCAATCATGGAGATATATAGTGCGATGAAATTACAACATGGAAACAGACCATTCGGTGTTGGTGTTTATCCTCCACGAGTTGTATTCCTCATCCCATGTGTCCGTTCTGTTCTCATATTCCCCTTTCCTTCAGCCATCTATCCAGTCTAATCTTAAATGGTCTATGCTTCAACCATTAATTCTGGTAGTGCACACGACAGCCTCACCACCCTCACCTAAAAAATTTCTCCTGCTTGCTGTCCTAAATCTCTTGCATTTAATCATATCTATGTCCCCCCTTTTCTGTTATACGATCTACAAACACCATGCCTACTTTGAATGCAATTTTATGGTTTCAGTAACAATTTTACTTAACTACAAAGAAGTGAAAAGTGTCAGGAAATGGGGCTACAAGGCCAGCATACATCTTCAAACAAGACAGACCTGATCAAGACTTTCCCTCGAATCCTTGCATTTATATAGCCCCTTTAATGTCAGAAAATGTTCCAAGGCACGTCACATGAATGTAAACAGAAAAAAATTGACACCAAACCAAAGGATAAGAAATTAGGAAGGGTGACTAAAAGCTTGGTCAAAGGTATGTCAAAGGAGGGTCTTGAAGGAGTAGAGAGGTGTCGAGAGGCAGAGGTTTAAGGAGAGAATTCCAGCGCTTAGGGCCTAGATGGCTGAAGGCACGGCCAATGATGGTGTGAAGGGGGAGTGGGGAATGCACGTGATGTCACGGTTGGGAGGAATGCAGAGATCTTGGAGGGGTGGAGGGCTGGAGGAGGTTGCAGAAATAGGGAAGGGCTAGACCAAGGAGGGATTTGAACACGAGGATGAGAACTTTACACTCGAGGCATTGGCGGATCGGATGCTAATATAGGTCAGCGAGCACAGGGTTAATGGGCAAGCGGGACTTGCTGTCGGTTAGGAGATGGACAGCAGAGTTTTGGATAAGCTCAGGTTTATGGGGCCCAAGTTTCCACCCTCTGTAAAAACAGCGCACCTCCATAAGGTGCGCCGACTTTCTGGAAGAAAAAGGGCGCCGAAAACTTACCATGTGATTCTCCGGTCTCCTCAGGACGTCTTTGTGCTCGGCGTGGCGCAGCACAAGGGGTTGGGGGCGGAGCCAGGTCCCGGCATTGAAAACCGTGCCAGAACCTCTGCACATGTGCGCTAGAGTGTGCGCACATGTGCAGTAGCTCCTCGCCCCAGACGCTGCGTGGGAAGGGCCGAAGCACACCGGCCCTAGCCGAATGGGCTCTCCGGGCGAAGATCGGGACTCCTTCCCGTTCAGCCTCCCCCTCCCTCCCTCCCGTTCAGCCTCACCTCCCCCCCCCACCCCACTCGACCTGCCCCCTCCTCTCTCCCTTCCCTTCCCCGCCCCCCCCCCTCCCTCGCTATCAGAAACACAGACACTGGCAGAGACAGAGAGACGCTGTTGGAGGGCTCCTGGTGCTGCTGTAGGAAGTAGGTGAGAAGAGTAGAAACTTAATTTTTTATTTATTGATTTTTTATTTTTTTTTGTTTTGATTGATTTATTGATTTATTTATCATTTATTATTGATGACGACTCTTTATTTGTCAAAGTGAAGTGTTTAATTTTTGTAAACTTCCCTCCCCCTTCCTACCTCTTATTCCCTACGTCTGATTAATAAGTGTAGGCAAGGTTTTTCTGAGCATACAAAAATCTACACTTACTCCATTCTAAGTTAGTTTGGAGTAAGTTTTCGCTGCCTAAACTTGCAAAACAGGCGTAAGTGGCTGATAACTTACTTTTGAAAAAAGAAAATCTGTTCTAAAATGAAACTATTCTAACTCTCTAGAACTGGAGCAAAACTAAATGCCGAGAATTGCAATTTCTAAGATGCTCCATTCTAAACTAGTTGCTCCAAAAAAATAGGAGCAACTCAGGCCGAAACTTGAGCCCATGGAGGGGTGGAAGATGGGACTCCGGCCAAGAGAGTATTGAAATAGTTAAGCCTGGAGGAATGCTTTCATCAGCAGATGGGCTGAGGCATGGCGGAGACGAGCAGAGGTGGAAATAGGCAGTCTTTATAATGAGAGGTTATGGTGTTGGAAACTTAGCTCTGGTCAAACAGAACGCCGAGGATGTGAACAGTCTGATTCAGCTGAAAACAGTGGCCTAGGAACCAGTGGTGTGGCAACAGATTTTTTTTCTGCTTAATTTATTCTTGAGATATGGGCAGCGCTGGCAAGGTTGGCATTTATCGCCCATCTCGAGTTGCCCAGATACAACTGTTGCTTTAGGGGCAACCATGTTGGTCTGGGACTGGTATCGCAGATAGGGCAGACCGCGTAAGGACGGCAAGTTTCCTTCCCTAAAAGGACATTAGTGAACCAGTTGGGTTTTTACGACAATCCAACAACTTCTTATTTCCAGATTTTTAAAAAAAGAAACAATTCAAATTCTGAAACTGCCATGGCAGGATTTAGTAGTGCAGGCCTCTGTTCAATAACAGAACCAGTACACCACCGCACCCATACAGGAGCTGAAGACAAAGGCTTTGGTCTTAATGTTAACATACGAATTTAGGAGCAGGAGTAGGCCATTCAGCCCCTCGGGCCTTTCAATGAGATCATGGCTGATGATTTACCTCACTCCACTTTCCTGCACTATCCCCATATACCTCGATTCCCTTAATATCCAAAAATCTATCAATCTCTGTCTTGAATAAATAAAGACTAAGCCTCCACAACCCTCTGGGGCAGAGAATTCCAAAGATTCACCACTCTGAGTGAAAAAGTTTCTCCTCATCTCAGTCCTAAATGGCCGACCCCTTATTCTGAGACTGTGACCCCTGGTTCTAGACTCCTCAACCAAGGGAACCATCGTCCCTGCATCTACCCTGTCAAGCCTATAAGAATTTTGTATGTTTCAATGAGATCACCTCTCATTCTTCTAAACTCGAGAATATAGGCCCAGTCTACTCAATCTCTCCTCATAGGACAATACCCCCATCCCAGGAATCAGTCTGGTGAACCTTTGTTGCACTTCAATGGCAAGTATATCCTTCCTTGGGTAAGGAGACCAAAACTGTACACAATACTCAAGGTACAGTCGCACCAGGGCCCTATATAATTGCTGCAAGACATCTTTATTCTTCTACTCAAATCCTCTTGTAATAAAGGCCAACACATCATTTGCTTTCTGAATTGCTTGCTGTACCTGCATGTTAACTTTCAGTGATTCGTGTACAAGAACACCCAGGTCCATCTGACAACACCAACGTTTCCCAATCTCTCACCATTTAAAAAATACTCTACTTTTCTATTTTTCCTACCAAAGTGGATAACTTCACATTTCTCCACATTATATTCCATTTGCCATGTTTTCGCACACGCTTTTCTATATCCCCTTGAAGTCTCTGTATCCTCTTCACAACTTACAAAGCTAGGTGGGAATGCATCATCAGCAAACTTGGATAGATTACATTTGGTCCCCTCATCCAAATCATTGCTATAGATTGTGGATAGCTGGGGCCCAAGCACCCAAGATCCTTATGGCACCCCACTAGTTACAGCCTGCCAACCTGAAAATGACCCGTTTATTCCTACTCTGTTTTCTGTCCGTTAACATATCCTCAATTCATGCTAGTATATTACCCCAATCCCATAAGCCTTAATTTTGTTCAATAACCTCGTGCGACACCTTATCGAAAGCCTTCTGGAAATCCAAATACACCACATCCACTGGTTCCCCCTTATCCACCCTGCTCGTTACATCCTCAAAGAACTCCAGCAAATTTGTCAAACATGATTTCCTGTTCATAAAACCATGCTGACTCTGCTTAATTGAATTATGCTTTTCCAAATGTCCCGCTACTGCTTCCTTAATAATGGACTCCAGCATTTTCCCAACGACAGATGTTAGGCTAACTGGTCTATAGTTTCCTGCTTTTTGTCGGCCTTCTTTTTTAAAAAATAGGGACATTACCATTTGTGGTTTTCCAATCTGCTGAGAAAACCAAGGAATTTTGGTAGATTACAACCAATGCATCCACTATCTCTGCTACCACTTCTTTTAAGACCCTAGGATGTAAGCCATCAGGTCCAGGGGACCTGTCTGCCTTTAGTCCCATTGGCCTCAAGTTTCCACATGATTTGCTCCTGATTTTTTAGGAGCAACTGGTGTAGAACGGAGTATCTTAGAAATCAGAATTCTCCACATTTAGTTTGCTCCAGTTCTAGTCAGGTAGAACAGTTTCACTTTGGAACAGAATTTTTTTTTCAAAAGGGGGCGTGTCTGGCCACTTACGCCTGATTTCAAAGTTTCATGAGTGAAAACTTACTCCAAAATAACTTAGAATGGAGTAAGTGAAGATTTTTGTACGCTTGAAAAAACCTTGTCTACACTTTAGAAAATCAGGCGCAGGTTACAAATTAGGCGTCGGGAACGAGGTGGGGGGGGGAGGGGGGGAAGGGAAGTCATTAAATTCTACAATCAATCCTTAGTTATACTTATACAAATATTATCCAAATAAATCCAACCTGAATAAAAATTTATAAGCAAAGAAAAGATTAAATAAACCATGTTCCTACCTGTGTGAAAGTGCTTCAGGCAGGCCTTTCATGTTGGAGACAGGCAGCGGTGTGGCGTCAGTGTCTCGACGGCAGCGGCAGCAAGCTTCGAGCTGAGCTGCAGTGCTTGAGGCAGGCCTTCATTCTCTTCGTGGCTGGCCGCGAAGCAGCACCGGACGGTGCCGAGGCCATTCGGCCATGAGATATCAGCGGCGTCAGTGGCTGGCCGGCAGCCGAAGAATCAGCAGACCGACGTGAGGCCATTCGGCCATGAGATAGCAGCGGCGTCAGTGGCTGGCCGGCAGCCGAAGAATCAACGCAGGACACACGCAGCTCATTAAGGTTCTTGAGGCCATTCGGCCACGCTTTAGGGGCAGCGTCAGTGGCTGGCCGGCAGCCAAAGATACAGCAGCAGCCTTTGAGCTGTGAGGGGGACTGAGGCCATTTGGACAGAGAGAGGCAGCCACATCGACAGTTTTATATTTATATTTGCAGAATGGGTGCTGCATTGTCAACACCACGTATTATTGCAAAGTTGAATTGGCACTCTTATTTCTCCAAACACACAGTCCTTAATTTGTATGCACCGGTTCTGCAAGTTTAGCAGTGAAAAGCTGAACTCACTGATTTCAGCAGGTGATGTATTCATCAGTGCTGCTAAAAGCACTCCCTCACACACAGAAGTATCAAAAAAAATTAAATTACAAGCCTTTGCAGGGGTCCAAGAAACAAATCTTCACTTTTTCTGCAGTATTTTTAAAAATGGCCGAGTGCCAATGTTTGTGTGAGACTGCGCGTGCGCGCACGCTCCAACGTGCACGCGCAGGGTTGCCGGCACCATGAAGGCTAATTTAAATTGTACCCGCCCCCTGCTGCTTAGAAAATCGGCGCGAGTGTTAGGCTCCGCCCCCTGCTGCGAAGAGCGCGCCGCGCCAAGCAGATATCAAGCTCAAAAGAGCTCGAGAATATCGGATTTTTTTTTAGGTGCAGTTTTCGGCGCGAAAAACAGGCGCCCAGCTCGGAGGTGCGCCGTTTTCGCCGCGGCACGAAACTTGGGGCCATTATTTTACCAAGTACTATTTCATTAGTGATAGTATTCAGTTCCTCCCTCCCTATAGTCCCTTGATTATCCACTATTGGGATGTTTTTAGTGTCTTCTACCATGAAGACAGATATAAAATATGTTCAACGTCTCTGCCATTTTCCTGTTCTCCATTATTAATTCCCCAGTCTCATCCTCTAGGGGACCAACATTTACTTTAGCCACTCTTTCTTTTTATATACTTGTAGAAACTCTTACTATCTGTTTTTATATTTCGTGCTAGTTTACTTTCAATCTATCTTCCCTCGCATTCTTTTAGTCGTTCTTTGCTGCCTTTTAAAAGTTTCCCAATCCTCTGACCTCCCACTAGTCTTGGCCACATTGTATGCTCTTGTTTTTCCTTAGTTAGCCACAGATGGTTATCCCTTCTCTTAGTCTTTCCTACTCAATGAAGTATCTCCTTAAATGTCTGCCACTGCTCATCAACTGTCCCATACTTTAATCTATTTTCCCAGTCCACTTAGCAAACTCTGCCCTCTTACCTTTGTAGTCTCCTTTATTTAAGGACACTGGTTTGAGAACCAAGTTTCTCACCCCCCCAACTGAATATGAAATTCAACCATGTTATGGTCACTCATTCCTGGAGGATCCTTGACTAGGCGATCATTTATTAATCCTGTCTCAAAACAGTACCAGATCTAAGATAGCCTGCTCCCTGGTTGGTTCCACAATGTATTGTTCAAGGAAACTATCCCAGATGCACTATGAACTCTTCCTCAAGGTTATCCTGGCCAATTTGCCTTGTTCAATCAATATGAAGGTTAAAAATCGCCCATGATTATTGCCATTCCTTTATTACAAGTTTCCATTATTTCTTGATTTATACTCCGTCCAACAGTGTAGCTACTGTTAGGGGGCCTGTAGACTACGCCCACCAGCGATTTTTTTAGCCTTATTATTCCTTATCTCCACCCAAACCGATTCAACATCTTGATCCTCTGAGCCAATATCATTTCTCATTAACGCACTGATATTCTTGATCAACAGTGCTACCCCACCTCCTTTTCCTTTCTGTCTGTTCTTACGAATTGTCAAATACCCCTGAATATTTAGTTCCCAGTCCTGGTCACCTTGCAACCACGTCTCTGTAATGGCTATCAGATCATACCCATTTGTATTTATTTGTGCTGTCAACTCATCTATTTTGTTACGAATGCTACATGCATTCAGATAAAGAGCTTTAACATTTTTTTTAAATCATTTTTTTCCTGCTTTGACCCCACTTTGATTCATCTTTATGTTTATACATTCTGACCCTTCACTGGCAATCACATCGCAGTAAAAAGAGCTGAGCAATAATTAATACAAACTTAAAAGGAAAAAGAAAATGTAAACTGAATAACTTGGCCCTCCCTTCCAGTTATTTTATTTTCAAGTCTATTTGCACTTCAATACAATTGCCCCCGCCCCCCAGTTCCATAGAGACCTGCTATTTCTAACCTCTGAGCTCATGGCAGAACCGCTCAGCCAAGATAAGCTATCTGCTCTGTCAGCAAGCAGCTACATTCAAGACCAGAAAATCAGCGTGCTTCCAAGCCTGAAGACATCAACGAAGCAACTCTGCAGCGAGTCTGAAAATCCAATATGGTGAATTTACAAGTAATTGGGGAAATATAACTGAACAGCAAATATCTTCTAAAAGGTAGATATTTTAGGAAAGTAATAGTACAATAATGAAAGTATTCATTCCCCAAACACTTAACTTCTCTTCTGAGAGAAGTCATGCAAGCATGTTTTATTTTAAAACAAAAATCTCTCTAAAATTGAACTTTGAAATCCTTATGAAAGCAGGAATAAACATTGAAGAGGAAAAGAGCTTATGTAAAGAATGAATTTGATTAGCCCATTGAAAAACCCGATCTCTTAACCTTCAAAGAGTTCCCATTTTGCTGGCTAACTTTTAACTACATTCAGCCAAATTAGTTAGCTAGCACAGTTCATATTTGTTTCAGAGCCTTAAAAGATACTCAAGTAGCCATTTGAAGTTCAGATTACCCAACTCTTGCATTTTTTTAAAATTTAAAAACAAGTATTTTCTTTTACCAAGCTCACAGTAAAAATGTGGTACTAAACCAAGGCCACACTCGTTCGTTGTTAAGTCCACATTATTCCCATACTTACCGGTTTCCCAAGACAGCTTCCCCATTCAAGGCACATTAAACATTTTGGGAGCACATGCCCTTTGACAGCTCAACAGTTCCATGTGCCCGAATGAATGGATAAGGGCATGATGCACCATAGCAGGCTTGCACATTAACATCTGGGATTGGATTCTGTCCAAATTAAATGGGATAAATGTCATCTTTTTTTAGACAATTGGATGGGTGCTATATAAAATGAGTTGAAGGCCTTCTCAAATGAGTTCCTGGAGGCCACGTGTCCACAACACAGATTTATCAGTAATTTGATATAAATAAGCAACCCGCAAGGATGTCTGGTGCAGGAATTGGAAACAGAATAGACTAGTTTCTAGTCACCAGAAAGACAGAATAGTTACAACCTGCAGTGGCATTCTCTGACCATCACATCAAGATTAGAAAAAAGTAGCAATATTGAACTTGGAGACTCATAGGCAGCTAGGAGAAGCTAGTTCTAAAAGGCTATCTTGATAAGTATGCATGGTAGGTGTCTACAAAAGGAACTTCTATTTGGCATTTACTATTTGAAGATCACAATTTAAAATGGCAGGTTAGGTATTGTTAGTGCATTTATGCTATCTTTTGTCAATTCTTAAAATCCCATTTATACCCTTTCAAAAAAAATGTTAAGAAAGATTTCCCGTGCACAAAATATGAGAGAATGGATCAGTAATCTACTCCCAGTCCTTGGCCGATGTTTCCTTGCAGCCACTAGGGGGTACAAAAGAGCAACAATGACTAATCTACACCTTGCATTTCCTCCTTTGAAGAAGGATCTTCACTTAAGCATCTTCTCCAGAAAGCCCTCTGCACCAAAAAGGATAAGATCAATGTAGTGAAATAACAGCCAGAACATTCAACCACAATCTAACAACTTCCATTTATATAGTGCACTTAATTTTTAAAAAATGTCCCAAAGTGCTTTATAGATAGACACACGGAAAATGGATGCAAAGTCAGAAAATGGGAAGAAAGACGGGGTGTTCAAA
Source organism: Pristiophorus japonicus (assembly GCF_044704955.1). NCBI lineage: Eukaryota > Metazoa > Chordata > Chondrichthyes > Pristiophoridae > Pristiophorus > Pristiophorus japonicus. The sequence continues at coordinate 244,053,144 of NC_091979.1, forward strand.
AGCTTGGTCAATGAAATAAGTTTTGTCGAGGTTTTCAAAAAGGAGATGTGAAGAGGTGGAGGGGAAATTTCAGAGTATGACCCAGGCAACTGAAAGTTCTACTGTCAGTGGTGGTAGTGAAAGGTGAGTGCACAAGAGGCCAGAATCAGAGGAACACAATGTTTGAGAGGGAGGGACATTGGGCTGCATGAGGTTGCCGAGATAGGGTAGGGCAAGGCCAAGGAGGAATTTAAAGATGAGGAAGATGTTGGGGGCAGGGAGCCAATGCAGAACAGAGTGGATCAAAATACTTGCAGAAGAGCTTTGGACAAGAGTTCAGAGGACAGAGAGCAGGAGGCCAGCAGAGAGAGAGAGAGCAATGGATTAGTCACCTCTGGAGGTATAAAGGATTCCGCGATTGGGGGGGGGGGGGGAGAGGCAGGCAACCTTGCAGAAGTCAAAGTAAATGGTCTTTATGGTAGAGAGGATATGACATCTGAAGTGCAGTCCAGGGTAGAAAAGGATGCTGAGGTTACTAACTGTCTGGTTCAGCCCAAGACAGTAGCCAAGGAGGGGATGGAATCAGTGGCAGGGGACAGAGTTTGTAGTACGAATGGAGGTAGTTGAGGGATCGAGGGGTGGTGGAGAGGTTGAGTTTTCAGTGTAGTACTCAGAGTGCTGCACTGTTGGAGGTGCCATCACATTGCTGTTTATGGGAATTGCTGTGTGCAAATTGGCTGCCACATTTCCTACATTACAATAGTGGCTACGCTTCAAAATTACTTTATTGACTAAGTTGCTTTAGGATGTCCTGGGGTCGTGAAAGGCACTATATAAATGCATGTCTTTCATACTTCCTATTAATGTGTTTCTGCCTTGAAACTCAATGCACAGTGCACTATATTTCATTCAACTCATGTGGCATGCTATGTTACAGGGCCACACAAAGATTTTATAATGGTGTACAAAATATATTGCCACTAGGTCATGTAATGTTCCACCTCATCAGAACTTTACAGCACAGATGATAGGCATTCAGCTCATTGTGCCTGTGCTTGCCCTCAAAGAACTACTCTGTCCCATTCCCCTGCCTTTTCCTTTTAATTTTTTCATTTTCAAATAAATATTTATCCACTTTTAAAAGCTATTACTTCTAGCCGTTTCTCGTGCAGTTTCTGATAGGGCATTCCACGTCGTAACAACTCCGCCTTAAAAGTTTTCTTAAACTTACATTTTGTTGCTTTGGTGATCTTAAATGTATGGCCTTTAATTACTAACTCACTAACCAGAGGAAATCATTTTCTCCCCATTTACTTTAAAATCATTCATACTTTTAAACACCAATCAAATCTCAAGCCAGGGAAAAGGGCCTCAGGTTCTCTAGTCTCTCATCATAAGCAAAGCATTTCATCCCTTACTAATTCTCTTCCAATGCATTGACATATTTTCTGAAGTATGTCAGTCATGTTCTAACTCAGGGCAAATCAAGGATTTATGTAGGTCAGCATTACCTCTTTCCTTTAGCACCTATTTATAAAATCTAGCATCTCTTCTACGTGTCCTAACTCGCACCAAGTCCCGCTCACTCATCACCCCTTTGCTCGCTGACCTACATTGGCTTCTGGTTAAGCAACACCTCAATTTCAAAATTCTCATCCTGGTTTACAAATCTCTCCATGGCCTCGCCCCTCTCTATTTCTAATCTCCTTCAGCCTCACAACTCTCTCTCCTCTTTCTTCTCCCCCTACCCCAGAGATGTCTGTGCTCCTCATATTCTGCCCTTGAGCATTCGATTATAAAATCGCTCAACCATTGGTGGCCATGCCTTCAGCTGCCTGGGCCCTAAGCTCTGGAACTCCCTCCCTAAACACCTCTGCCTGTCCACCTCTCGTTCCTCCTTAAGACGCTTCTTAAAACCTAGCTCAGACCAAGCTTTTGATCATCTGCGGTAATTTCTTATGTGGCTGTGTCAAATTTATTTATTTTCTCTTCTAACACTGCTGTGAAGTGCCTTGAGATGTTTTACTAATTTAAAGGCAATATATAAATACAAGTTGTTGTTGTATCTAATTGTACTTCCAGTTTCCTTTTATTCCTACTAATCCATTCTTTGTGAAAGCAGAGGAAAAGTACTCATTTAGCACCTCAGCTATACCTTAGTGAGAACAAATCCCTTTCTTTAACTAGTCTATTACTTGTTCGGCAAATACAAAATGTATTATTTTTCATGTTCTTTGCTAGTCTTTCATCATATCCTTTCAACTTTTCCAATTTCCATTTTTGCTTCTCTTCTACATTTTCAATACTCCACTGGATTATACCACACTCCATTACACTGTCCTTATGAGTGCTTCTCTGCTAGTCTACTGGATCTGCTGAAGCTCAATGCCAACACCCGAGGACACTATGCATCTCCACTACAGCCCAGGATCAACTTTAGCTGGCTCAGTGTCGAGGCTCCACTCCTTGGCCCTCTGATTTCACTGGACAACCTCTGCAGCATGCCAGCTGATCCATCGCCCCTCAAAAAGGACAACTGGATCCATCCCCTTCTCCCCACACAACTGGATCCATCCCCTTCTCCCCACACAACTGACCAACCTGGCCGCTGGTTCATGGACACTCAAAGCTGACACCACATTATCTACAAATTGACCATCCAACCACATGGTCTCAGGGACATCAGGGAGGCTTGTAAAAAGGAAACAGCAATAATCATAGGTGATTTTAACCTCATATTGATTGGACAAATCAAATTGGTCAGGGTAGCCTTGAGGAGGAGTTCATAGAGTGCATAAGGGACGGGTTCCTTGAGCAATATGTAACGGAACCAACCAGAGGGCAGGCTGTGTTAGATCTGGTCCTGTGTAATGAGACAGGATTAATAAACAATCTCATAGTAAAGGATCCCCTCAGAATGAGTGATCATGGCATGATTGAATTTCAAATTCAGATGGAGGGTGAGAAAGTTGGATCTCTAACCAGCGTACTAAGCTTAAATAAAGGAGACTATGAAGGTATGAGGGTAGAGTTGGGTAAAGTGGACTGGAAATTGGTTAAAGTGTAGGACGGTTGATGAACAGTGGTGTACATTGAAGGAGATATTTTACAACTCTCAAGAAAAATATATTCCAGTGAGGAGGAAAGGGTGCAAGAGAAAAGATAGCCATCCGTGGCTAACTAAAGAAATAAAGGACTGTATTCAACTTAAAAACAAGGGCATACAAAGTGCCCAAAACTAGTGGGAGGACAGCAGACTGGGAAGCTTTTAAAAGCCAGCAAAGAACGACTAAAAAAATTATTAAGAAAGGGAAGATAAACTGAAAGTAAACTAGCACAAAATATAAAATCAGATAGCAAGAGTTTTTATAGGTATATAAAAAGGAAAAGAGTGGCTAAAGTAAATGTTGGTCCCTTAAGAGGACGAGACCAGGGAATTAGTAATGAGGAACATGGAGATGGCAGAAACTCTGAACAAATATTTTGTATCAGTCTTTACGGTTGAGGACACTAATATTCCAACAGTGGATAGTCAAGGGGCTATGGGAGGGCAGGGCGGGGGGAAAGGAGGAGGGAGGAACTTAACACATTCACTAAGGAGGTGGTACTCAGTAAGATAATGGGACTAAAGGCAGATAAATCCCCTGGACCTGTTGGCTTGCATCCTAGGGTTTTAAGAGAAGTAGCAGCAGGGATTGTGGATGCATTGGTTGTAATTTACCAAAATTCCCTGGATTCTGGAGAGGTCCCAGATTGAAAAACTGCAAATGTAATGCCCCTATTTAAAAAAGGCAGACAAAAAGCAGGAAACTATTGACCAATTAGCCTAACATCTGTGGTTGGGAAAATGTTGGAGTCTATTATTAAAGAAGCAGTAACAGGACATTTGGAAAAGCAAAATTCGGTCAGGCAGAGTCAGCATGGATTTACGAAGGGGAAGTCAAGTTTGACAAATTTGCTGGAGTTCTTTGAGGATGTAACAAACAGGGTGGATAAAGGGGAACCAGTGGATGTGGTGTATTTGGATTTCCAGAAGGCATTCAGTAAGGTGCCACATAAAAGGTTACTGCACAAGATAAAAATTCACGGGGTTGGGGGTAATATATTAGCATGGATAGAGGATTGGCTAACTAACAGAGAACAGAGAGTGGGATAAATAGTTCATTCTCTGGATGGCAACCAGTAACTAGAGGGGTGCTGCAGGGATCAGTACTGGGACCCGAACTATTTACAATCTATATGAACGACTTGGAGGAAGGGACCGAGTGCAACATAGCCAAGTTTGCTGATGATACAAAGATGGGAGGAAAAGCAATGTGTGTGGAGGACACAAAAAATCTGCAAAAGAACATAGACAGGCTAAGTGAGTGGGCAAAAATTTGGCAGATGGAATATAATGTTGGAATGTGTGAGGTCATGCACTTTGTCAGAAAAAAAAATCAAAGAGCAAGTTATTATTTAAATGGAGAAAGATTGCAAAGTGCTGCAGTATAGCGGGACCTGGGGGTAGTTGTGCATGAAACACAAAAAGATAGCATGCAGGTACAGCAAGTGATCAGGAAGGCCAATGGTATCTTGGCCTTTATTGCAAAGGGGATGGAGTATAAAAGCAGGCAAGTCTTGCTACAGCTATACAAGGTATTGGTGAGGCCACACCTGGAATACTGCATGCAATTTTGGTTTCCATATTTACGAAAGGATATACTTGCTTTGGAGGCAGTTCAGAGAAGGTTCACTAGGTTGATTCCGGGGATGAGGGGGTTGACTTATGAGGAAAGGTTGAGTAAGTTGGGCCACTACTCACTGGAATTCAGAAGAATGAGAGGTGATCTTATCGAAACGTGTAAGATTATGAGGGGGCTTGACAAGGTAGATGCAGAGAGGATGTTTCCACTGATGGGGAAGACTAGAACTAGAGGGCATGATCTTAGAATAAGAGGCTGCCCATTTAAAACAGAGATGAGGAGAAATTTCTTTTTTCAGAGGGTTGTAAATCTATGGAATTCGCTGCATCAGAGAGCTGTGGAAGCTGGGACATTGAATAAACTTAAGACAGAAATAGACAGTTTCTTAATCGTTAAGGGGATAAGGGGTTATGGGGAGCGGGCGGAGAAGTGGAGCGGAGTCCATGATCAGATCAGCCCTGATCTTATTGAATGGTGGAGCAGGCTCGAGGGGCCGGATGGCCTACTCCTGTTCCTATTTCTTATGTTTTTATGTTAAGACTTTCTTTCTTTCAGTTACTCTTGGCCTGCTGTGTTTATCGAGCATCTTTTGTTTTATTTTAATATAGATTTTCTTTCTAAAATCAACAGCTTGTGAAGAGAACAGAAAATGCAAGCCCAGGTTTTAATGTCCCACAGCATCAAGCATTGGTATAACATGTCCAGCAGTTGAACCAACAATGCACTAACTTCTCCATTATAAATTAGTCAACGTTGCTCTATCAAATAGGTGAAACAACAACTTTGTTCTGGAAGTAATTTCACCATTAAAAAAGGGTTCCTCTGTGAGAGCCACACAATTCTTTTACCTGAACACTTATTGGAGCCTTTTAGCTTTACCTTGTATCTACTATTTTATCGTTTGAATACTGCTCAAGAGAATCAGACCGGGAGCAGATTTTGTGTGTTGAATCCTCTCTCTATCACAACTGGAGATGGAAGCCTGTGGAAAATTCTCTCGACTTCATAGGCTCACTGAAGGAAGGATTCTTCTAACATCTGCTTCCCAGCTGCCTCTGACAGGCACACACAGTCTTTTATAACAGTGAGCATTATGTGCTAATTCAGATGAGTGCATTTCCCTTTTATGGGTAACCACGGTGAATCAGGTTATTGTGAAGTCTACATACAGTTGATTTTTTTTTGTTAAAAAATGTTTTAAATAGAATTTAGATTTAATTCCCCTAGTGTTTCTCTCGTTTGCGGGGCAGTGTGTCTAATCAATTCCACTATTAACCCAGTTTTAGTTACATTATCTCCTTCGATTTGCCTCTATTTAAGCTTACGCTAGTTTTGTAAACAGTTCATATTGCACTATTAAATCAATCTTAAAAGTAGAATGTTTTTTTATTCCATGGACTAAAGCTTTGTAAAAAAAAAACTAAGCAGAATTAGGATTAAGGAATGTCAAATGGGAGGTTTCAATAAATTTAACAATGCAGTACACACATTCCCTCCCCACCCCAGAAAAACTCCTACAATCTTCAATGACGATAGACTGTTTGAAAGACAAATTTGCGCAAGTTGCAAAAGAACTTACGGTGCTCGGTCATGGTTCATTCTATTCTGTTGTTGTGGTTTCTGGGAGCTGATTGGTGGCAAGATTGGCTTGGTGTTCATTTCAAGGCCCCTGCGCAACACCTCTCTGATCTGCTCTGTATCTGAAATTAGAAAAAGATCCTGCTTCAAGTGGTCATCAGAGGTTGGAATCTTGAGGAGAGAGATTACTGCTTTCTAATCATTGACAGCACAAGATTATGTTGTGTATATGATTCAGATAAAACAATCTACTGTGGTTACGCCGTGCAGTATCTCTGAAAGAAAGTTCAAGGAATTGACTAACTATTTTGGCACTCTGCAGGTGTAATGTATTTGCTTCATGGGTTCTTTGCTTAAGAATGCATAGCAACACATTGCTACGAAGAACTAGTTGGTTTATTAGCAAAAGGTTTAACAATCACTACACATTACCAGTTCATCCACCTGGCTCACAACCACCTGCCTCATCGTGGATCCCCCGAACCCAACTGGCTGGGGTTTTATTGAGTCTTGTGAACATCATGTGACTGGCTAAGCCACTCCCAATTCAACAGCTTTACAAACCTGTGAGCTTACAGGAGGGAGAAGTAATCAGGCTGCAAATAGCAACGTAACACTGCCATTTTGTCAAGGGTGGGGGGGAGAAAAGAGAGTATGGAACCATCGAGCAGGTCTAGCTTATTGATGCATGTACTGGACTTGCAATCAAGTCGCTGCTAGAACCAAAGCATGAACCTCTACTGCAGTGAACCGAGCCGCTTAGAGACAATTTACTTTTTCCCATTAAACTCTCCGCACCTTCTAAAATGCTAAAGATAGATATTATTGCAGTATTCCCAGTTGCCAAGTTTGATGGCTTTATCCCAGTCCCTCCCATCATGATAGGCAATTAAAGCTTACACTTCATTGATTTCCATGAAGCAGAAACCCAGTTGTTTTATTTGCTGTTGTATTTGGGAGGTTGCACTGCAGAGCTCGATACATATAGCCTGGATGGCTGTCATGGAATTTTCAGTTTTCTGACTTTTGTCTTTAGGTCAGAGTGGTATTTTGTGGGTGCCGGATTTTGATTTGAGGCCATTTTGTTAGGCAGCTGCACTGTTCTGTCGCTGCCTTGAGGTTTGTCATCTTAAGTGATGTCAGGGCCTAGTTGCTTATATGCAATGTTGGGCTTTGCCCTGTTGTGGCTGTTTGCACAGGCACTGGAAAGTTGAAGCTGTTGGTGCTGCATTATGATTATGAGTTTGTCACCCATTGTGCGATGCTGTGAAGTGCTCTATGGGAAATTTGGGGGGGGGGGGGGGGTGGGTGAATACCTCTACATCGGCTGCGATTTTGGGGTCTTGTACTAAAGCTTTGTCCTTACCGGTGGGGTTGGGGGAAAGCATGTATGTTTTATTTCTGTGGCAGAAATACCCCTTCAACTACCCTAAGTAAACTTGAGGTCATTCAAACCTCTGCTGCCTGTATCCCAACTCAAGTCCCATTCACCCATCGCTGACCTACAATGGCTCCTGGTCCGGCAACAGCTCGATTTTAAAATTCTCATCCTGGTTTTAAAATTCCTCCATGGCCTCACCCCTCCCTCCCTCTAACCTCCTCCAGTCCGACAACATCTATGCACTTCATCAATTCTGGCCTCTTGTGCATCCTCGATTTTCATTGCTCCAACACTGGCTGCCTTGCCTTCAGCTGCCTCGGCCCCAAGCTCTGGAATTCCACTACCCTAAACCACTCCGCCTCTCCACCTCTCTCTCCCCTTTAAGAGGCTCCTTAAAACCTACCTCTTTGCCTGTTCAAATATCTCATGCAATTGGTGTCAAATTTTGTTTGATAAAGCTGTTGGTGCCTTGGGACGTTTTACTACCTTAAAAGTGCTATATAAATGCAAGCTGTTGCTGTTGCTTAGTAGAAGAGCAGTCAGAAGCTCAATTTCCAAGGAATCTTTGGAGCTGCAGGCTGGATCCTCCTCACTGAGCACATTTTAGCAGGAGCATTTATCTCTTTACCTGCAAGGCACAGTAAGCAGTTAAAGTAAGCAGCTAAGACAGGTAGAGGTAGTGCTTCAAATCAGCACTCCTGCCAACACCACTGAAGGTTCTGCCAGCATATCAAGCAGCAAGTTTGAATTGTTTACATGCTGGAAGATCCTGTGGCTTACATGAGACCAAATCTCCCATTGGAGATTTTGCACTTATTTTCCTTGTGCGGGGTTGCTGATGGCAACTGCAGCAGGAATCTTTGTGCTGGTGGGGTTGAGAAGTGGGCCACAAACAAGGAAACAGGGAAACAATGAAGCCTCCTAGGTCCCAGAAATCAACTTTCTGGGCACAGTGGGCGTGAGTGCCATCAAGATCCAAAGCTACTACTTGAATGGTGAGTGGGCAAATGCATGGCAGATGAAGTATAATGTGGATAAATGTGAGGTTATCCACTTTGGTGGTAAAAACAGAGAAACAGACTATTATCTGAATGGTGACAGATTAGGAAAAGGGGAGGTGCAACGAGACCTGGGTGTCATGGTACATCAGTCATTGAAGGTTGGCATGCATGTACAGCAGGCAGTTAAGAAAGCAAATGGCATGTTGGCCTTCATAGCGAGGGGATTTAAGTACAGGGGCAGGGAGGTGTTGCTACAGTTGTACAGGGCCTTGGTGAGGCCACACCTGGAGAATTGTGTACAGTTTTGGTCTCCTAACTTGAGGAAGGGCATTCTTGCTATTGAGGGAGTGCAGCGAAGGTTCACCAGACTGATTCCCGAGATGGCGGGACTGACATATCAAGAAAGACTGGATCAACTGGGCTTGTATTCACTGGAGTTCAGAAGAATGAGAGGGGACCGCATAGAAACGTTTAAAATTCTGATGGGTTCAGACAGGTTAGATGCAGGAAGAATGTTCCCAATGTTGGGGAAGTCCAGAACCAGGGGTCACAGTCTAAGGATAAGGGGTAAGCCATTTAGGACCGAGATGAGGAGAAACTTCTTCACCCAGAGAGTGCAAACCTGTGGAATTCACTACCACAGAAAGTTGTTGAGGCCAATTCACTAAATATATTCAAAAAGGAGCTAGATGAAGTCCTTACTACTAGGGGGATCAAGGGGTATGGCAAGAAAGCAGGAATGGGGTACTGAAGTTGCATGTTCAGCCATGAACTCATTGAATGGCGGTGCAGGCTAGAAGGGCCGAATGGCCTACTCCTGCACCTGTTTTCTATGTTTCTATGTTTCTAATGCATCTACCTGGATCATGGTATCACCATGGCAACAGATATAAATGTTAAGATAATTTTTTCAAGTGAGTACTTTAAACATAAAATACTGCCTCAAGTCTTTCCTCCCCATTTCTGGCTGAGCAAAATACAGGTTTTTGTTTTGCACAGCGTTTTAAAAAAAATATATATGTATATATATATATGAACATAAGAAATAGGAGCAGGAGTAGGCCAGTTGGTCCCTAGAGCCTGCTCCGCCATTTAATCTGATCATGGACTCGGAGGTGCATGGAGAGGCGTGAGTTCCGGGGTTGGCGAGAGGCCTATAAAGGCCCAACACGGCAGCAGTCGGGAGCAGCGTCGAGGAGGTGCGTGGAGAGGCGTGAGTTCCGGGGTCGGCGAGAGGCCTATAAAGGCCCAACGCGGCGGCAGTCGGGAGCAGCGTCGAGGAGGTGCATGGAGAGGCCCAGCCGGTGCAGCTACAGGGAGAAGGCAAAAAAGAAGTAGGAAGAAACAGAAAGGTGATGTCACAGCCAAGGGGGTAAGTGATTGGCTGGTGATTGGCGAGTAGTTTTTCTTTTTTCTCTTCGATAACAGTGAGTAAACTTTAGCATTGTTGTTGCTTATCAAAGACTTAAATCATGGTAGGACAGCTCGGTCACGTGTTATGCTCCTCCTGTACCATATGGGAACTCAGGGACAACACCAGTGTTCCTGACGACTACGTGTGCGGGAAGTGTATTCGCCTCCAGTTCTTGACGGAACGCATTGCGGAGTTGGAGCTGAGGGTGGATTCACTCTGGAGCATCCACGATGCTGAGAATGATGTGAGTAGCACGTGTAGCGAGTTGGTCGTACCGCAGGTAAAGGGTCCACAGCCAGATAGGGAATGGAAGACCAGCAGGAAGAACAGTGCAAGGAAGGTAGTGCAGGGGTCCCCTGTGGTCATCCCCCTGCAAAACAGATACACTGCTTTGGGTACTGTTGGGGGGGATGACTCATCAGGGGAGGGCAACAGCAGCCAAGTTCATGGCACCGTGGCTGGCTCTGTTGCACAGGAGGGCAGCAAAAAGAGTGGGAGAGCGATAGTGATAGGGGATTCAATTGTAAGGGGAATAGATAGGCGTTTCTTCGGCCGCAACCGAGACTCCAGGATGGTATGTTGCCTCCCTGGTGCAAGGGTCAAGGATGTCTCGGAGCGGGTGCAGGACATTCTAAAAAGGGAGGGAGAACAGCCAGTTGCCATGGTGCACATTGGTACCAACGACATAGGTTAAAAAAAAAGGGATGAGGTCTGACAAAACGAATTTAAGGAGCTAGGAGCTAAATTAAAAAGTAGGACCCAAAAAGTAGTAATCTCGGGATTGCTACCAGTACCACGTGCTAGTCAGAGTAGGAATCGCAGGATAGCGCAGATGAATACGTGGCTTGAGCAGTGGTGCAGCAGGGAGGGATTCAAATTCTTGGGGCATTGGAACCGGTTCTGGGGGAAGTGGGACCAGTACAAACCGGACGGTCTGCACCTGGGCAGGACCGGAACCAATGTCCTCGGGGGAGTATTTGCTAGTGCTGTTGGGGAGGAGTTAAACTAATATGGCAGGGGGATGGGAACCAATGCAGGGAGACAGAGGGAAACAAAAAGGAGACAAAAGCAAAAGACAGAAAGGAGATGAGGAAAAATGGAGGGCAGAGAAACCCAAGGCAAAGAACAAAAAGGGCCACTGTACAGCAAAATCCTAAAAGGACAAAGGGTGTTAAAAAAACAAGTCTGAAGGCTTTGTGTCTTAATGCAAGGAGTATCCGTAATAAGGTGGATGAATTAACTGTGCAAATAGATGTTAACAAATATGATGTGATTGGGATTACAGAGACGTGGCTCCAGGATGATCAGGGCTGGGAACTCAACATCCAGGGGTATTCAACATTCAGGAAGGATAGAACAAAAGGAAAAGGAGGTGGGGTAGCATTGCTGGTTAAGGAGGAGATTAATGTAATAGTTAGGAAGGACATTAGCTTGGATGATGTGGAATCTATATGGGTAGAGCTGCAGAACACCAAAGGGCAAAAAACGTTAGTGGGAGTTGTGTACAGACCTCCAAACAGTAGTAGTGATGTTGGGGAGGGCATCAAACAGGAAATTAGGGGTGCATGCAATAAAGGTGCAGCAGTTATAATGGGTGACTTTAATATGCACATAGATTGGGCTAACCAAACTGGAAGCAATACGGTGGAGGATGATTTCCTGGATTGCATAAGTGATGGTTTTCTAGACCAATATGTCGAGGAACCAACTAGGGGGGGGAGGCTATCTTAGACTGGGTGTTGGGTAATGAGAGAGGATTAATTAGCAATCTCATTGTGCGAGGCCCCTTGGGGAAGAGTGACCATAATATGGTGGAATTCTGCATTAGGATGGAGAATGAAACAGTTAATTCAGAGACCATGGTCCAGAACTTAAAGAAGGCTAACTTTGAAGGTATGAGGCGTGACTTGGCTAGGATAGATTGGCGAATGATACTTAAGGGGTTGATTGTGGATGGGCAATGGCAGACATCTAGAGACCGCATGGATGAACTATAACAATTGTACATTCCTGTCTGGCGTAAAATTAAAAAAGGGAAGGTGGCTCAACCGTGGCTATCAAGGAAAATCAGGGATAGTATTAAAGCCAAGGAAGTGGCATACAAATTGGCCAGAAATAGCAGCGAACCCGGGGACTGGGAGAAATTTAGAACTCAGCAGAGGAGGACAAAGGGTTTTATTAGGGCAGGGAAAATGGAGTACGAGAAGAAGCTTGCAGGGAACATTAAGACGGATTGCAAAAGTTTCTATCGATATGTAAAGAGAAAAAGATTAGTAAAGACAAATGTAGGTCCCCTGCAGTCAGAATCAGGGGAAGTCATAACGGGGAACAAAGAAATGGCGGACCAATTGAACAAGTACTTTGGTTCGGTATTCACTAAGGAGGACACAAACAACCTTCCGGATATAAAAGGGGTCCAGAGGGTCTCATAAGGAGGAGAAATGAGGGAAATCCTTATTAGTCGGGAAATTGTGTTGGGGAAATTGATGGGATTGAAGGCCGATAAATCCCCAGGGCCTGATGGACTGCATCCTAGAGTACTTAAGGAGGTGGCCTTGGAAATAGCGGACGCATTGACAGTCATTTTCCAACATTCCATTGACTCTGGATCAGTTCCTATCGAGTGGAGGGTAGCCAATGTAACCCCACTTTTTAAAAAAGGAGGGAGAGAGAAAACAGGGAATTATAGACCGGTCAGCCTGACATCGGTAGTGGGTAAAATGATGGAATCAATTATTAAGGATGTCATAGCAGTGCATTTGGAAAGAGGTGACATGATAGGTCCAAGTCAGCATGGATTTGTAAAAGGGAAATCATGCTTGACAAATCTTCTGGAATTTTTTGAGAATGTTTCCAGTAGAGTGGACAAGGGAGAACCAGTTGATGTGGTGTATTTGGACTTTCAGAAGGCTTTCGACAAGGTCCCACACAAGAGATTAATGTGCAAAGTTAAAGCACATGGGATTGGGGGTAGTGTGCTGACATGGATTGAGAACTGGTTGTCAGACAGGAAGCAAAGAGTAGGAGTAAATGGGGACTTTTCAGAATGGCAGACAGTGACTAGTGGGGTACCGCAAGGTTCTGTGCTGAGGCCCCAGCTGTTTACACTGTACATTAATGATTTAGACGAAGGGATTAAATGTAGTGTCTCCAAATTTGCAGATGACACTAAGTTGGGTGGCAGTGTGAGCTGCGAGGAGGATGCTACGAGGCTGCAGAGCGACTTGGATAGGTTAGGTGAGTGGGCAAATGCATGGTAGATGAAGTTGTGGATAAATGTGAGGTTATCCACTTTGGTGGTAAAAACAGAGAGACAGACTATTATCTGAATGGTGACAGATTAGGAAAAGGGGAGGTGCAACAAGACTTGGGTGTCATGGTACATCAGTCATTGAAGGTTGGCATGCAGGTACAGCAGGCAGTTAAGAAAGCAAATGGCATGTTGGCCTTCATAGCGAGGGGATTTGAGTACAGGGGCAGGGAGGTGTTGCTACAGTTGTACAGGGCCTTGGTGAGGACACACCTGGAGTATTGTGTACAGTTTTGGTCTCCTAACCGGAGGACGGACATTCTTGCTATTGAGTGAGTGCAGCGAAGGTTCACCAGACTGATTCCCGGGATGGCGGGACTGACGTATCAAGAAAGACTGGATCAACTGGGCTTGTATTCACTGGAGTTCAGAAGAATGAGAGGGGACCTCATAGAAACGTTTAAAATTCTGATGGGTTTAGACAGGTTAGATGCAGGAAGAATGTTCCCAATGTTGGGGAAGTCCAGAACCAGGGGTCATTGTCCAAGGATAAGGGGTAAGCCATTTAGGATCGAGATGAGGAGAAACTTCTTCACCCAGAGAGTGGTGAACCTGTGGAATTCTCTACCACAGAAAGTAGTTGAGGCCAATTCACTAAATATATTCAAAAAGGAGTTAGATGAAGTCGTTACTACTAGGGGGTCAAGGGGTAAGGCGAGAAAGCAGGAATGGGGTACTGAAGTTGCATGTTCAGCCATGAACTCATTGAATGGCGGTGCAGGCTAGAAGGGCCGAATGGCCTACTCCTGCACCTATTTTCTATGTTTCTATGGACTCGGCTCCACTTCACTGCCCGCTCCCCATAACCCTTTACTCCCTTATTGATCAAAAATCTGTCCATCTCCACCTTAAATATATTCAATGACCCAGCCTCCACAGCTCTCTGGGGGAAGAGAATTCTGCACTCACAACCCTCAAAGAAGAAATTTCTCCTCAACTCAGTTTTAAATGGGCATCTCCTTATTCTGAGATTATGTCCCCTATTTTTAATTTTCCCGGAGTGGAAATATCCTGTCTGCATCCAACTTATCAAGCCCCCTCATTATCTTATATGTTTCAACAAAATCACCTCTCATTCTTCTAAACCCTAGAGAATATAGGCCTAGTCTACTCCATCTCTCCTCATAGGACAATCCCCCGTCCCAGGAATCAGTTTGGTGAACCTTTGGCAAGTATATCCTTTAGGTAAGGAGACCAAAACTGTACACAATACTCCACATGCAGTCTCACTGGGGCCCTATATAATTGCAGTAAAACATATTTACTCTTGTACTCAAATCCTCTTGTAATAAAGTCCAACATACCATTTGCTTTCTGTACCTGCATGTTAACTTTGTGATTCGTGTCCAAGGACACCCAAGTCCCTCTGAACACCAACATTTCCCAATCTGTATGCCAACCAAATGGCATCTTTATTTACAAGAACCTACTGACTCACTCACTTCACTGCTCCCTAGCCCCTCAGTGGCTGTTATACAGTTTACTCATACTGAAAATTCCCATCTTGTTTTATTTATCTTGCTTAACTTTAAAAAAAAGTTGAATTATTAAATTATTTAACACAAGAATTAACTCTGAATTATCCAAAGTTGACTGTAAATCTATCGTACCTGAAATTGTTCAGCTTTGAGTCAATATAGCAATTTGTCTTCCTGCAATATGTACAAGTTTTTATTTTTTTTAAACTTTGCAATGAGCGGATACATCCAGTATTCTAATCATGTGCTTAATTTATTGTACATTTCAGAGAGACGAACCCAGAACCCATGGAGAAATAGGTACTGTCAGGTATGACAAATCACATCGTTGCATCATATGCTGTTAAACATTTGTAAGATAAGTAACTGTCTCATGTTACAAAACAACAAGATCCTCAGCATTAATAAATTGCAAAAGTTCGGAAGCAAAAATACACCTCAATGAAAAGCATTCATGATGTTTCTTAGCAAATGGAGATTGTAATATGTGGGATAAATAATAAAAAGGAAAAGTATGATATTAGCTAAAACCTCTGGCGCTTTTTCTTCTTCCTCATCCCAAGAATAAAGGTGGAAAGAGAAGTATGCCAATTTGGATCTTGTCCAACGTCAGATATTTGTGCACCTTGCTACAGTAAGATAATGCTACCATAAGATTCACCTTTATCTGACAAACGCCGAGGCTGCATCTCAAGATAAATACTCCTGCTATCTTCTTCGTCTTCTGGGGGGCGGCTTAGATCCATCCATGCACATTTTGCACTCACACCACTCAGGTTTGATCCGTCAGTCTCTATGCCTTTGTCTACTCTTTCCTACAAGGGGAAAGGGGGAAAAAAAGTCAAAAGAAATTTTAAATTAACATAAGCAGCGAAATATGTGTTTCCAATCATATGAATCACAACAATTGAATCTCAAATCAGATGCTTCATGACATTTTAGTTACAGGAATCATAAAAGTTCTAATGTGTTTTGTATCAAAATGATTCATTACAAAATAATGGTTGCGAAATGTTATCGGTTACATATTACATTTGTTGTACATCAGTGAATTTTACTCCAAAAGTACCACTTCCTCAATAAAAAGTGAGTAATTTATCAAAATTATGGTCACATTCAAAAACTTCTTTGGAGGGGGCGAGGGGGAAACTAAACATCAGATTTAATACAATACCCTTTCGATGATGCAGTCAAGACCACCTACGGTCCAAACTCCCAAAACCCCACCCACTGCGGGCCAAGAATGGGGAAACACTCATCAAGGACACCGAGACAGTCAGGGCCCGCTGGAAGGAGCACTTCGAAGATATCCTCACGAGTATTCTCGGCTACATTCCGCTGCATGCAACCCACCACCACCTCAGTGAAACCTCAACACTGCACGAGGTAGGAAAAAGCCATAAGACAGCTCAAGAACAACAAAGCTACGGGAGCAGATGGAATCCTTGTTGAGGCACTAAAGTATGGCAGAGAGGCGCTGTTGGCATGGATACATGACCTCATCTCTCTCATCTGGAGGGAGGAGAGCATGCCGGGAGGTCTCAGCGATAGTGATCGTGACCATCTTTAAAAAGGGGGACAAGTCCGACTGCAGTTACTACAGAGGAATCTCCCGGCTTTCAGCCATTGGAAAAGTTGTCGCTAGAGTCCACCTCAACCGACTTCTCCCCGTGGCGGAGGAGCTCCTCCCGGAATCACAATACAGATTTTGCACCCTACGGGGCACACGGACATGATCTTTGCAGCGCGACAGCTGCAGGAAAAATTCAGGGAGCAGCATCAGCCCTTATACATGGCCTTCTTCGACCTCACAAAGGCCTGTGACACCGAGGGTCTATGGAGCGCCCTCCTCGAATGCCCCCAAAAGTTCGTCAACATCCTCCGCCTGCTCCAACTGAACATGTAGGCCGTGATCCTTACCAACAGATCCATTGCAGACCCAATCCACATCCGGACCGGGGTCAAACAGGACTGCGTCATCGCTCCAACCCTCTTCTCAATCTTCCTCACTGCCATATTTCACCTCACAATCAACACGCTCCCCATTGGAGTGGAAGTAAACTACAGAACCAGTGGGAAGCTGCTCAACCATAGCAGTCTTCAGGCCAGGTCCAAGACTACCTCAACCTCTGTCGTCAAGCTACAGTACGCGGATGATGCCTGCATCTGCGCACATTCAGAGGTTGAACTCCAGGACATAGTCGACGTATTTACTGAGGCGTACGAAAGCATGGGCCTTACGCTAAACATCCGTAAGACAAAGGTCCTCCACCAGCCTGTCCTCGCCGCAAAACACTGCCCCCCCAGTCATCAAAATCCACGGCGTAGCCCTGGGCAACGTGGACCATTTCCCATTCCTCGGGAGTCTTTTTATCAACAAAAGCAGACATTGATGAGATTCAACACCCCCTCCAGTGTGCCAGCGCAGCCTTCGGCCGCCGAAGGAAAAGAGTGTTCGAAGACCAGGCCCTCAAATTTACCAAGCTCAGTCTACAGGGCTGTAGTAATACAGCCCTTCCTGTATGGCTCAGAGACATGGACCATGTACAGTGGACACCTCAAGTCGCTGGAGAAATACCACCAACGATGCCTCCGCAAGATCCTACAAATTCCCTCGGAGGACCGATGCACCAACATTAGTGTCCTCGACCAGGCCAACATCCCCAGCCTTGAAGCACTGATCACACTTGATCAGCACCCCTGGGCAGGCCACATTGTCTGCATGCCAGATACGAGATTCCCAAAGCAAGCGCTCTACTCGGAACTCCATGGCAAATGAGCCAAAGGTGGTCAGAGGAAATATTACAAGGACACCCTCAAAGTCTCCCTGATAAAGTGCAACATCCCCACCGGCACCTGGGAGTCCCTGGCTAAAGACCGCCCTAAGTAGAGGAAGTGCATCCGGGAGGGTGCCAAGCGCCTCGAGTCTCATCGCCGAGTACATGCAGAAAACAAGTGCAGGCAGCGGAAAGAATGTGCGGCAAACCTGTCCCATTCCTCCCTTACCCTCAACGACTATCTGTCCCACCTGTGGCAGGAACTGTGGCTCTCGTATTGGACTGTTCAGCCACCTAAGGACTCATTCTAAGAGTGGGAGCAAGTCTTCCTCGATTCCGAGGGACTGCCTATGATAATCAGGCGGCCAAAGGCTGCACTGGAGGCTGTGTTGGATCTCGTCGTCGATGCCTGCTCTTGTTGATAGGAGGCTCCTGAGATATGGGAAGTGATACGAAGGGACAGACGATGGCCTCCGTTGCCCTCATGAAGTTGCATGTTCAGCCATGAACTCATTGAATGGCGGTGCAGGCTCGAATGGCCGACTCCTGCACCTATTTTCTATCTGGATGATCTGTAATCTCCTCCAGTCCCACACCCAGAGATGTCTGCGCTCCTCTAATTCTGCCCTCTTGAGCATCCCTGATTATAATTGCTCAACCTTTCGTGGTCGTGCATTCGGTTGCCTAGGCCCCAAGCTCGAACTCCCTGCCTAAACCTCTCTCTCCTCCTTCAAGACGCTCCTTAAAACCTACCTCTTTGACCAAGCCTTTGGTCATCTGCACGAATTTCTACTATGCGGCTCAGTGTCAAATTTTTTCTCTCATAATACTCCTGGGAAGCATCTTGGGATGTTTCACTATGTTAAAGGAACAATATAAAAACAAGTTGTTGATGTATTACTTAAATCAGGCAGCCGAAGGCTGCACTGGAGGCTATGTTGGATCTCGTCGTCTATGCCTGCTCTTGTTGATAGGAGGCTCCCGAGATATGGGAAGTGGGCCATGATGTCCAGGGCCGTGCCGTGGATCTTGATGACCTGGAGATGACGCAGGATGAACAGGTTCCCACTGGTTCTGTAGTTGAGTCCCACTCCAGCGGGGAGCTTGTTGACTGAGATGGAGCATGGCGGCAAGAAAGATTGAAAAGTGGGTTGGGGCGATGACGCAGCCCTGTTTGACCCCGGTCCAGACGTGGATTGGGTCTGTAATGGATCCGTTGGTAAGGATCACGGCCTGCATGTCATTGTGGAGCAGGCGGAGGATAGTGACGAACTTTTGGGGGCATTCGAAACGGAGGAGGACGCTCCATAGACCCTCGCGTTTGACAGTGTCAAAGGCCTTTCTGAGGTCAAAGGCGGCCATGTTCAAGGGCTGGCGCTGTTCCCTGCATTTTTCCTGTAGCTCTCGCGCTGCAAAAATCATGTCTGTTGTGCCCCGTAGGGGACTAAATCCACACCGACTCCGGGAGGAGCTCCTCGGCCATTGGAAGACGACGGTTGAGGAGAACTCTAGTGACGACTTTCCCAGTGGCTGATTGCAGGGCGATTCCTCTGTAGTTGCCACAGTCATACTTATCCCCTTTTTTAAAGATGGTCACGATCACTGCATCTCTGAGATTCCCCGGCATGCTCTCCTCCCCCCAGATGAAAGAGATGAGGTCGTGTATTCGAGCCAGCAGTGCCTCTCCGCCATACTTCAATGCCTCAGCAGGGATTTCGTCCGCACCCGTAGCCTTGTTGTTTTTAAGCTATCTTACGGCTTTTTCTACCTCGTGCAGTGTTGGGGTCTCACTGAGGTGGTGGTGGGTAGCATGCTGCAGGATGGAGTCGAGAACGCTCGAGTCAAAGGCAGAGTCTCAATTGAGGAGATCTTCGAAGTGCTCCTTCCAGCGGGCCCTGACTGCCTCGGTGTCCTTGATGAGTGTTTCCCCGTTCTTGGCCAGCAGTGGGGTGGAGCCTTGGGAGTTTGGCCCGTAGGTGGCCTTGACTGCGATGAAGAATTCTCGTACATTATGGTTATCGACCAGCTGCTGTATCTCCTGTGCTTTCTCCATCCACCACTTGTTCTTTAGGTCCCGGGTTTTTTGTTGGACCTCAGCCTTGAACCGTCTGTCATGCCGCTTTGCAGCTCCCGCGTTTGATTTTTGTTTAAGGCTCATAAATGCCCTGCGCTTGCGATCTATTAGCTCTTGGATCTCCTGATCATTCTCATCAAACCAGTCCTGGTGTTTCCTGGTCGAGTAACCGAGCATCTCTTTGCAGGCACTGGTTATGGAGGCCTGGAGGGCAGACCAAATGCTGTGGGCATTCTGCATCTCGGTCGTCAAGGCATGCCAGGTTAGCTGAGGTGCTGGCTGTATAGGGCTCTTGTATCTGGGTCCTTAAGTGCTCCGGCATTTGAAGACCAGGCCCTCAAAATTGCCACCAAGCTCATGGTCTACAGGGCTGTAGTAATACCTGCCCAGAGACATGGACCACGTACAGTAGACATCTCAAGTTGCTGGAGAAATATTACCAATGATGTCTCTGCAAGATCCGACAAATCTCCTGGGAGGACTGGCGCACCAACATCAGCGTCCTCATTCAGGCTAACAACCCCAGCATTGAAGTGCTGACCACACTCTATCACCTCCGCTGGGCAGACCACATAGTCCGCATGCCAGACACGACACTCCCAAAGCAAGTGCTCTACTCGGAGCTCCTTCATGGCAAACGAGCCAAAGGTGGGCAGCGGAAACACTACAAGGACACCCTCAAAGCCTCCCTGAAAGTGCGACATCCCCACTTACACCTGGGAGTTCCTGGCCTAAGTGGAGGAAGTGCATCCGAGAGGACACTGAGCACCTCAAGTCTCAACGCCGAGTGCATGCAGAAATCAAGCGCAGACAGCAGAAAGAGCGTGCGGTAAACCAGTCCCACCACCCCTTCTCTCAACGACTATCTGTCCTACCTGTGAGAGTCTGTGGCTCTTATATTGGACTGTTTAGCCACCAAAGAACTCACTTCAGGAGTGGAAGCAAGTCTTCCTCGATTCTGAGGGACTGCCTATGATGATGATGATGACGACTTAAAATCGAAAATAAATCTCAACATGAAAAGCACAAATTTATGGTTGATGCTGGGATCCAACATACTGCATCACGAAATGATGAACACGGAATGGTTCCAGTGACTCCCCACAATTTTTCCCATCTGAACTGTACCAGTATAGGGAGGTACTTGCTCAGAAGGTGTGGGCAGTGGAAAGCTTGCTGCCTGTTTTCTCAGTTGCTGTGGGTGAACAATGAGTGGAAACAAAGACAATGCAAATATAGCATATTTACCACTTAAAGGAATGTTACTATTTCTGTTGTGAAGTTATTGCTAGAGGTAGAATATGGTAGAATTCTTTATTAAGATGGCGTGACACAGTTAATTCAGAGTCTTGGGTCCTGAACATAGGGAAAGGTAACTTCGATGGTATGAGACGTGAATTGGCTAGAATAGACGAGCGAATGATACTTAAAGGGTTGACGGTGGATAGGCAATGGCAAACATTTAAAGATCACATGGATGAACTTCAACAATTGTACGTCCCTGTCTGAAGTAAAAATAAAACGGGGAAGGTGGCTCAACCGTGGCTAACAAGGGAAATTAAGGATAGTGTTAAATCCAAGAGACATATAAATTGGCCAGAAAAAGCAGCA
Source organism: Pristiophorus japonicus (assembly GCF_044704955.1). Lineage (NCBI taxonomy): Eukaryota > Metazoa > Chordata > Chondrichthyes > Pristiophoridae > Pristiophorus > Pristiophorus japonicus. The sequence goes on from NC_091979.1 coordinate 244,074,432, forward strand.
AACCTGAGGGCTGGGAGAAATTTAGAATTCAGCAGAGGACAAAGGGTTTAATTAGGAGGGGGAAAATAGAGTACGAGAGGAAGCTTGCAGGGAACATAAAAACTGACTTCACATATCTATATAGAAGCTTTTGCAGAGAAAAAGACAAACATAGGTCCCTTGCAGTCAGAATCAGGTGAATTTATAATGGGGAACAAAGAAATGGCAGATCAATTGAACAAACACTTTGTGTCTTCCTTTGTGAAGACAGAACCACATCACCTTCCAGAAATACTAGGGGACAGAGGGTCTAGTGAGGAGGAGGAACTGAAGAAAATCTTTATTAGTCAGGAAATTGTGTTCGGGATATTGATGGGATTAAAGGCCGATAAATCCCCAGGGCCTGATAAGTCTGCATTCCAGAGTACTTAAGGAAGTGGCCCTAGAAATAGTGGATGCATTGGTGATCATTTTCCAGCAGTCTACCGACTCTGGATCAGTTCCTATGGACTGGAGGGTTGCTAATGTAACACCACTTTTTAAAGACAGGAGGGAGAGAGAAAACAGGGAATTATAGACCGGGTAGCCTGACATCAGTGGTGGGGAAAATGTTGGAATCAATTATTAAAGGTGAAATAGCAGCGCATTTAGAAAGCAGTGACAGGATCGGTCCAAGTCAGTATGGATTTATGAAAGGGAAATCATGCTTGACAAATCTTCTAGAGTTTTTTGAGGACGTAACTAGTAGCATGGACAGAGAACCAGTGGATGTGGTGTATTTGGACTTTCAAAAGGCTTTTAACAAGGTCCCAAACAAAAGAGATTGGTGTGCAAAATTAGAGCACATGGTAATAGGGGTAACGTATTGACGTGGATAGAGAACTGGATGGCAGACAGAAAGTAGAGATTCAGGATAAACAAGTCCTTTTCAGAATGGCAGGCAGTGACTAGTGGGGTGCCACAGGGCTCAGTGCTAGGACCCCAGCTATTTACAATATACATCAATGATTTATATGAAGGAATTGAGTGTATATCTCCAAGTTTGCAGATGACACTAAGCTGGGTGGCGGTGTGAGCTGTGAGGAGGATGCCAAGAGGCTGCAGAGGTGACTTGGACAGGTTAGGTGAGTGGGCAAATGCATGGCAGATGCAGAATAACGTGGATAAATGTGAGGTTATCCACTTTGGTGACAAAAACACGAAGGTAGAATATTATCTGAATGGCGGCAGATTAGGAAAAGGGGTGGTGCAACGAGACCTGGGTTTCATGGTACATCAGTCATTGAAAGTTGGCATGAAGGTACAGCAGACGGTGAAGGCGGCAAATGGCATGCTGGCCTTCATAGCTAGGGGATTTGAGTATAGGAGCAGGGAGGCCTTACTGCAGTTGTACAAGGCCTTGGTGAGGCCTCACCTGGAATAGTGTGTCCAGTTTTGGTCTCCCAATCTGAGGAAGGACGTTCTTGCTGTTGAGGGAGTGCAGCGAAGGCTCACCAGACTGATTCCTGGGATGGCAGGACTGACATATGAGGAGAGACTGAATCGACTGGGCCTGTATTCACTGGAGTTTAGAAGAATGAGGGGATCTCATAGAAACATAAAATACTGACGGTACTGGACAGGTTAGATGCAGGAAGAATGTTCCCGATGTTGGGGAAGTCCAAACCAGGGGACACAGTCTAAGGATAAGGGGTAAGCCATTTAGGACCGAGATGAGGAGAAACTTCTTCACTCAGAGTTGTTAACCTGTGAAATTCTCTACCACAGAGAGTTGTTGATGCCAGTTCGTTGGATATATTCAAGAGAGAGTTAGATATGGCCCTTACGGCTAAAAGGATCAAGGGGTATGGAGAGAAAGCAGGAAAGGGGTACTGAGGTGATGATCAGCTATGATCTTATTGAATGGTGGTGCAGGCTCAAAAGGACCAAATGGCCTACTCCTGCACCTATTTTCTATGTTTCTAAACAAATTGTGGTAATCTCCGGGATAGAGCACTGCATTCACAAGTTAATAAATAAAGCAAAATTGCCACTTTAAGTGGGGGTACTGTATACTAGTTCTAAATTAAACAGCTTACACACAAAGAAAAAAAGTTTTTTTGGGCAGTTGTAACAGCAGAGAAAGAGGAAAAACAGAACTGGTACAAGTGAGTAGTCACCTGCAGATGGGGATCAGATTCAAATATAGTCTCTCCTCTTCGCATGTCTGTGATTAGCCAAGAGCCACCTGCTCTGTAAGACAATACATAATACTTTAAGGCATCCATACAGAATCTCTTGGTATCTACCCCAAGTTTACTGCAATATTCAAAAGCAGAAAAATTAACAAATTAATTAAAACGGATTCAGTGAAACAGCAAAGTACACCACAATTACAATGTGAAGTTTTTGAAATCACTTGGTCAAACCTGCCCTTAGTGTACTTTGTTGAGTGCATACTGCAATGAATCCAGCATGCACCCCGTCCCACACTTGAGTGGCCACTTCTCATACAGGCACCATGTAAACACTCGTCAATTTGTTTGTGAGTTCGAATAGGAGAATAATATAAATAGAAGCATGATTGGATCAAATCACCAGAAAGTAATGTCCCCAGACAACTCCATGGGACATCATTTTGTTGACTCAATCAAGGCAGTGGTGTCCTTTGTCGAACAATCATTGCATTTTCAGGAGTCCAAGGTCTACAACAGTGTAAACAGTGATCTCAGCATGAGCTATCAATTTCATTAACACAGATTTATTGGGTTAAAATTCTTCAGCCATCAAAAATGACTTAATTTTCACACTAGAAATCCTGAAATATTATCTATTACATGTTAAACTTCAGAATTTTAATTAAAAAATTAGACTGCCCTATATTAATGTCCAGGCTGAAGCTGGCATCCACCAGAATACATGAATCAATAATTGAGAGAGGTGCCCCTTGCGTCATCCAATGAATAACTTCAAGATCCCGTCTTCAGCTGTGCAAGTCAGGTCTTACTGCATTCACCACTATATTCCACTGGTTTTCTCATTAAGATGGTCAAGAAGAGTCTTACAGATTCTGAGGTGAATTCACCAATACCATCGTATCAAATACTTCAGAATTCCCAGAAACAGGCTCCCTGTCCCTTTATAATGCTGTCCAATACATCATTGATAAAGACATGGATTGGAATGGGCAATAGCAGACAACTTTACCTCATTTCTTCTTTCAAAGAGGTTCGGTGAATCCCTCATCTAGTGGACGTGCAATAGATGAAATGCAAGATTTGGCCATGTGCACCCATAACTTGGCTTTCTCATGAGGGCTGCATGAGCCACTAGGTTGAAAGTCTTAACGGGAAAAAAAACCAAGTACATATTCCTCACCGATTTGCTCTTATTTAATAGGCACTGAATGTGGGATTTGAAATGAAAGATATGCAGAAAATCATACAAAATGTTACATTATCCAATATAGATATGGTATTCCTCATTACTTAAAGTATAATCTCTCCATAAAATCAGGATATGTTATCATAGCAACTTCCATTTGTATCACATCTTCAACACTTAAAAAAAATCTCAAGACACTTTGTAGGTGGATGTTGAGCTTTTATGCGAGATATTAGGAGGGGTTCCTAAAAGCTTGGTCAAATAGAAGGAGGATTTTAAAGGAGGTAGAGTGGATAAGGGAGGGAATTCCAGAGCGCAAGGCCTAGATGTCAATGGTGGGGCAAAGGGAGGGGCGTATGCACAAGAGAAATGCAGAGTTCGGGGGGGGGTGGGGGAAGAGAAAGTGAAAGAGGGTCTGGGTGTAGGGCTGGGGGAGGTTACGGAGTTAGGGAGGAGCGAGGCCATAAAAAGAATTTAAACACAAGGCTGAGAATTTTAAACAGGGAAAAATCATCCAAGAACATAATCCCTTAATTTGCAGTTTGCACATGATCACCCTACTTGGTTACATTATTTCAGAAATTTTGTGACAAGCTATGGCGGTGCCAGAAATATAATTTGCATAAATTTGTAACCAATAGCTGTATTCAGCACCAGGATAGAGAAAGATAACACGAACAGGCGTTGTGTTGATTTGTCACTGGGAAGGATGCATGATATTCAATATAGATCTTCAATCTCGGAGTTGGTATCCACTGAAGGCAAAGGTTAGTCAATTGTAGCAGATCCATCCAGTGGGCCAATAATGAGGTGGCAATAAATATAAAAACTGCATCATCCAAGAAGATGGCAGTAAATTATTAAAAAACTTAAAACTATAAATCAAACTGGAGTGTTTACAGAATTCCCAGAATTGTACGTTTCAAAACTTCTAGATTCACAGCACAGAAATAGATCAAAAACAGTGAAAATGTGTGTGTGTATAAATGATAAACAAAAATATGAAAGAAAATAGGATGCTGTTGAGAAGAAAGCCTCATACACAAGAGTGTGTGAGAAGATCATCTGCTCAAAATTCACATGGTTCTTCAAAGGAGAGTGTTATATGAACCTCATTCTGATCATCCACCCCCTTTACAGATGGTGGGATATCCTGAACTGCATATACAAATTTGCTTACAGAATTTACTTAAAATAAAAATCCGTAGCCAAATTTATTTTGGCACAAAATATGTAGAATATATAAATATGTTTTCTAAAAATCATTGACATTTTCCAATGAACACAAAACAGGAGCAGGAATAGGCCATTCGGCCCCTCGAGCCTGCTCCGCCATTCAATAAGATCATGGCTGATAACCTATCGCAACTCCATTTTCCTGCCCTATCCCCACATCCCTCGATTCCCTTGCTGTCCAAAAATCTGTCGGTCAGTAGATCTATCTATCTAACATTAAGCCATTTCACTTTTCTCTTGCTCAGTATACTATATTTTGTAAATGTGTTTTACAATGTCACTTACACTGGAACAGTCCGGAGCAGCTCCAAGATTCCTTGGCCATTCCACTGCTGTGCTGCTTGAAGTTCCTCTGTACAAACTCCCACAATCTGATGAGGTTGGAAATTTAAAAAAATAATTTACTGAGAAACTGTTCCAAACAAGCCCTTCATTGTACAAGAACATATAAGTAAGGCACAATTAAATTATATTCTCAAATCAGATTGACCAAAATGCTAATCAATATTCTGTGCTGGATTGCTGGACATCAGTGAAACAGGTATTTTGAATTTTACCTCCCGATCTAAAACTAAGCAAATCTGCCACTTGTTGCAACATTAGGCCTATAAACGTACTTTTAAAAAAAAATCCCAGAAATTCAAAATGGAAGGCTGTAGCAAACATTTAAATACACTCAAATTTCACCAACAATACATTGAGGAAATTCAACCCCAGCAGCGTCATCAGTCTTGCTCCCAGACAATCTGACTGGGCTCTTTTAGAAAATAATTAAATAGACTTTCTGGAGAAAATGATCTGAAACCAAAAAGATTTCAATTCCAAAAATGCTCGAGAAACAATATCTTGGATCATAATGCTTATATTTTTAAAATCATTGATTGAGTGTAGTGCAGAATGACGCTTATAGATCGATGACTGATTTACGACCACAGACTGACATGCCTGAAACAAATACAGGCAAGCTGAAAAAATTAAAACTATTTCGTAACAGTAAAACAATTTCATTAAAGCATAATGTTTAACTATTCTTAAAACTAATTTTTATAATGCTCTTTATGAAATTATATATTTCCAGAGTTAGACACAACCTTTAAAATAAGTCAATCAAATACAGGTAGAACGTCCGAAATCTGGAGTTCTAAAAAAACGGAATTGTCCGAAAACAATTCGCAGATTCAGACATTGTGCAGATTGCAAGAGTCATTGCCCGGAAATATTTCCAGAAAACCAGACTTTTAAAGCTGTTCACACTTTTTTCGAACATATAATCCCAAAAAATACGCAGCCCTGGTGTGGCCCATCCGCCTCGAGGTTGCCGGATTCGGGCTGTCTGATTCAATGCTCCAAAATCCGGAAATCACGAAAGTCAGCACAAGGGTTTCCAGATTCAGGACATTAGATTTCTTCTCCGAAATCCGGAAAAAAACTAAACCAGAATGGCCTCGGTTCCTAGGTTACCGTTTCCGGACGTTATACCTGTAAATATATTTTTCCTTTCCATGTACCTTCAGAAAGATTGCAAATTGCAGAAGGTTGTTACAGTACCTACAGAAAACTTATCAGAACACGCACTCTTAAAAATACATGTTGTGTACAGCAAATGCAGATTTAAAGTAAGCAGTAGAGTTCTACAATAGCAAATTGGACTTTGGCCCGGAGAGGTAGGTGAGCCCTGAACTAGGTCATCACTTAAAGTATTCAATTGATACAATTATGCCACTAATAAAGCAAATTGTTTCTCTCAATTCGGGGAGGGAGGGAGGTAAGAGAATGAGAAAAAGAGAAAAAAAGAAATGGAAACGAAGCCTCACTCCTCTCGAAGTGCACCTATTCATGGAGCACACAGAGTGGTGGAGTTAATTTGCATGCAATTGAGGACACTATGGGATTGGAGCAATCAACATTTTGCTCAAACAGACAGATGATCAAATCTAGCTATTTAAAAATAATTACATTTATTAGGAATTAAAAGGTTGCATTTAAAAAGCCAGTCCCCTTGTTTCACAACTCTCAAAACAGCAGATGGAGCTAAGAATTTCAGTACTTAGGGCTCAATTTTCCCCAATGCCGTTTTTTTTTTTAGCATACTTCAAGAGTTACGTCCGTTTTTTTTGGCCCGACTACGCCAAAAAAAATTACTTGAATGTTTCCCCGTTCTAATTTTTGAAGCCGGCACCACGCAGCCCACCCTTTAGCTTGCACATGCGTGAAAAAAAGCCATTTTTTAATGCGACTGCTATGAGCGCGCATGGCCAATACACCTCCCGATCTGCATGCAGCCATTTTTAAAGAGCCAGTTGTGTGTGAGAACTTTAATTCTCAGTGGAAAAAAAAAATCGGAGCTGCAATATGCAACACAGCTCAAGGACCAAGAATTTCTCACAAGAGGAAGTGGAGGCACTGGTTACTGTAATTGAGGCCAGATGGCACGAGCTGGACACCAGCAGAGGTGAAATAAAAGTTGTGCCAAATGAACAAACACTGGAACCAACTTGAAGATTACTGCGCAATGGTGACCACCCCGAGGTCCGGAGGCCAGTGCAAAAACAAGTGGCAGGACCTTGGTCAAGTAGTTCATGTAAGTAATATTTTCATTTATTCACTAAAATTGTAAATGTGACTATCTGAATGTCCCACCCAACAGAAAGACAACCTCTCTAAAAAGTTATATTTTCATCTTTGCAGAGGAAGGTGGCACACAACAAAAAGGGAAAGAACTCGAAGGAGGAGGCCCAGCAAATCTGCACCTACTGACACCCATGGAAGACAGTGTCGCTGCTTTGATGGGTCCTGCCTGGAGAAAAGCAACCACCATTGCACAAGCTAGGCCCACACGCGAGGGAGAGGACAAGTCCTGCAAATTCCAGAGTCTGGCTTTGCTAAATGTTAAGTACTGCATAGGCTAGCCATGCTTCAGTTCATGGGTTCGGTTAAAGTTTGTAAGTGATCTTAACTGAAAACTTTAATAAAAATATTCTTGTATCAAATTTTAAAGTTGAGTTTAATTGTTTAATTTTTGATGATTTTCAAAGGACCACCCCACCACTGAATGTCTCCTCACTGGGCTCGAGGTTCGGAGCGTCAGCTGGCAGAATCGCTCCTTCGTCTGGACACGGGCTTGGCTTCCATCCCCGAGCTTCTTTTGAAGCGAGTCCCGAGCCAGTGATTCTTCCATTTTCTCCCTTTTGACTTTGAAAAAATTAAGCTTCATGGTGCATATTCTTTGCCTTCTTGACTCCCTCCAAAACTTCGCCTAAAAACAATGGCGTTTTCTGCGCCAAATTTTTAGTGTGCGCTGCTTTTTCTTAAGTGCCCAGAAGGTTTTTTGGGAGTGGTCACATACACTGTCCTAGGAGAAAATGTAAGTTGGCCAAACTTGCTTAAATGTGAAAAACTGGCACAGTCATCAGGTTATGCAAGAAATTTGTATGCTTAAAAAAAAAAAAAAATCGGACCCAAACTGGCGCAAAAACTTTGGGGAAACTTGGGAGAATTTAAATTTACTTCAAAAAAAGAGATAGCACAGTTCCAACAGTTTTAGCTACACCATTATCATTTGTTAACTAAGTATAGCTTAATCCAGTTACTTCGGGGCTTTTAAAAAAAAATTCACCAAAATATGAACTTCAAGATTAAAGCTTACATCGATTTTAAATTCATATTTGCAATTTTTTTATTAAAATGCAGCCTCCCATAAAGTGCAAAAGGGCATTTTCAACAAGGACAACTGCTGAACGAATACCAATAATAGAAACTGGAAATGATCCTCTGCTGCTCTATCCAAATAAAAGCATAGAAATGTTCAGTCGTTGGGTGTTTAAGAGAAACATGCTGGCTCCCACTCCCCTCCAAGTGAGCCTGTGATAATCCGCTTCCCTGCAATAACAGGATCACAGATGTAAAACCCACATCTCACCACTCTGTGGTGCTATGCATTACTGCTTCAACAAAAAGCTCAATCAGAATTACATAGGATATACAGCATAGAAACAGGCCATGTGGCCCAACCAGTCCATGCCTGCATTTATGCTCTACTCGAGCCTCCTCCCATCCTTCCTCATCTAACTACCAGCATAACCCTCTGTTCCCTTCTCCCTCATATGCTTGATCACACAACCAACAAAATAAATCTTGCAGAATAAAAATGAGCCAAAACACACTTAATCCCACAAGTTCACGATATGCCTACATTAAATCACTCAGCCACAAAACACTTTTCATTTAAATTTTAAGCCAATAGTGAAGTTTCTATGTCATTTTGGTACCTGGAAACTGGACATGGGAATTTCAATTCGACCAGAAAGTTCAGTAAGCTCCCTAAAATGCTAGACAATACAATTTTATCCTTCGAGCAGACGGCCAAACAGCCCACCGCACAGGAGGCCTGGACTATTTCCAGGACCAGATTTCATTTATATAGAACCATGTCTGTCCCAAACGGGAATCCCAATGCAACTTGCCAGATTCTGGCCAGTGTAATTTACAGCAGCCTGGAGACTGCCCAGCAAAATGTAGTTACAAGACTCCCAAGTCAGGTGGGCACCTCAGCCACCTAACAAATTAATAGCAGAAAGACGGCACCAGGGCAGAAAACCAGGTCTACAGAGTTGATTGTTATTCCCATACTGCCTGGCTTCACTTGGGAAGTTAAAATCCATGCACTAGTTAGCAGACTACCGAAAAGTAGATATCCTGGAAATAGACAACAGACCTACCATTATCCATACAGAAAGAAAAGATGCGTTAAAATTTCAGGTACAGATCTTTTGTTAGAATCCTTTTTCTTTCAGATCCAGACTCACTGGCAATACGTTTCCAACATTATTATACACCCAGGTCTACCACCTCATCACCACCTCTCAATCCTTCCCCTGTTTCTGATTTGTCCCACTGCTTGTGCAAAATCCAGACCTGGATGAGCAGAAATTTCCTCCAATGAAATATTGGGGAGGCCCAATGGTGGAGCGATGTAAATCAGGGATGCACAAGAGGCCAGAAATGGAGGAGCGGAAGATCTCATAGGGTTGTAGATCTGGAGGAGGTTAGAGGTAAGGAGAGGCGCATTCCTGATTTTCATCGCTCCACCATTGGCAGGCATGCCTTCAGCTGCCTAGGCTCTGGAACTCACTCCCTCCCTACACCCATCTGCCTTTCTACCCCTCTCCCCTCCTGTAAAATGCTCCTCAAAACCTACCTCTTTGACCAAGTTTTTGGTCACCTGTCCTAATACTTCCCTAGTCTTGGAGACCAGTTCTAAATACCACAGAATACATAATGGCACTCTCTGTGCTGCAGACCAAACCACGTGCTTCTTGAAAATATCCACTAGCACATATGGCCTTATGGCAACATTAAGCTAATGCAGAGCCAGAGAAATGTTTCCTTCCACACAACATTTGGGACACGTGTTAGTCAGCATGTACATATTCCATGCTGTACATTATTCATTCTGACCAGCAGTTTAGAGTCCTTACCTTGAAGCCTACATTACCCATTACTCTAAAAACAACAGGTCAACTCTGGAACATGACCACAATAAGGATTTTCTTCGATTTCAATGGACTGCAAAAAAAAACCCCATAATAACCCAAACCCTGTTAGATCCCTATTTTGGTATATCCCTTAAACGAGACCGTGGATAAGTTTACAATAAATTTAAAATTCTCGTCTTCCATTTTCAAATCACTTCATGACTCTGTTGGTCCACTCCTGTAAACTCCTCCAGCTTTGTATCTCCTCCAATATGCCCTGGTCCTCCAACTCTGGCTTTTTTTTGCATTCTCCTCGCTTTGCCCCATAATTAGTGACAAAGCCTTCAGCCACTTGGGCCCTACTCTCTAACTTCCTCACCACCTTCACCAGCCTTCTCAGAATCTATCTTTTTCACCAAGTTTTTGGTCATCTCCTACCATACGTTAAGTGTCGGATCCGCTTTTCCATTTATTTATTCCCAAGACCCCATCTCCACAAATCACCTTGAGAGATTATCTATATTAAAGACATTTTATTAATTGAAGTTATGGCTCATTAGGCTATCTGCACACCATCTGGATGTGGAGTGGAATACACTACAGCAAGAAAATTGACAAAAAAGCTTGGTTTTTAAAAAAATATATCCAAGCAGCAAATAAAGGAAAACAAATATAATCTTGGATTCTATAGATGAACACATTAGTTAGCCACCACAATGAACATCAACTAGAACTCAGATCAATATTTTCCTGGGACGTTTTGGAAACCAAAAGATTCTGTTTGGATATCAATTATTTTGTACAATTCAATAGGCAGGTTATTTTTCTGAAAGCCGATGCCAAGAAGGGAAGGGAACACTGAGGAAAGAATGGACAGAAATTCCAATGATCTCAGAAGTGCAATGCCCGGCAGCTGCTCCAGCTCTCAAATTTTTGGAAGGTCACAAATGTTTTGGCACAATTGTTTCCATACAAAGCATTCAACTGAAGCATGATCAACTGCAAATTCAAAAAAGTTTAAGTATCACAACTACACAGGAGTGGGGTGGGGTGGGGTGGGGGAGGGGAAAAGGAAGAGTAAATTAAAAAAACACTAATTCTTCTGGAAGACATATTAAAACATCTACAGTTATTTTGAAGTGCAGTGTCATTAATATTGGAACAAATTATTTGGTTCAGCCAGTACCTGGAGAAATGCAACTGTTCCAAAAGGGGTATGCACGGGTTGCAGCTGTGGATCCTCGGTCAGCAGCATATGTTGGATTCTAGATTCACTGTTGTCCAGGGGACTGTGCCACGAGACATGGTCACCACTGCATAATGTGTTTTCTGTTTGGCAACAAAGAATTCAAAGTGGAAAATATTATACTTCATTTTCTGTTGCTCATGGTTGATTGTATGTACAAGTAGCAGGTTATATACAGATTACACACACACACACACACACTCAGGAGATCCTAAACTATCCCTCCCTCCTCCCCCAAATTATTTCTGAAAAAAAAGTTTGCTTCAAATGTAATTCTTTAAAATAAGTGCCTGCCTGGCCTTTCCTGATCAGCACTATTAACTTCACTGCATTTCCATAATTGGACAGTGAAACATCCTCAGCCTCAAAATGCTGACTTACTTTCCCTGAGTAACACTTGGAGAGGAAGGCTCATGAGCATGGAGTTTGCAAATACAAAATAACAATGATTTTAATTACATTGTGAAAAATAATAAAACAATGAATTAAACACAAGATTTCAAATGGAGCCTTTGTTACAATGATTGGTGCTTTTACAATTCAGCACTTTGGAATTCAGAATCCATTCCAAAAGATGACTAAATTAGAGGACCTTAACAATTATTTAAGGAAGGATATACTTGCGTTGGAGGTAGTTCAGAGAAGGTTCACTAGGTTGATTCCAGAGATGAATGGGTTGACTTATGAGGATAGGCTGAGCCTGTACTCATTGGAGTTCAGAAGAATGAGAGGTGATCTTATCGAAACATTTAAGATAATGAGGGGGCTAGACAAAGTGGATGCAAAGAGGATATTTCCACACATAGGGAAAACTAAAACTAGGACATAGTCTTAGAAAGGGGTTGCCCATTTAAAACTGAGAGGAAGAGGAATGAGGTTGGGTCCTTGAATATATTTAAGGTGGAGATACAGATTTTTGAGTGACAAGAGAATAAAGGGATATGGGGAGCCGAATCCATGATCTTACTAAATGGCGGAGCAAGCTCAAGGGGGCCAGATGGCCTTCTCCTGCTCCTATTTCTTATGTTCTTATAAATATGGGTTTAGGCAGAGGTGGCAGGCACAGTTGAAAACTGGTGTCTGATTTTTGTGACTATCTTCAAATATCTGGTTCTAAACATCAAGAGGCATCCCAATAATATCGAGTGGCATGTTTTGGTTTATTGATGTCTCAAACTTATTAGTGCTACTGGGTATAATTTAGTGTTGTCTTCTATGTAGTGGTAGAAGACAAACAGGATAAGTGACTTTATGTAACTTGCAAAAACTGAAAAGCAAGACTCAATCATCATAACTCTTAGAAGCATTGTGACACAAAGACATGCTAAGTTTGAAAGAAAAGTTCATATGGTGTTTGCAGAATTTTCAGCACCTGTTACAGATTATTTCAATCTACAACAATGGATTTCCATGGAAAATAGAAAGACAGGATCACAAGTGGGCTATTCAGCCCACCACCCTGTTCCACCATTCAATTAGATCATGGCTGATCTGTACCTCAACTGAATTTACCCATCTTTGGTCAATATCCTTCAACACCCTTGCCTAATAAAAATCTAGCGATCTCAAAATTTCAGCTGATACAGCATCCACAGCCTTGAGTGTGTTGGGGGAAGGGAGAGAGGGAGAGTTCCAAATTTCCACTACGCTGAGAGAGAAAAAAGTGCTTCCCGATTTCATTCCAAAAATGGCCGAGCTCTAATTTTATTATGCTCCCTTGTCCTGGATCACCCCCACCAGAGGAAATAGTTTCTCTGTATCTACCTCATCAAATCCCGTTATCATTTCAAACAACTTGGTTAGATCACCGTTTAACCTTCCAAATTCAAGGGAGTACAAGCTAGGTACAGGTTGAACCTCCCTTATCCGGAACCACCCCTCGTCCAGAACCATTCCCGGCCACCAGGTGGCACATGCGCAGAACTCCGACATGAACAAATTTAAGTCCTTCCTCACTGCCAACTCCCGCAATCGACCCCCCACCTCACGATCTCTCTGCCACATTCCCAGCCCAGATATCCCCTTGTCAGACAGGAAGCAAAGAGTAGGAGTAAATGGGTACTTTTCAGAATGGCAGGCAGTGACTAGTGGGGTACCGCAAGGTTCTGTGCTGGGGCCCCAGCTGTTTACACTGTACATTAATGATTTAGATGAGGGGATTAAATGTAGTATCTCCAAATTTGAGGATGACACTAAGTTGGGTGGCAGTGTGAGCTGCGAGGAGGATGCTGTGAGGCTGCAGAGCGACTTGGATAGGTTAGGTGAGTGGGCAAATGCATGGCAGATGAAGTATAATGTGGATAAATGTGAGGTTATCCACTTTGGTGGTAAAAACAGAGAGACAGACTATTATCTGAATGGTGACAGATTAGGAAAAGGGGAGGTGCAAAGAGACCTGGGTGTCATGGTACATCAGTCATTGAAGGTTGGCATGCAGGTGCAGCAGGCGGTTAAGAAAGCAAATGGCATGTTGGCCTTCATAGCAAGGGGATTTGAGTACAGGGGCAGGGAGGTGTTGCTACAGTTGTACAGGGCATTGGTGAGGCCACACCTGGAGTATTGTGTACAGTTTTGGTCTCCTAACCTGAGGAAGGACATTCTTGCTATTGAGGGAGTGCAGCGAAGGTTCACCAGACTGATTCCTGGGATGGCGGGACTGACCTATCAAGAAAGACTGGATCAACTGGGCTTGTATTCACTGGAGTTCAGAAGAATGAGAGGGGACCTCATAGAAACATATAAAATTCTGACGGGGTTAGACAGGTTAGATGCAGGAAGAATGTTCCCAATGTTGGGGAAGTCCAGAACCAGAGGTCACAGTCTAAGGATAAGGGGTAAGCCATTTAGGACCGAGATGCGGAGGAACTTCTTCACCCAGAGAGTGGTGAACCTGTGGAATTCTCTACCACAGAAAGTTGTTGAGGCCAATTCACTAAATATATTCAAAAAGGAGTTGGATGAGGTCCTTACTGCTAGGGAGATCAAGGGGTATGGTGAGAAAGCAGGAATGGGGTACTGAAGTTGAATGTTCAGCCATGAACTCATTGAATGGCGGTGCAGGCTAGAAGGGCCGAATGGCCTACTCCTGCACCTATTTTCTATGTTTCTATGTTTCTATGCTCAGTACCTGTACCATCCAATTTGACATGATCACCCCTCGTCCGGAAAAATCCCTTATCCAGAACAGGCCAGATCCTGAGGGTTCTAGATAAGGGAGGTTCAACCTGTGTATGCAACCTGTCCTCACAATTTTATTCTTTAAGCTCTGGTATCATTCTGGTGAATTTGTGTTGTACCATTTCAAAAGCCAATGTTTCAGTTCTGAGGTTTGATGCCCAAAACTGATCACAGTACACTAAGATGGGGTCTAGCCAAGGCTCTGTAGAACTGAAGGATTGATTCTCAATGAGATAAAGGCCAATCAATATTCCATTATCCTTTCTATTTTAGCTTTGAGTTGTGTACATGCACACTTAAATCTCTTTGCTTTTCCATAGCTCCAAGTCTCTCACAATTGACAAACATTTTCTGATTTGCCTTTCTCAGGCTTGATTGGCAGAAGGGGGGGGGGGGGCGGGGGGGTGTACGGGATTGAAACTTTCTGGCACCAGCTTCATTCCGATTGGTACATGAATGTAGGACGCCTTCCCTTTAAAATTAAGGTATAAAAAGTGTATTGCACCCCTCAAGTTGATCAGTGTTAAGACAATTGAGAGTCAGTATCAGTAGTGGTAGACAGTCTGTAGTAACCGTTTTCTAGAGAGCAAGTTGTCTCTGTCTTTGTAGAAGTAGCAGTTTCTGTTACTTCACTTATGTTCTTAAAGAGAACCTAATTGAAGAGAACCAAACAATTAGGGGCAGGAGCAGACCATACGGCCCCTCAAGCCTGCTCTGCCATTCAATAAGATCATGGCTGATCTTCGACCTCAACTCCACTTTCCTGCTTGATCCCCATATCCCTTAATTCCTCAAGTCCAAAAATCTACCTTGAATATACTCAACGACTTGAGCAATCACAGCACTTTGGGGCAGAGAATTCCAAAGATTTACATCCCTCAATCTGCTTCACCCAGTAAATGCAAAGATGCCTTTACAGCTACAGCATATTAGGAAGGAGTATAAAATATCAAATTAGCTGGTGAGGCTGTTGCAGCAAGTTACAGGCTGAAAAAAGCATCACTTAACTTTATAAGTGGCCGAGATCAGAGAAGGGTGAAAGTGAAGCCAGCTCAGATATCGTCACTCGTGCACACAATGAGTTCAGTTTGAATCAAAGATCCAAGTGGAAGGAGTAACCCCAAAGCTGAAAGGGGGTTGGTTGACTCAACAGTCAAGAAGCCAACGCCTATGACCCAGGGAAGGAAGGAGATTGGCAACCATGCCGCTCATAAAGACGAGGTAGCTAAGCTCTGAACGTTGCTAATCATACACGTAACCTTGAGCTATTGTATAGGCTGGTTGCTCAAAGCCGTTAACTTGTCAGCTATCGAAAGTAATCTCACCAATTCATCACTTCAGACTCTGGTTGCTGCTATAGTTAATGTTCACGAACCCTTCGTGCTGATTTTGTGATACACTGAATTGCCAGTGTAACCGTTGCTACTCGTTTTATTAAGTAACTGTCCATTAATGATTTGTTGCTCAACTGATACATAAGTGTAATTAGACTTGTGTATGTCTATTATGCATTTGTGTACCCAACTTTAAGTTGTGATTTGTAACCAATAGTGTGTTTAGTGCATGGCTTCTTTCTTGCCGATTTGGCAAGGAAGAGTTAACTCAACCACTCAGCAGCTTGAAGGCAACCTAACTGAGGGTTAATAAATTTAGTTTATTTTGATCCGAACTGGGTTTAATGCAAGACAGTTTGGCATGCCGAGTCAGGCATCATTCATCCCTCGACCTTTGTTGGGAGGTAAAACTCCAGACAATTCCTTAGTGAGAAGTTAAAGGAGGGAATGAAGGATCTGTCTGGTTCGAGGCATGTTTGTCAGGATACTGAAACCCAGCATTCTTACACTATGAACTTGGATCAGAGCAAATGAAGGCCATAGGTAGCTATGAGAATAGTCTGGAGCTAAAAATATCCAGAGTAAAACAAAAAGTAAGTGAAACCCAAAAATATAACCATGCTGTATGTACTGCAATCTAACATTTTTATTTATTTTTGCTGATTTCAGGCCAAATTGAAAATCTGGCTCCCATGAATTGTTGGCTAGACTTGAAGCAATTTTATCTCAACAGGGCACAAACAGTTTCTGTAACACTTTGAATCTATGCAGAGCAGATACAATGTAGGGAGACAGAATTGCATTAAAACATGGAACAAAAAATAGCTTTCATTAATTATAACACTGAATGCCAGAAACCAAACCTCCTGGTACAGGTTGTCACACCCTTTGAAAACTGAAAAACAATTAGTAGCGTCTAAGAATACATGTCCAAGGAAATTCTCTCACGGTTCTGGATGTACTGTTTTCAAACAGTATTTAGCAATAGCTTGCATGGAGCATAAACACCGGCATGGACTGCTTGGGCCAAATGGCCTGTTTCGGTGCCGTATATCCTGTGTAAAATCAAATTCTACAAATACTCACCAGAAACAACAGCTGAGTCAATGGGAATGCTCTGCAGTCACAAGTTTCACAGATACGCACTCAGTTTAAATTATTATTTTTTTTAAACTTGCATTTATATAACGCCTTTAAATGTAGTAAAATGTCCAAAAGGCGCTTTACAGGAGCGTTATCAAACAAAATCTGACACCGAGCCGCACAAGGAGATATTAGGACAGATGACCAAAAGCAGAGAAGAAACTCAAAAGGGCAAACTAAGTTTTTATGAATATTAGCATAACCCAGAGACTAAATTACTGCTTTAAAAGAACTTGTATGTTTACATGCCATCTTATCCCCCAATTATTTTTCTTTTAAATATAGGTTTTGAAAGGTGTATAAGGGGTGAAACAGTAAGCCAATATATGTAACCAGTATACATCAGTGATACCTGCCCTCCTTTTTGTTTGAGACATGGACTATATACAGTAGGCACCTCAAAGTACTGAAGTACCACCAACACTGCCTCCACAAAATCCTGCAAATTCATTGGCAGGATAGGCGCACCGTCAGTGTTCTCTCTTAGGCCAACAGCCCCAGCATCAAAGCATTGACCACGCTTGATCAGCTCCGATGGACAGGCCACATTGTCTGCATGCCTGATACTAGACTCCCAAAACAAGCGCTCTACTCAGAGCTACGTCATGGCAGGCAAGTCCCGGGATGGCAGAGAAAGCGTTTGAGGAGGCCCTCAATGCCTCCATGAAAAATGTAACATCCCCACCAACACCTGGGAATCCCTAGCCCAAGACTGCTCAAAGTGGAGGAGATGCATCTGAGAAAGCGTCGAACAGCGAGTCTCTTCACCGGGAACATGCGGAAGTACAAACAGCGGAAGGAGCGTATGACAAATCAAGCACCCCACCCACCCATCCCTTCAACCACCATCTACCCCACCTGAGAGAGACTGTAGATCTCATATTGGTTTCATCAGTCACCTTGGAATTTATTTTAGTGTGGAAGCAAGTCATCCTCAACTCTGGGAGACTGCCAAAGAAAACATCAGACACACTAAAGGTTGCAGGAGAAACTGAAGGCTCAATTTTCCCCAGTGCCTTTTTTTGGTATATTGCCAGTTACAACCCGTTTTTCTTGGCCCCAACCAGTCCAAAAAATTAAGTAGCAATTTTCCCTGTTCGATTTTTTGAATTTGGCGCCGCGCGGCAGCTTTTGGGGGGGGGGGGGGGGGGGGGGTGGTGTGGAGCCGAATGTGTGCACCGA
Organism: Pristiophorus japonicus; assembly: GCF_044704955.1. Taxonomy (NCBI): domain Eukaryota; kingdom Metazoa; phylum Chordata; class Chondrichthyes; family Pristiophoridae; genus Pristiophorus; species Pristiophorus japonicus. Next base: position 244,092,566 of record NC_091979.1, read on the forward strand.
AAAAGCGATGCCCCTCCCCTCCCTTCTGCACAAAAAAAGGACTTTTGACTTGATTGCTATGAGCGCAAATGTCCAGTACAGCTCCCGGTCTGCAGTCGGCCATTTTTAAAGAGCCAGTTGTGCGAGAGAACTTTAATTCTTATTGGAAAAATCAGAGCTGCAATACAATATGCAACGCAGCTCAATTACCAAAAATGTATTACAGGATGAAGTGGAGGCACTAGTTATTGTGATTGAGATCAGATGGCACGAGCTGGACACCAGCAGAGCTGCACCTACTGACACCCATGGAAGAGAGGGTCGCTGCTTTGATGGGTCCTGCCTGGAGAAAAGCATCCACTACTGCACAAGCTGGGCCCACACTCGAGGGAGAGGGCAAGTCCTGCAAATTCCAGAGTCTGGCTTTGCTAAATGTTAAGTACTGCACAGGCTAGCCATGCTTCAGTTCATGGGGATGTCTCCATCAGCTACGCTTCAGTTGATGCAATGTGCTATCATTCATCGTGGTCCTTCAAATCAGCCTGCTGCCTGCACTGTGAGAGCCCACTCATGCCACCCATCCTGCCCCCTGCTCTGCTGCTAACCATTTGTCTGTTCTGTTATATGTTGCAGAACTTCAGGCCAACCCTGGCGATGCAGAAGACGATTCAGACACAGACAAGCTTGAAGACGAGAACATCTTCCAATCCCACCTTCCAGACCAAGAGCATGGAGGTGAGGGGGAGGTGATGGATGAAGCCCCCACTGTTGTACTCACTTTGGAGGAGGTGCAGGTGCCGTCAATCGAGGTAGCAGCCCCTTTCCTGAGTGGTATGAGTGTTGTTGGGACATTCCATGATTTCCCACAGTCCGAGGCTGGGGATTCTAGCGGGGTGCAGCGAGGCACACCCAGGGCCCCACACCCATGGTGAGGAAGGGAAGGAGAGCTCGACAGCGCTCTCCTGAGGAGCAGGATCTAACAGGTGTGGTTCAGACAATGGCAATGAGTGCAGAGAGCATTGGCATTACACGATCACTCCTGGACACGATCAGTGGTGTGGGTGATGAGGTATCAGGACTGTCAGGAGAAGTAACACTTACGAGAAATGGGAACACTGTCCGGAAACATGAGAGGGGGAATGTCTCAGGTAGCTGATGCGCTGTCAGGGAAGATGAGGGAGGGAATGTTGCAGGTAGTTGAAACACTGTCAGGGCATGAGGGAGGGAATGTCGGAGTTAGCTGCTGCAATAAAGGGAACGTGCCCAGACCCCGCGCCCATTGACGGAATCAACTGCCACTCCCACTTCAAGTTCCAGCCCAGCCTCAGAAAAGGCCCAAGCCGGGCCCTCCACTTTACTACCTGCCCGCCCCCCCACACCGCCCCATTAAGAAGTGCACATTACCAGAGATGTTCAAAAGAATAAGCTTGGTACCAACCCGAGAAACATTGCACCACCGCCTGTGGGCATGGGTGGAGTCAATAAGACGAAGCGCAGCAGGCAGTCTTAGAATAAACTGGAGGAGAGATGGTGCAGCTTTTCTTTGCTGCTGTTATTATTATTGTTGTTACTGCTGTAACTGTTCTCAAATTCAAAGTTTTTTGTAAGTTATGTAAATTTACAAGTTTAAAAGTTTGTAAGTGATCTTACAATTTGTAAATGATATTAAAGTTTGTAAATGATCTTAACTGAACTTTAAAGTTTGATACAATAATACTTTTATTAAAATTAAGTACATACAAATGTTTGTTAAACTTTTGAATAAAATATATTTTAAATTATAACTGAATCATTTCCATTAACACAACGTTGCGGAACAGGTCCAAACAGTAAACATGGTCCATTTAGAATAGTTGCTGCTGAGCTTTCAGGCAGCAAAGCGTTCACGGATGAGCTGCTGGCGTGAGGCTCGAGCAAGCGTTCAAGGAGCACGATGGCCCGCCCTCCTCCACTGTCATGCTCTGGGTTCAGATAGTTGCATGACTGCCGCTTCCTCCTAGTCACCTGCATCTTCCTTCTCGTCATCAGCCACAGGTGGGTCTGTTACTACCAGATGATGACCAAGTTATGCAGCAGGCAGCACACAACAGTGAACTGACCAACAATCTCAGGGGAGTATTGCAAGTAGCCTCCGGAATCGTCTAGGCATCGGAAACGCTGCTTCAAGATGCCATTGGTCCTCTCTATTATGCTGCGCGTCGCAATGTGCGACATGTTGTATTCCCGGTCAGCTTCCGTCCAGGTTACACGTCGGGGTGTCATGAGCCAGGTGGTGAGGCCATACCCTTTGTCTCCCAGTAGCCAGCTCTGCCCTTCTGGCTGCTGCTGAAACATGGCAGATAGAACACTGCAGGATGAACGCATCATGGGTACTCCCTGGGTATCTTGCATCAACTGACATGATGCGATGCATGTCGTCACACACGAGCTGCCCATTAAAGCATGGAAGCCTTTTCCGTTCCTGTACATCTCGGAATCCTCCAAAGGTGCTCGCAAGGCGATGTGGGTACAATCAATGCAGCCTGTATCTTTGGGAAGCCAGCAATCCTGGAGAAGCCCACTGCCCTTTCATGCATTGCCTGGGCGGTCATGGGGAACTTTATGTAGTCATTCCTCCGGGCATATAGTGCAGCAGTCACCTGCCGAATGCAGATATATGTTGCATGCTGAGAAATGATGCACACATCCCCAGTTGTGGCCTGGAACGATCCAGATGCATAGAATAAAAGTGCAGCTGTAACCTTCACTTCAACTGACAAAGCAGTCCTCCTGACGCTTCTAGGTTGCAGGTCTGCTTTTACTAACTCACAGATCTGTTACAACTTCTTTGCAGAAAGACAGCACTTCTGACAAGGTTTGCATCACTCAGGTGTAGGTACATAAGATCAGAAATAGGAGCAGGAGTAGGCCATTTGGCCCATCGAGCCTGCTCCACCATCCAATAAGATCATGGCTGATCTGATAAGGACTCAGCTCCACTTTCCTGTCTGCTCCCAAGAAACCCTTTACTCCCTTATCACTAAAATATCTGTATCTCTGCCTTAAAAATATTCAATGACCCAGCCTCTGGGGCAGAGAATTCCATAGATTTACAACCCTCAAAAGAAATGTCTCCGCATCTCTGTTTAAATGGGTGGCCCCTTATTCTGAGACTATGTCCCCAAGTTTTAGTTTCCCCTATGAATGGAAATATCCTCTCTGCATCCACCTTGTCGAGCCTCCTCATTATCTTGTGTTTCGATAAGATCACCCCTCATTCTTCTGAACTCCAATGTGTATAGGCCCAACCTACTCAACCCATCTTCAAAAGTCAGCCCCCTCATCACCAGAATCAACCTTGTGAACCTTCTCTGAACAGCCTCCAATGCAAGTATATTCTTCCTTAAATACAGAGACCAAAACTGTATGCAGTACTCCAGGTGTGGTCTTACCAATACCCTGTAAAGCTGTAGCAGGACTTTTCTGCTTTTAAACTCCATCCCCCCTTGCAATAAAGGCCAACATTCCATTTGCCTTCCTGATTACTTGCTGTACCTGCATACTAACTGTGTTTCATCCACAAGGACCCCCACGACCCTCTGTACTGCAGCACTGTCAATTTTTCTCCATTTAAATTATAAATTGCTTTTCTATTATTTCTGTCAAAGTGGATAACCTCACATTTTCCCACATTATACTCCATCTGCCAAATCTGTCTATATCACTTTGCAGATTATGTGTGTCCTCCTCACAATTTGCTTTTCCACCTATCTTTGTATAGTCAGCAAACTTGGCTACATTACACTCGGTCCCTTCATCCAAGTCATTAATATAGATTGTAAATAGTTGAGGACCCTGCACCAATCCCTGCAGCACCCCACTAGTCACTGTTTGCCAACTGGAAAATGACCCATTTATCCTGACTCTCTGTTTTCTGTTCGTTAGCCAATCCTCTATCCATTCTAATATATTACCCCCAACCCTGTGAACTTTTATCTTGTGCAGTAACTTTTTATGTGGCACCTTATCGAATGCCTTCTGGAAATCCAAATACACCACATCCACTGGTCACCCCTTATCCACCCTACTCATTACATCCTCAAAGAACTCCAGCAAATTCGTCAAATGTGATTTCCCTTTCATAAAACCATGCTGACTCTGCTTAATTGAATTATGCTTTTCCAAATGTTCCGCTACTGCTTCCTTAATAATGAACTCCAGCATTTTCCCAACGCCAGATGTTAGGCTAACTGATTTATAGTTACCTATTTGTCTGCCTCCTTTTTCAAATACGGGCGATACATTTGCGGTTTTCCAATCTGCTGGGACCCCTCCAAAATCCAGGGAATTTTGGTAGATTACAACCAATGCATCCACTATCTCTACAGCCACTTCTTTTAAGACCCTAGGATGTAAGCCATCAGGTCCAGGGGACTTGTCCACCTTTAGTCCTATTATTTTACTGAGTACGACTTCATTAGTGATAGTGATTGTATTCAGTTCCTCCCTTCCTATAGCCCCTTGATTATCCACTATTGGGATGTTTTTAGTGTCTTCTACCATGAAGACCGATATAAAATATGTTCAACGTCTCTGCCATTTCCCTGTTCTCCATTATTAATTCCCCAGTCTCATCCTCTAGGGGACCAACATTTACTTTCGCCACTCTTTTCCTTTTTATATACTTGCAGAAACTCTTAGTATCCTTTTTTATATTTCATGCTAGTTTACTTTCACAATTTATCTTCCCTCTCATTCTTTTAGTCGTTCTTTGCTGCCTTTTAAAAGTTTCCCAATCCTCTGGCCTCCCACTAGTCTTAGCCACATTGTATGCCCTTGTTTTCAATTTGATACCATCTTTTATTTCCTTAGTTAGCCACGGATGGCTATCCCTTCTCTTAGTCTTTCCTTCTCATGCATACTACTGCCAAAATGCATCCACAATGGAGGAGGTGGATATGGAGTCCAGTGGCAGGGGTGTCAACCAAGTCAACTGCTCTGTTGATGGGTGTCAAGCTTTAAGCATTGTTGCAGCTGCATATCTGCATGAGTAGGAAGTGTAGCATCACACTCATTTTCGAACCACGTAGATGGTGGAGAGGTTTTCGTAGATGTTGGAGAGGTTTTGAGCGGACAGAAGAGTCTCTACCCTGCTCCTAGCTAATCCAGATCTGTTGCTGGTCAATGCTGACTTCCAAGATGCTGATGGCAGGATATTCTGCAATGACGGCATTTAAATCAATCCACATCAGGTCACAAAAGTGAAAGGCCAGCATACAGACTCAGCACACCTTCATGTAGGTTGGCTCTGGATAGTTTAAATATCACCTTAACCTTCTTAAATTAGATTACTGCCACAAAAAGTAATTGCAATAAAATGTTATATCTCGCCATATGTTCAAGTGTCCAACAGACTGTTGATATTTCAAATAGGTACCACAGTAGGGATCAGGTGTCTAAAATGGGCATCCTATATAATCATTTTAATTAGGGACAATACAAAATGTTCTACTATAAACATTAAAGCTTAAAGAAGGGTAACCAGAACTTAAAGAAGGGTAACTTTGAAGGTATGAGGCGTGAATTGGCTAGGATAGATTGGCAAATGATACTTAGGGGGTTGACTGTGGATGGGCAATGGCAGACATTTAGAGACCGCATGGATGAATTACAACAATTGTACATTCCTGTCTGGCGTAAAAATAAAAAAGGGAAGGTGGCTCAACCGTGGCTATCTAGGCAAATCAGGGATAGTGTTAAAGCCAAGGAAGTGGCATACAAATTGGCCAGAAATAGCAGCGAACCCGGGGACTGGGAGAAATTTAGAACTCAGCAGAGGAGGACAAAGGGTTTGATTAGGGCAGGGAAAATGGAGTACGAGAAGAAGCTTGCAGGGAACATTAAGGTGGATTGCAAAAGTTTCTATAGGTATGTAAAGAGAAAAAGGTTAGTAAAGACAAATGTAGGTCCCCTGCAGTCAGAATCAGGGGAAGTCATAACAGGGAACAAAGAAATGGCAGACCAATTGAACAAGTACTTTGGTTTGGTATTCACTAAGGAGGATACAAACAACCTTCCGGATATAAAAGGGGTCAGAGGGTCTAGTAAGGAGGGGGAACTGAGGGAAATCTTTTAGTCGGGAAATTGTGTTGGGGAAATTGATGGGATTGAAGGCCGATAAATCCCCAGGGCCTGATGGACTGCATCCCAGAGTACTTGAGGAGGTGGCCTTGGAAATAGCAGATGCATTGACAGTCATTTTCCAACATTCCATTGACTCTGGATCAGTTCCTATCGAGTGGAGGGTAGCCAATGTAACCCCACTTTTTAAAAAAAGGAGGGAGAGAGAAAACAGGGAATTATAGACCGGTCAGCCTGACCGCAGTAGTGGGTAAAATGATGGAATCAATTATTAAGGATGTCATAGCAGTGCATCTGGAAAATGGTGACATGATAGGTCCAAGTCAGCATGGATTTGTGAAAGGGAAATCATGCTTGACAAATCTTCTGGAATTTTTTGAGGATGTTTCCAGTAAAGTGGACAAAGGAGAACCAGTTGATGTGGTATATTTGGACTTTCAGAAGGCTTTCGACAAGGTCCCACACAAGAGATTAATGTGCAAAGTTAAAGCACATGGGATTGGGGGTAGTGTGCTGACGTGGATTGAGAACTGGTTGTCAGACAGGAAGCAAAGAGTAGGAGTAAACGGGTACTTTTCAGAATGGCAGGCAGTGACTAGTGGGGTGCCGCAAGGTTCTGTGCTGGGGCCCCAGCTGTTTACATTGTACATTAATGATTTAGACGAGGGGATTAAATGCAGTATCTCCAAATTTGCGGATGACACTAAGTTGGGTGGCAGTGTGAGCTGCGAGGAGGATGCTATGAGGCTGCAGAGTGACTTGGATAGGTTAGGTGAGTGGGCAAATGCATGGCAGACGAAGTATAATGTGGATAAATGTGAGGTTATCCACTTTGGTGGTAAAAACAGAGAGACAGACTATTATCTGAATGGTGACAGATTAGGAAAAGGGAAGGTGCAACGAGACCTGGGTGTCATGGTACATCAGTCATTGAAGGTTAGCATGCAGGTACAGCAGGCGGTTAAGAAAGCAAATGGCATGTTGGCCTTCATAGCGAGGGGATTTGAATACAGGGGCAGGGAGGTGTTGCTACAGTTGTACAGGGCCTTGGTGAGGCCACACCTGGAGTATTGTGTACAGTTTTGGTCTCCTAACTTGAGGAAGGACATTCTTGCTATTGAGGGAGTGCAGCGAAGATTCACCAGACTGATTCCCGGGATGGCGGGACTGACCTATCAAGAAAGACTGGATCAACTGGGCTTGTATTCACTGGAGTTCAGAAGAATGAGAGGGGACCTCATAGAAACGTTTAAAATTCTGACAGGTTTAAACAGGTTAGATGCAAGAAGAATGTTCCCAATGTTGGGGAAGTCCAGAACCAGGGGTCACAGTCTGAGGATAAGGGGTAAGCCATTTAGGACCGAGATGAGGAGAAACTTCTTCACCCAGAGAGTGGTGAACCTGTGGAATTCTCTACCACAAAAAGTAGTTGAGGCCAATTCACTAAATATATTCAAAAGGGAGTTAGATGAAGTCCTTACTACTCGGGGGATCAAGGGTTATGGCGAGAAAGCAGGAAGGGGGTACTGAAGTTTCATGTTCAGCCATGAACTCATTGAATGGCGGTGCAGGCTAGAAGGGCTGAATGGCCTGCTCCTGCACCTATTTTCTATGTTTCTATGTTTCTATGTTTCTAATTCACAGAATATAATTAACATTTAGGGGCAAAACATTACTGTACTGACTATATCTTCTGCTGTGGGGATCCAGTGCTGAGCATCAGAATATTAGTGAACTTCCAGTTTCAGAATCTTATAACAATGACCCTGCATCCCTGATTTAACTGCCTATTGCGGCTTTTATAGTGTAACTCATGTTTTGGGAGACACAAAAATGCACTCCTTGTCCACATTTGTGTTAGAATATGAAACCTGGTTGCGGTGAAGCTGCTGCGAAAGTAAACTCCCACATATTACGCATGTGTAGACTGGTGTGGCAGCAAGTGCTGACTTCATTACATTGTACAGGGTGTACCATCAAGTCATAACAATGAGCCATTGTCTGTTTCTGTGGACTGATGTGATTTTGCATTGGAACAGCACATTTATTGAACCCAGGAAGACTGACAGCAGTTGTGATGACACAGTTAAAAATATAATGGGTTTTCTTAGCCGCCTCAATAGCTTGAGCTTGTGGTGGTCACTAACTGCACAAGACCTGAGAGTCAGGAGTCAGCAGCTCATAATATAAAGCAACTCAGGAGTGTTTAATGTGGTCACTGAGTTACAAATGGAAATACTACTTCTCTTCCCTTATTAAAAGACAACCTTGTGCTCCTGTTTTCTATTACCTTGATTACATAATGGATTCAGCCATTCTAAAATGCCCGTTTACCAAAAGGGGTTTTAGAAACACATCTATCCAAACAGGAGAACATAAAAGCAGAAATTTACAGCACAGTCTAAGTGCCTGTGCTGGCTCTTTGAAAGGAGTAGCTATGCTTAGTCCCACATCCCCGTGTTTTGTCAGAAACCCTGTAAGTTCCCCATCCTGAAGTTCCCGTCCAACTCCCTTTTAAAATTATTTATGGAATCAGCTTCCACCATCTTTTCAGGTAGAGTGTCCCAGATCCCAACAACTCAGTGAAAAAGGTTCTCATCTCCCTTCTAGACCCATGACCTCTACTTATTGACCCACTTGCCAGAGAGAATAATTTTTCTGTATCTGCTCTATCAAAACCTCTCAGCTTGAAACCTTCTATTAGGTCACCTCTTAACTGTCTCTGTTCGAGGAGAACAGTCCTAACTTTTCCAACCTCTCATCATAACTGAAGTCCCTCATCCCTGATAACTTCCTGGTAGACCTCCTCTGCGCCCTTTCTAAGGCCTTTACATCTTTCCTGCAGAATGGTGCCCAGAATTGTCCACAATACTCCAGCTAAGGCCTAACCAGTGATTCACAAAGTTCTCGGATGATTTCTTTGCTTTTATATTCTATTCCTGCACTTATAAACCCAAGTAACCCATATGCTTTTATAACCACCTTATCGGATCTGTGTATATGGACATACTGCTCATCTACACTTTGCAAAATCGTGCCATTCATAGAATACTGTCTTTTCATAGTAGTCCTCCCAAATTGCATCACTTCATACTTCTTCGTACTGAACTCCATCTGCCATGCTTCTGCCCATTTCACCATCTTGTCTAGGTCACCCTGAAGCCTTTAACTATCCTCATCATTATCTACTACTTTGCCAAGTTTCATATCATCTGCAAACTTTATAATGCTGCTCCCTACACCAGAGTCTAGGTCATTGATAAAAATTGCAGAGTAATGGACCATTGGGGAACACCACTGCAAAGCATTTCCCAGTCTGAAAAACATCCAGCCACCACCCCCTCCTTTCCTTCTCATCACTGAGCCAATTTTGCATCAATACTGACACTTTCCCCTCAATTCCATGGGCTTCCATTTTCTTAATAAGCCTTCTGTGTGGCACTTTGTTAAATGCTGCCTGAGAGTCCATCTCCTGCACAAGAGCAGATTTATTTTTTTAAATGGCTGGGTAGAATACTTGCAACAGGACAGTCACTGTTTAAAAGAAAAGCTCTAAGGTACCTAATTAATGTTAGAGTTCACCAGGCTTTACTGTTCACAAAATCTGAAAACCAAGATCCGTTCCAGTTAAGCACACTATAATATTAAAAGATGAACCTTTCTCATTGCATTTTTAAAGCTGGGCAATGCACACAGTTCACAAATAGAAACAGCAATTTCAGTCTTTACAACAACCTAACAAGCACAGTCCCAAAGAATCATGAATACTCCTCTATCATGCCTTGAACTGCAAATCAACCCAACTAAAATCTTTTTTTTTTTAATTGTATACTTGATAAAATAGCCCCGTGACAGCTCGCTAACATGAAATGTAAAGCTACAAAGAGTCCATTCTTGGCTCCTGTCTTTATGCCAGGATATTATGCACGGCAAATGTTAACTTGATGCTATGGTGACTGGTCCCTGCAATGCCCTGGTCTCTCCTGGGAAAGAGATCACACCCAGACCAGCTTTTTCACATGCTAATCGACCAACTGTAAACCCACCTGTTCGTGTCGATTTTAGTAAATGTATTGCAGCTTTCCTCAGTTATCCAGCAATTACCATAAGATTTGATTTGATGGATGAATACTTGTTAATCAACATTACACATTTTGTTGTCGAATACAGACCGTGAAAGGATTGATCAAACGTGAAGACATTTCAAATGCATCCCAACATTTTACGAGTAGACTGAATGTGACTGTGAGCAGGGAGGCTGCCATTTTCCACACATCATTCCACAATTCCAAAAGCAAGACACAAATTTGATGTTCATTAACGAGCTGGCCAGTTTTGAGTTTTGCTAGCCAGCATCCACTCACCAGCAACACATTGCCCGCATCCTCAGGCCAACATCCTCAGCAATGAAGCACTGACCACACTTGATCAGCTCCGCTGGGCAGGCCACATCGTTCGCATGCCAGACACGAGACTCCCAAAGCAAGCGCTCTACTTGGAACTCCTTCACGGCAAACGAGCCAAAGGTGGGCAGAGGAAAGGTTACAGGGCATCCTCAAAGCCTCCCTGAAAAAGTGCATCATCCCCACTGACAGCTGGGAGTCCCTGGACAAAGATCGCCCTAAGTGGAGGAAGTGCATTCAGGAGGGAGCTGAGCACCTCGAGTCTCATCACCGAGAGCTTGCAGAAATCAAGTGCAGGCAGCAGAAAGAGCGTGCGACAAACTAGTCCTACCCACCCTTTCCCTCAACGACTATCTGTCCCACCTGTGACAGGGACTGTGGCTCTCGTATTGGACTGTTCAGCAACCTAAGGACTCATTTTAAGAGTGGAAGCAAGTCTTCCTCGATTCCGAGGGACTGCCTGTGATGATGATGGAGTTCGAAGACAAGTCGTTTCAGCAGAACTTGACAATCTTGCTCGCACTGATTGCCCAGTGGGGCTACATGCTCCAAATCTTCCGGCAGTAGTGACCGAAGCCAGTTGTTAGTAGGTCCAATGGAGCGAAGCGAAGGGAAAAGGGGAGAGAGAAAAGCAACGAAAAAAAGAATCTGTATTTATACAGCGGCTTTCTCAAAATCAGGACATCCCAAACGCTTTACAGCCAATGAAGTATTATTTGGTAAGTGTAGGCACTGTTGTAATGTAGGAAAAACAGCTGCCAATTTGCGCACCACAAGCTCCGACAAACAGCAATGCGCAGTTTTAGTGATGTTGGGTTGAGGGATAAATATTGGGACAGGACAGTGGGGATAACTCCACTTCTCTTCGAAATAGTGCCGTGGAATCTTCTACGTCCACTCATGGGGGCTACAGGGCCTCGGTTTAACGCCTCATCGAAAAGACCACTCCACCAACAGTGCAGCGCTCCCTCAGTACTGCATTGGAGTTTCAATCTAAATTTTATGCTGAAGTCACTGGAGTGGGATATGAAATCACAATCTTCTCACTCAAAAGCAAGCATACTACCCACTGAACCACGGATAACACAAGTTCACTTTCAAACCTTAGGGCATTGAACGATAAAGTCCAAGTATATAATTTAGCTTCTGCCATTACCATCTCAAGTCGGCCCATCATCCCCTTTGTCTCTGAAATCTCCCTTGCCTTCCACCCGATCACAGACCTTCCCTTTTGTTCTTTCCTCCCCTCCCTCCTTTCCCTGCCCCTGCACTTGCTTAAAAACCTATATATCTCTAACTATTTCCAGTTCTGACGAAAGGGTCATCAATCTGAAACGTTAACTGTTTCTCCCTCCACAGATGCTGCCTGACCCGCTGAGATTTCCAGCATTTTCTGTTTTTATTTCAGATTCCACCACCCGCAGTATTTTGCTTTTATATATAATTTAGCAATCATCTATGCAAAAGGTGCTATAAAGAAAGGTGACTCTAGAGAAAGTCCCTATGGCCATATATTTATTGTCGCAAGTTCTACTCTTTAGTTGTCGCAAAATAAACATTTCTCAAGTTCCCTGAAATATATCTAAAAGCCGTGCAATTATAATTGTCGTATCAATTTTGTTCAGTACTGCTGATGTCTAGTAGGAAGGAAAATAAATTCCACAGAACAAGGAAGACTTTATTGATCTTTTTCGGTCAGATTCTGGAACCTGCTCCCAGAGTTTAAACTGCTGAATCCAGTTTCCATAGACCAGTGCCTGGTAGTGAAAAACTGCTGCTAATCTATGGAGACTGGATTTAACAGTATAAATCGTGCGAGATGGCTCCTGGAATCCAATTAATGAGATGAAATTAAAAGCAGTCTTAATTGAGAAAGGCTTGTCGAATCAGTCACAAGTATCAGTTATCATACTGTTTGTGTTCAGTAAGAATAGAGGATTTCATTTTGTTGGGTACTGCTGCTGTACATGAAATTAAAAATAAAGTACCTGTATATTGCAAAGAACAATTGTGGGAAGATTTTTTGTGCACTGATTCTAACATCTATTTTCAGTTATAAAGATTCAGACCTCGATGAGTAGATAATTCGTTAGGAATCTGTAAACAAGTGACTTTACACATTTATGTGCACATAATCATGTGTCATTTTGGTCACCTCTCCAATTTTGGTTACACATCTAAGTGGAGAAGTGCTGTAGTAAATGCAGCTGCTCGGTAATGTTTTGATGCAAAGCACCAAATGTTTAAGATAAAAATAATTGGGGGGGGGGGGGTGAAATCAATATTCTGGTACAAATGCATACAGATCAGATCAGCAATTTCTGCAATATGACATTCTCCAAGTCTTGCACAGTTCCAAGTCATCAAATTCCAACAGATGGCACAGTGTGGGCTACGTAGAATAATTGAAATGTTCTTTCTATTCAGGCAATGGCTCGAGAACTTTGACAGCTGTCAGCAGTCATCACATTTCAGACAAGTTTGCAGAAACCCCAAACGACTTGAGCTGCACTGGTACTGTGCAAGGATACACAAACTGCCACACAAAACTATCCAATTTCTCTGAAGATAGACAAATATCACTTTTCCCATTTACATTATTTTCTCTGCAGTTAACATTTTATACTCTTTTGAGTGCATTTGCATTCTCAACAATTCCCCAGCAAGCTTTTGATGAACAGTATTATTCAATACTATGTTAACAATGGCATCTCAACTCAACATTAAAATCAAACATGTTGTGGAAACACTCCCATTTTGCTTGTCCTACTTCAAGCAAACTTCACAGTGTCAATTCCAAGAATGCCTTGAAGAGATCCCATGTTAGAAAACAGGATTAATACAGATAGCGATACAGGTTGAACCTCCCTTATCCGGAGCCCTCGGGACCAGGCCTGTTCTGGATAAGGGATTTTTCCGGACGAGGGATGGTCATGTTAAATTGGATGGTACAGGTACTGAGCAAGGGGATATTGGGGTTGGGAGTGCAGCAGAGCGATCGTAGGGGGGGGAAATCACAGGGTCAGGCCAGTGATTGCGGGAGTCGGCAGCAAGGAAGGACTTCAATTTGTTCATGTCTGAGTTCTGCGCATGCGCCACCCGGTGGCCGGAGTGGTTCTGGACGAGGGGTGGTTCCAGATGAGGGAGTTCTGGCTAAGAGAGGTTCAACCTGTACTCTGAATAGCAACAAATACTAAAGACATAGCACACGTTGACTTCCAAGATATTTGTAAGACTGGCATTTATATAGCGCCTTTCACGACCACTGGGCATCACAAAGTGCTGTGCAGCCAATGAAGTACTTTTGGCGTGTAGTCACTGTGGTCATGTGGGAAACACGGCAGCCAATTTGTGCACAGCAAGCTTCCACAAACAGCAATGTGATAATGACTAGATAAATTGTTTTTTGTATTGTTTGAGGGATAAATATTAGCCAAGACACCGGGGATAACTCCCCTACTCTTCTTCGAAATAGTGCCATGGGATCTTTTACATCCACCTGAGGGGGCAGACGGGGCCTCGGTTTAACGTCTCATTCGAAAGATGGCACCCTCGACAATGCAGCACTCCCTCAGCACTGGAGTGTCAGCCTAGATTTGTGTTTAAGTCCTTACGCACTCATGGAACATTACTTGGAGGCACAATACCAAGACAATGCTTAGTAAAAGTTTGCAAGTTACTTCAGGTAACTGCCCTACAGATAGCTTCAAGAAACACACCGTGCTAGTTCAAGGCGATGGGAGGCGGGGGGGGGGCAATATTCTGTAGAAGAGACGGGTTTTCCCCCATTGGATTCCACCTCCAAGATCTCAAGGGATGGATTTTACTGCCCAATTCACTAAAGATTTAGTGACTGGTTTAATCAGTGTTTTCTCACAGAAACAAACTGCCTAGATTGCAGACTTTATCATAGGAATCATAGAAATTTACAGCACGGAAGGAGGCCATTTTGGCCCAACGTGTCCGCACCGGCCGACCAAGAACTATCCAGCCTAATCCCACTTTCCAGCTCTTGATCCATAGCCCTGTAGATTACAGCACTTCAAGTGCATATACAAGTACTTTTTAAAATGTGGTGAGGGTTTCTGCCTCTACCATCTTTTCAGGCAGTGAGTTCCAGACCCCCATCACCCTCTGGGTAAAGAAATTTCCCCTCAAATCTCCTCTATACCTCTCCCTAATTACTTTAAATCTTTGTCCCCTGGTTGTTGACCATGCTGCCAAGGCAAACAGGTCCTTCCTATCCACTCTATGCAGGCCCCTCATAATTTTATACACCTCAATCAGGTCTCCCCTCAGCCAAAACCAGCAGCCCCAATCTTTAGATCCATCTACATCGACAATGAGGTAGGAAAACAAATCTATAGATTTACCCAAATGCCACTCTTGCCAAAAGGAGAACAAATCAACACATCTGTATGAATCTGCAACAAGATGGGTGGATTTCTTGACCTGTCAATATTATAACAGGCAGAATAATTGGGATATTCCAGCACCAATATACCAACCTCGTCTAACCAATATTATAAGCAGTCAGAAACTTCTGGACAAAGTAGTTACAAATGTTTGCTGGAAACCTTATTTCACTGAACAGACATCCCATCAGCTGAATGTTCGAGGGAACGTTGTGCCATATTTGGATCTACACCTGAATCTGTACATCCGTGGTTTACAAACAATAGATCACATCTTCCTTAGCCAATAGTGCGTTACTAAGAATAGCCAGTCCACCATTTTGATCTTGAATCATCCAAGCTGCAAGGAAAATGAGAGAGAGGGAGCAAAGTACACAAATCACCCTCTTAAGGAGATCAATAGTTAATGAAAACTCACTCCACAAGCTACAACAGTAAAATCGTGTAACCACTCTCTGGAAAGTTCTCACATTGTCCATCTCAGTAGTCTAATTTCTCAAGTGAAAAGTATTTTTTTTTGCAACATCCATGCAGTCTATGAATGCAGAAACAACAACTTTTACAATGGTGATCTTCATTTATTTTAGTCTTACTATTCTTACAATTCAGAGCAATTATTTAAAAAGTAGATGAAACAGAATACAAAGTTGCGTTGGATGGGTAATTTTTATTTTCGCTGGTTAAATGGCAAAATATCACTGGAGTCTGGCCATTACAGGTATCCAATGTATGTCCTTTATGAGAGTGACCTTAAGGATGATGCAATCACATTTCCATGTATGCAGTAAACTTTGGGCCAAGTTTCAGGCCGCGCCTAGATCGACGCAGCCCCGACCTGGACGCCCGAAAAAATACTTACATATTCTCCAGTTCCCTGCAAGTTTTCAGCAGCTTGGCGCGGCGCGCACAGAAAGCGGGGGGCGGAGCAAGAGACTCGCGCCGATTCGACAAGTAGTGGGGGGTGGGGTTAATTTAAATAAGGCAACGTCGTGCCGGCAGCCCTGCGCGTGCGCGTTGGAGTGCGCGCGCACACGCGCAGCGGCACACAGCCATTTTTAAAGGGACTAGAGGAAAAGTGAAGATTTGTCTCATGGACCCCTGGAAAGGCTTGTGATTTAATTGTAGTGATTTTTGTGTGTCTGAAGGAGTGATTTTAGCAGCACTGTTGAATAACTCACTTGCTGAAATCAGTGAGTGCAGCTTTTCGCTGCTAAACTTGCAGAACAGGTGCTGCATTGGTGCATGCAAATTAAGGACTGTGTGTTTTGAAAAATAAGAGTGTCAATTCAACTTTGCAATGGAACAACGTCCATCAAGAACAAAGAATTTCTTGCATGAGGAAGAGGAGATATTAGTCAACGTCATTGAGCAGAGATGGCAGGAGCTGGATACCAGCAACAGATATCGCATAAAAGTGCCACCAAAAGAAAAGAAACGCTGGAACCAAGTTGCAGAAGATTATTGCGCAGTGGTGCATATCATTAGATCTGGAAGCCAGTGTAAAAAGAAATGGCACGACCTTGGTCAAGTAGTTAGTGTAAGTAATATTTTCCATTTTTAATATAGTCAAAATTGTAACGTGACTATCTGTATGTCCCACCTTGCAGAAAGACACACTGTAAAAAGTTATATTTTATTCTTTGCAGAAGAAATTGGCCCACAACAAAAGGGAAGCAACGCGGACAGGAGGAGGCACGCCCAATCTGCATCCACTGACACCCTTGGAACAGAGGGTAGCTGCTATGATGAGTCATACATGGAGAAAAGCAATCAGTACAGCACTAGCTGGGCCCGCACGCGAGGAAGAGGGTAAGTCCTGAAAATGCATCGTGGCCCTTTAAATCAACCTGCTGCCTGGCCTGCTATGTGTGAGAGTACTCATTTCACCCATCCTGTCCCCTCCCTTGCTGTTAAACATTTGACTGCTCTGATCTATTTTGCAGAACATAATGATGATGATGATGATGCTGCTGCTGCCAACCCTGAGGATCCTGAAGATACAGAACAAGAACCAGTACAACCAGATGCAGACGATCCAGACTGGATGATGGCAGTGATGACTGAAATGTCTGCAGGGGAGAGCTTCCATAATTTATGTTTATGAGCCCCCATCAAGAGGTATCAGAGTTTCAACCCCTAGCATAGGTTTTGATTCTACCTTCCATGGTTTGGATTCCGATGGTGCAGGTCCCAGTGGTGCTGCTGGTGTAATGCAGCACTCTACAGGCAGTGCACTACCGTCCGAGCCTGCGCCTCCCACTCGCATAGGTTCTGGTTCCACCTTCTATGGTTTTGATTCCGACTTTGCGGGTCCCAGTGCTGCTGGTGATATCATGGAGCAGTTTACACCCATTCACCCACCATCCCAGCCATGGCTCAAGGTTTCTTAGAAGCATGGTGCATCAGGGAGCTAAATTCAAAGAACTGCAGCAAAATTGTTGTTCACAGCTTTAAGTTCCCGGAAGAAAGTAAGTACATGTTTTGGCTGCCCCCAACAGTGTTGACATTTTTTTCATATAAACTGTCTGAAAGCCTTGTTCAAATCTCTAAGTGTATTCTTGACTGAAGTTTGCCCTGGCATTTAAGTGCTCTTTGTTGTTTTTAAAATTCTACTGTTTATTAGTTTTCTGCTCCTCTGGCAGGAGTGGATAGCAACCACTAGGAGGAAGGCAAATGGCTCCGTAGTTTGACGAGGAGATCATGGGAGTACTGTGGTAGGCTGCGGAGAAGCAGAAGGCAGTATTGTAACCCTGCATTGGGCAAACAGCTGAATGTAATGCATAGCAGCAAATAGAACTGGCAAATAGACAGGCTGAACTGTCCATAGCACATGGATACAGTACCAAAAAGTCACTGACTTCATCAGAAAGGGAAAGGTGGGTATGGAGATGGCTATGTTCCTCACCAAAGTGGTGATTTCTGCATTTCCTTGAATACATTCAGCCACTCAATCTCTTCTATTCCACACATCCTGAAAGCCTCCAACCTTCACTTCTCCAAATCTGCTTTCAGCACCACTCATTTTCACAGCACAAGCCTATCCACTGCCAGAAGATACCAAACTATAATGCTTCCTCATCTGCCAGA